>NC_090934.1:612579861-612882891 GCF_040938575.1 Ambystoma mexicanum | reverse complement strand
GTCACTAGCTTCCTCTTGAGATGCATGGATAAGGGTTGGTCTATGGCAACTATAATGGGGAAAATGGCAGGGATCGCTTTCAATGGGAAACGGTTTTGGGGTTTTCAGCTGAGCGGTGGAGAAATGGCGACCAGGATGTTGGAAGGATGGGCAAGAGAGAGTAGGAGGGAAAAGGGTAAGAGGAGACTGGTATCAGCGGCCTTACTAGCCAGGTTGTGTCAGGCTGTGGCGGGGGTTTGCTGGTCGCGCTGGGTAGGAGAGTTGTTTGCGACTTGCTTTACATGGCTGTTCTTTTGGGGCTTTTAGGGTTTCTGAGCTGGTGGGAGGAAAGACTGGGGTAAGTGGACTGCATTGGGAAGACGTTTATTTTACAGAAGAAGGGCTCGATATCAGGATTAAGAGGTCTAAGACAGATCAAAAAGGAAATGGCTTTTGGGTTTTACTGGGTCGAGGGAGCAAGGATTTGTGCCCGGTGTGGACAGGTTTGGCGTGGAAGGAGCTATGTGGCGGGAGGTTTGGTTGTTCAGCATGAGGATGGGGCGACAGCATCATCAGCGCAAGTTTTGGTGGTGCTAAGAAAGGTGTTGGTATCGGTAGGGGAAAAGACTGAGGAGTTTGGAACTCATTCATTTAGGATGGACGCAGCATCTGAAGGTAGCAGACTGGGCTTATCGGAGGATAAGGTGAAAAGTTTGGGACGGTGGAAGTCAGGGAAATACAAAGGGTAAATTAGGGACTTGGGTAAAGGTGACGTCTGGATTGGGGATTTCAGGAGCGTTGATTGTGGTGGGTTGGTGGTGATTTGAAAGTGACATTGTAATTTCTTTTTCAGATGCTGCTCGGAGGACGGGGGAGATGGCGCAGATTTAGATTGTGGGCCACTCTATTGTTAAGTGGGCGGGGAAGGAAGCAGAGAAGATAGCTTTTGGCAGGCAATTGGGTTGCAGCTACAAGGTGGCACTGGTAAGGTTGTCCGGTTTAGGGGGGCTTCCCTGGGATCAGCTACTGCCTATGTTGGCTGGGCTGAAGGAACAATATGGGTCTACAGATGGGATGATAACCCATGCAGGGGAAAATGATCTGGTAAGAGATACAGGTGTGGCTCTTCTTAGGAAAATGAAAAGGGATTTGGTATGGGTTCGGGAGATGTGGCCCAAAGCACAGGTAGTCTGGTCTAAGCTGCTACCGCGGAGGGACTGGAGGGGAGCGAGAAATGAGGGAGCAATAAAGCGTGCTAGGAAGGGAATAAATAGAGAAATGGAAAAGTTTTGTGCCTTGGCAGCGATGAAGGTTTTGGAGCACAAAGAAATAGTTTATGAAGGTTTTAGGATTTTCAGGGATGACGGACTTCACCTGTCCATTTATGGGAATAGTTATTACTTGGCGCATTTGACCTTGCAGGTGGAAGAGATGGTAAAGAGTTGGAGGTAGAAAGAAGTGGTAGGGGTGGGGCAGAAGGAACACCTCTGTGGAGGGTTTTTCTTTTGTCGGGGGCATGTCCCCTTTAGATGAGGGAGGAGTGAAGTGCAATGGGGGAATAGCGCGGGAAAGGATGGGGTTGGTACTGTTTGCACAAACGGGCTACCCCAGGGGAACAGGTTTTGAAGATGGAGGGGCATGGGCCCAGGGAGAAAGCGGGATGCCTGGAGAAGATGGTAAGGAGACAGTAGGGGCCAAGGGATAGGTAGGGAGGAAGTGGATTTAATTAATTATTTATTTGTTGGGGGACATGAAAGTGTTTAATTATTAAATTGGTTGTTAACACATTTTTGTTAGTCTGTAAGGCCCAGGAGCCAGGTTAGCAGTTAATTGTGAGCTTTGGCCTGTCACATTAAAACGACTTTTTCCACTTCAAGCGAGTCTGGGTGTTTTTGTGCAGTAATCCAAAAGGATAGTCAAGAGATTCTCCAATAAAGAAAACATGGTGTTGCACAGAATAAGATTCTATAACAGGAATGCGTGCGTGACAAGATCGGCCCTCAGCAGTTATCTCGCAAGACTTCTCCCTGTGCAAAGAGTGTTCACTTGGCACGCATGCAGCATCGGTGCACAGGAGACTGAAGGGTGCAGCCGCACCATGATGATCCTCCTGCTTAGAGGCACAGCAGGCCTAATCATGCAGTTCATGTTAAAGCTGCACGCTTTGAGAGACAAGGTTATAATGGCATGGGCAGTGAATATAACTAGACCTTAGGCCCGATTCATGCATGTGTTGCACGGTTCAAAGTGTCTTTGCACTGCTGAAAAGTGGCTTTGCACTGCCAACACAAACCCTGATTCATGGAACTGTGCAAAGTGTATTTTTGCACTGCACAGTCAGTACAAAGTAGTTGTTGCAGTACAGAATGGTTTTGCACTGACTTTGCATTGCAAAAATACACTTTGCACAGTTCCATGAATCAGGGTTCATGTCAGCAGTGCAAAGTCACTTTTCAGCAGTGCAAAGTCACTTTGAACCATAAAAGAAATTCCATGAATCGGGCCCCTTGTGTTGAATGAATGCTGAAGTGTCAAATAAATAAGTAATTACCAGTTTGGTGTTGGAGTCATCTTTACAAGACACAACAAGCATCCAAGTAGAAAAGACTTCAAAGAATGGCTACATAACAGCAGATGGCTACGCCACAGCAGAGGTTAATCCTGATGTGCCCTGGGAGTAGTAGGGGACATATCTTCCTACTGTCTTCGATGATTCCTTCTTCATCTCAGTCTAAGGCCTTTGGTGGGTGTAACTCTCCCAACGGATGTCCAGTGAGATCTTCAGAATTAATCTGCTGCCTTAAAGGATCACAGAGGAATTGAGCAAATCTGCTGAAGGGGTGGGGGACCCCTTCTTTTAAAGGCAAAAGTCTTATGATATTGGACTAAAGCTAGCATGTTTTAGGGGTCCAATCCCGGCTCTTGAATGGAATGGAGTTTGCCCTTCTTATGTCATACCCAAAGTGCTTTGCTCCATAGGGGGTGGAGGGGACAGGAAAAAGAGAGATGGACAGTGACAATCAAGATGGTGGAAGGCTTCTGCCATTGAACACAGCCTGCCTGCCTATCATATTCCTGCCCCTTCCGTTCCCACTGAGAACAAAAGACCTTTGAGATGCAGCACCCTGGTGTGAGTCTACACCTTTTGAATGGCTTTGCTCCCTTAGTGCCTGGGCCCAGGAAAGTCAGAGCGTGTTAACTGCCCTCACAAAGAGATTAAATAGGAGGCCTGGCCCTCCAGGTTCTTTTCCTGCCATTCGGTGGGCTACACCCGGTTGACCAGATTGCACATCACCTTCCACAGCACAGATGTCACGTGATATATCAATTGGAATGTGGCGGGCGCAGTCATAAGTAATAACACGCACTATTCCTACTCTGTCAGCACCATGGTTACTTATGATCATCATAGTTTCAGCTACAGGGGGCAAATACTAAATGCTGCCTCTGTACTGCAGGGACTTGGCTGTCTTTGTAGCTGTCAAATGGGCATCTCATGACCTTCAAACCTACCCTGTGCTGTGAGTAGAGCAGGTTTCGTGGATCAGACTACTGATGCGACGGGCATGAGTACATTATGCTTTAGGCATGGAGTCGACAGAAAAGGGGAATATGGATGGTATGTTAGCCCTTTTAGAGACAACATAACTTTCATCATCCTATATTTTAATAAAATAACATAAAAGCCAGGGATTTCCACTCTTGCCAGATGGTAATTCTCACAGCTGCTCCTTCAATAATTTCTCGTAGGACACACACAAGACAATGTCCACAACATTCCCCCCAGAGAGAACGCCTCAGCCTTCTGGATAAATGTAACCATGTTGCCAAAGAACTAGTGGAGTCCCAGACACCTCTAAAGTCTAGTTGCACCAAAATGAAACCATCCATATACTGGTACCCCATAAAAAGCAGAGGTACAAGGATCAAACCTAGGGGATCTCTCATCCTTCAAATTCCTGTGCACCCAAAGCTCACACATGGGGACAGATTCGCAAAGTGTTATTCAATGGGAAGATCCCATTGGAAAATGCTTTATGAATCAGACCCTTGATAGCCAAGGATATACCTCCCCCTTAGAGGAAGCCTCTGATAGGAGCAAATACTTATTCATAGTAGTAAAGTACTGCTGCAAGCCCACACCTGTCCCAGAAGTGCAGGCATCAAAGGAGAAATTCAATTGAATCAACAACTTCTTCATGAAAAAAAAATGGATAAGACTAGAGATCTCATTAATCGCCTCAAAACCAGACTGAGTCCTGCTATCCACCGGGAACTTACCTTATGGCCTGCTGCACCCTACTCTGACATAGTTACTTCATTCAAGCCTACTTTTAAGTTGATGATTGCCTCCTGGCTTTCCTCATACAACAACCAGTCCTGGGCATTGTGAACACCTCCATCAGTAGAGGTGTATCCCCAAAATCATTGAAGATAGGCCTCATATGACCTCTTCTCAACAAATGCTACCTTGACCAAGAGGACCTAGCTAACTACTGTAAGGAACTCATGGTGGCAACAGTAAAGACAGACACAAGTGACTACAGTTCAAGGGTGTTTATTGAACTTTATAATGGGTGAGATAAAAGCCTAATCTAAAACCTAAATCTAAAATGGGGGAAGCTATGACCATCAAATCATCAAATAATAATAAGGCAGTCCTAGTGGCATATTGTCAAAATAAAAAGGGCCTATACTAAAAAAAAACTATTGCCAATCCTTACCACTAAGTTATCTCTTCCCCACATTTTTAGCACGGGATAAGGCAGGACTTCTGAGTACAGCACACTCCTGGGCCTCACCAGCATGAGGTTCACAATTATAGTTCAACGATAGCAGAACCTTTAGGGGCCAAGTCTCTTTTCTGCAAAGTCTCTTGCCTTAGAAGGCCTGGTGGATCAAAACAACTAACAACTAATCAACAAAAGTTCCTTCAGTAATCCTGCTGCAACTTGGATATCCCTCTGCCGGGCTCAGATCCTCATTGCAATGTGGGCCTCCCTTTGCTGGGTTCACTACTGCCTTTAAAATACAGCTTGCAATTTTCAAGGGTCTTCTTGTATTTTTAAACCACTTGCTACTACGCACAACCCTCAGCCGGGTTTTCTCGCTTGTCGCACAATGTCCACGGGTGTATTACTCTTCACCCAAACTTTCAGGCATCCCTCTGTCAGGTTCACATCTTCCACTCTCACAGTTCACTTAGCCTTATCATGATACAGGATTTACTTGTCTTAGTTTTTCCCTTGGAAATGTTTCAGAGACTTTTGAGTGTATAAGGGATTTGAGTTGACCCTTGTAGGACCACTCCAACACCTCAAATTGCCTTCTGGTACTTGCGGTTTCACTACATGAGGGCCAGCGAGAGTCCTTCGATTGAGCGCTCTTACGGCACCTGACCATTCTCCAGTTGGCCCTTCTCTCTTTCTCAAAAGTTCAAACACACAAGTTCTTTGTTCTCAAGTTCTTGTGTTCATCTAATGTTGCCACTTGCAACCTTGGGCTCAAGCACAATTCACTTTCCTATCAGCTTCCTCCGACTCACCAACTGTCTTGAGTCCACTTGGCTTGGCTTGCTGCTGGAGTCAAGGATGGTACTACGGTAGTCAGCATGCCTTCTTACCTCTGCTATTGATGAGGGAGGCCCCTGTGCACCGTTGACTTCTGTTGCTCCATATGTCAGCTATGTTTCCTGGTATTGTAATTCCCTTTTTGGGAGCTTCATGGGTCTGAGTTGAAAAGGGAAAGGATAACTCCCCTCCGTCGTCCCTCGTGGTCTCATCGCCTTTCTCCTCTGTTTGAACTGCCGGTTCGGTGTGGCTGTTTTCTCATGTGTCTTCGGCCTTGCTTGTAGTGTGCTCTCATGCTCCGCCTTTTATCCCTGCGGGAGTAACGGGCCATCAGGTATGAGTGGTTATTGTCAATTGCCTGACTATGCCTGACCTGTGTGTTGGGACATGTCAGGTAAACAGCCCTGCTGCTAGTCCATTGTCTGATACAGTGTACGAACGTGTTCCTGTTGGAAAAGGGGTGTATTGAGCTTCTTAGTATCCTACAGGGAGGGGTTGGGGAAAAGGTGTTACAAGTAAGGGGGTAGCGCGTTCCATCCTTCAGTGTCCCACTTCCACTCCCCGATGACC
Organism: Ambystoma mexicanum; assembly: GCF_040938575.1. Classification (NCBI taxonomy): domain Eukaryota; kingdom Metazoa; phylum Chordata; class Amphibia; order Caudata; family Ambystomatidae; genus Ambystoma; species Ambystoma mexicanum. The sequence continues at coordinate 612,876,772 of NC_090934.1, read as the reverse complement.
CCTAATCCAGGTGATCCTTCCCCACTGGTCCACCCTCAGGAACTGTATCCAATAGCGAGAGCCCTGTCCTGGCCACTCTGGGGACTAGCCGGTGGAACACCTTTAGGTTTCTCACACTACAGACTCATCAGAAGCCTCCCATTCATCAGTAATTCTATCAAGAAGGTAGTTGTGACTTAACTACATGCCAACATCTACCAAGTTATCATCCTTCACAATTAATAGTTCAGCTCCAAAACCAAATGCCTCACTGAGATTGCAACAATAAAAGTGATGGATGATGCTCTGTGAATCAATAATACAGGGCACCTGTGAGGAATTGCCATGGCTTTTTAAAATGTGTATTAATTATTAAAATATTGCAGGTAATTCCATCTCAGAAAAGGTGACCTGCTAACCAGGTCTCTCGTTCTCATGTAACATGCCAGCAAATAGAGTACACCTATGCCCTGCTTGATCAATACCTTGATCTGCAGTTTGTGGTCTACAGCAGTAAAGAGCAGGTTCCCAGTGCCCTCTTGACAGTTGCAGTGACAGTCAAGTTCCTGCAGCAAAGGGGCTGCATTTATAATATGTACCTTTGTTCCAAAAACTACCTAACTATGAGAGTGACTATCCTTGTGGCTCATTAAACTGTACAAATAAACCATACCTGAGCTTGAGGTGTGGTGACTAGCATCTCTCATAATTATCTAAGCCACAACCTTTTGATATCACACGTGTGTCAGCTCTGTGAACCAAGCCCATTTGTCAAAGCGGTAGGTGTATTGCCCCATAGCCAGACTGTTTCTGCAGCTCCCAGAAAAAGACTGTAGCCCTAGGGGTGGCCTTTCATTGATATTGTGTGAGGTCAAGTAACACCTGTTCCAGTGAACCAGACACTCCAAAGGAATCTGTCCTAGGAACAGGAATCAAAGGGTACACCCTGCACAAAAGGACTAGCCTCACACTGGTGTACTGCATACCAAAAGACCCTGTGATACTACTGACAAGGGACAAGGGCAGGGTTAATGTAAACAGAGGAAGCTCAGACCACTGGAGGAAGGTTCCACCATCTGTCTTTCACTTTTTAGCTCCCTTCCTTCCTCCTCCACTTCCTTTAAGACAAAACACTTTGGGTGTGATGTCAGAAAGCAAAGTCTGCCTGTTCCAAGAAGTGGGATTGACCCTGTGGCCGGTCAGAAGAGGTATGCAGACAATGGGATGACATTTCAAGAAAGGTTTATTAAATAATAAGAAAAAGGTCTATCTCTCCCTATAGCTGTGGGGTATTCCCAACTTATATAAATAACTATGGTGCTTGTCAGTTGTCAGGAAATGTCCAATCAAAGGAGTCTGCTGTCCCACAACTAACCCTAACTGACCCTACCATTATTCAAACTAACTAAGGTTAGGACAATGACTCCCTTTTCCTGACGAAGCAGTGTTCTGCTTTTACTTCAAAGATAGTCGCTGGTCACTTTCTGTATCAAGGCTTGCAACTCCTATACAATGTCTTTGGGTTTTCACTTATCTTTAGGGGTTTCTCTCCAGGTGTCTTTTTGTGAACTGTGTTTGATCCCTTGATCCACGCTGTTTAGCCTTGTATAATCTTCTGGACTATGTTTTCATGGATGGGGTAGTCTTTTAGGGTGACTACTTGTTACGCTCACCTGGTTCCCACAGGGGCGTAGATCGAATCCCGGACAGCTGCGGCCTCCACCAGCGTGAAGAGTAGGGCAGTGTTCTGCTTTTACTTCAAAGATAGTCGCTGGTCACTTTCTGTATCAAGGCTTGCAACTCCTATACAATGTCTTTGGGTTTTCACTTATCTTTAGGGGTTTCTCTCCAGGTGTCTTTTTGTGAACTGTGTTTGATCCCTTGATCCACGCTGTTTAGCCTTGTATAATCTTCTGGACTATGTTTTCATGGATGGGGTAGTCTTTTAGGGTGACTACTTGTTACGCTCACCTGGTTCCCACAGGGGCGTAGATCGAATCCCGGACAGCTGCGGCCTCCACCAGCGTGAAGAGTAGGGCAAAGATGACCATCTGGACGGACCCCCTTAGTTTTGTAAGCTTGACTCGTAGAAGTATTCTCCTGTAGATGAAGAAAGGTATATAGCCCCGTGGGTGTGAATGCAGACCCCCCCTCCCTGCTATCGCTCTCCCCACTTGCCACCTCTGATATTCCCAGTCAGTGTCCTCACCTTATGTTTTTGATTGGTGAGCTCTCCATCCTGCGTGGCATGCAGGGGCGCGTAGATACCAGTTACTTCACTGGTTTTAGGTGCTGGAGTTCTGGACGATTATTGATTCCGGAGTTTGCCAAGTTTAAAGAGTTCAAATGTCCAATGTTCACTCTTGCACTTCCCTGTTGATTTGCAGCGACAAATTCTGTCTGGAGGTTGCTGGCGGCGTTCAGGTATGATGATATGATATGGTATTTGTAACGCGCCTATACACAAGTGTTTCAAGGCGCGACGAGGCAGGGAGGGGGGAAACAAGGGGAAGACAGACAAACGATCCTACTAGGCCAGGTGTCATTCAGATCGCGCAAGTGCAGAGGTAAGGGGAAAAGGAGAAAGTGCAGGGGGAGGAGGTGGGGGGGAAAGTGCAGTACAAGGTAAGTAGCGTAATAAAATAATAAATAATAATAAAAGGGCCAGCTGGTGGCAAGTGCGAGGTAAGTGCAGAGCAAGTGCTGGGAAGGGGGCTGTAGGGATGCAGTGACAGTCCCACAGTGCAGGGGGAGCCAGGGATGCAGTGCAAGTGGAGAGTGGCTGGGCCCTGGACCGAGGTCACAGAGTGGCCCAGATGCAGGTTTAGTGCAAACTTCAGTGGGGAGTTTAGCAGGTTTAGCAGGGGAGAGGGAGAGAGAAGGCAGAAGCGAAGAGGAAGGTTTTGAGGTGCTTCCGGAACCGGAGATGGTTCTCCTCAAGTTTCAGGGAGGCAGGAAGGCTGTTCCAGAGGGAGGCCTGTATCACCCGAACTATCCTGTAAAGTTGCGTGAGTTTAGCTCATTGTCTTTTCCTCTTTTCCTAGATGCGGCGTATAGATGATGCGCTCCATTCAGAGATTCTTGAACAACAGTTATTTCTTCATCCTTCGCAGGGTACAGTTAACTCAGTTTTAATGATCCTTCTCTCAGGATTTTTGGTGAAATAGTTTCTCGGTTTATGACAGTTGTGATGAATCTGGCAATATCATCACTGCTTCTGTGAAGGGTTACTCCACTCATGTGACAGGGTGAGGCAGATGCTTTCTTATCTGAAACCTGAAGGTAGCTATGCAAGGGAGGATCACATGGGGGAGTCAACCCCCATGGGTGGAAGTTGACATCATTGGGCTAAACATGGAATCCCCCTTTCCCTTATAGGGTAATTCCCTCCATTCCTCATGCCTTAATGGCATACTGTGGTAAACCCTTTCTACAGACCACATGACCAACTAATGACATTTTTCAATATTCCATGAATAAGCTACCAAGAACTGCCCTCTATCTCATATGCACAGAAGTACTGGGATGAGGAGATTTAACAGAGTAATGAAGATCACTTTTCAAACATCCCCCAATTCTACTAATTACATTTTTCAATACTCCATGAGTAACATGGCGTATTGAAGGATAAAGCCTCCGGTGATAATCAGGTAAGTCTTGTAATATAAGTGATTGTCTTTTTAGTCTCTTTAGGCTCACGTTGCTATTTCTTGTCTTTTCCCCAGATGTTTAAAATCACCGAAAAAAGTGACGGAGGCAGCGCCGAGTCGGAGATGCTGTGGGCTGGTGAAAATGGAGCGGTGCTGCAGCTGGGATGTGACGCATGCCGGAAGAATATCCCTTCAGGCTCGGAGTGATGCAAGATACAAAATCAGGTAAGGAATCAGATTAAAGTCCGTAATCTAACCTCTTCTCCTATTTTCCTTTCTCTCCTAGGGGCTCCGAGTTCGAGGCAGGCGTGGCAGAAGACTGGATGCTGGTTTGCAGGCACGGTGAGCGTTACGCTGCTAAATGCAGAATAATGCGAAGAGTGTGTTGTAGACCGGGCGTGGCTTAAATAGCTTCAAAAGTAGTCCCAGGTAAGAAGTCCCTAGACCCACACCCGAGTGAAAAGTAGTCCTTGTGGAAAAATAGTCCCTTCCAGGTCTCACGTTGGCCTGGATGCATGTGCCTTAGGTGCCAGGACTGATTCCCACTATGAGCCTGGTGCCTAAGGCGCCAGGACTGAACCCAGATAGCCCCTAGCTGGGGCTTCTGAGGTTTAAACAAATGTCCGGATGCCTGCTTCCGGGGCGGATGGGCTTGGTCCAGCTGCCCGGGGGTAGGCATCATGACACTACTCTTCCGTCCTTTTAGCTTTGGCTTAGCCTGGTTATCTTTTATCTTGTCACCTTCTTTTGACTGTACTTCATAGTACTCCATCTTTAACCGGCTCCATTCAGAGATTCTTGAACAACAGTTATTTCTTCAACCTTCGCAGGGTACAGTTAACTCAGTTTTAATGATCCTTCACTCAGGATTTTTGGTGAAATTGTTCCTCGGTTTATGACAGTTGTGATGAATCTGGCAATATCATCACTGCTTCTGTGAAGGGTTACTCCCCTCATGTGACAGGGTGAGGCAGATGCTTTCTTATCTGAAACCTGAAGGTAGCTATGCAAGGGAGGATCACATGGGGGAGTCAACCCCCATGGGTGGAAGTTGACATCATTGGGCTAAACATGGAATCCCCCTTTCCCTTATAGGGTAATTCCTTCCATTCCTCATGCCTTAATGGCATACTGTGGTAAACCCTTTCTACAGACCACATGACCAACTAATGACATTTTTCAATATTCCATGAATAAGCTACCAAGAACTGCCCTCTATCTCATATGCACAGAAGTACTGGGATGAGGAGACTGAACAGAGTAATGAAGATCACTTTTCAAACATCCCCCAATTCTACTACTTACATTTTTCAATACTCCATGAGTAACATCCAGCTCTCTCGCCCTAAATACCTCCCTGCTAGAGTCCTTCAGTCCTCTAGCTCAAACCCTCTGCAGATCAGAATGTTCTCCAAGCTGAGAGTGGGGGGTAGACCTCTTTCTTTGCAGGAGCCTCCCTCTGGAATGGTCTTCCTGCCCCCCTCTCAGACTCGAGCCGGATCTCCTTAAGTTCTGGAAACTGCTCAAGACTTTCCTTTTCTCCTCCTACTTCCCTCTCCCCCTCCCTTGCTAATGTCCTCCTCCCACTGTGATTGGTGCCTGGCTCCTTATGTGTCTTGCAGGTGCCAATCCCTTCCTTGTCCAGTCTTCCCCAGCACCCCTAAACGGCACTTGCCCTCGGGCACCTTTTCCCGACTAGCCTGAATCTGTCCCCCACAAACACACAAGTTCTTTGTACTCAAGTTCTTGTGTTCATCTAATGTTGCCACTTGCAACCTTGGGCTCAAGCACAATTCACTTTCCTATCAGCTTCCTCCGACTCACCAACTGTCTTGAGTCCACTTGGCTTGGCTTGCTGCTGGAGTCAAGGATGGTACTACGGTAGTCAGCATGCCTTCTTACCTCTGCTATTGATGTGGGAGGCCCCTGTGCACCGTTGACTTCTGTTTCTCCATATGTCAGCTATGTTTCCTGGTATTGTAATGCCCTTTTTGGGAGCTTCATGGGTCTGAGTTGAAAAGGAAAAGGGTAACTCCCCTCCGTCGTCCCTCGTGGTCTCATCGCCTTTCTCCTCTGTTTGAACTGCCGGTTCAGTGTGGCTGTTTTCTCATGTGTCTTCGGCCTTGCTTGTAGTGTGCTCTCCTGCTCCGCCTTTTATCCCTGTGGGAGTAACGGGCCGTCAGGTATGAGTGGTTATTGTCAATTGCCTGACTATGCCTGACCTGTGTGTTGGGACATGTCAGGTAAATGGCTCTGCTGCTAGTCCATTGTCTGTTACAGTGTACGAACGTGTTCCTGTTGGAAAAGGGGTGTATTGAGCTTCTTAGTATCCTACAGGGAGGGGTTGGGGAAAAGGTGTTACAAGTAACGGGGTAGCGTGTCTCATCCTTCAGTGTCCCACTTCCACTCCCCGAAGACCCCTAATCCAGGTGATCCTTCCCCACTGGTCCACCCTCAGGAACTGTATCCAATAGCGAGAGCTGTGTCCTGGCCACTCTGGGCACTAGCCGGTGGAACACCTTTAGGTTTCTCACACTACAGACTCATCAGAAGCCTCCCATTCATCAGTAATTCTATCAAGAAGGTAGTTGTGACTTAACTACATGCCAACATCTACCAAGTTATCATCCTTCACAATTAATAGTTCAGCTCCAAAACCAAATGCCTCACTGAGATTGCAACCATAAAAGTGATGGATGATGCTCTGTGAATCAATAATACAGGGCACCTGTGAGGAATTGCCATGGCTTTTTAAAATGTGTATTAATTATTAAAATATTGCAGGTAATTCCATCTCAGAAAAGGTGACCTGCTAACCAGGTCTCTCGTTCTCATGTAACATGCCAGCAAATAGAGTACACCTATGCCCTGCTTGATCAATACCTTGATCTGCAGTTTGTGGTCTACAGCAGTAAAGAGCAGGTTCCCAGTGCCCTCTTGACAGTTGCAGTGACAGCCAAGTTCCTGCAGCAAAGGGGCTGCATTTATAATAAGTACCTTTGTTCCAAAAACTACCTAACTATGAGAGTGACTATCCTTGTGGCTCATTAAACTGTACAAATAAACCATACCTGAGCTTGAGGTGTGGTGACTAGCATCTCTCATAATTATCTAAGCCACAACCTTTTGATATCACACGTGTGTCAGCTCTGTGAACCAAGCTCAGTTGTCAAAGCGGTAGGTGTATTGCCCCATAGCCAGACTGTTTCTGCTGCTCCCAGAAAAAGACTGTAGCCCTAGGGGTGGCCTTTCATTGATATTTTGTGAGGTCAAGTAACACCTGTTCCAGTGAACCAGACACTCCAAAGGAATCTGTCTGAGGAACAGGAATCAAAGGGTACACCCTGCACAAATGGACTAGCCTCACACTGGTGTACTGCATACCAAAAGACCCTGTGATACTACTGACAAGGGACAAGGGCAGGGTTAATATAAACAGAGGAAGCTCAGACCACTGGAGGAAGGTTCCACCATCTGTCTTTCACTTTTTAGCTCCCTTCCTTCCTCCTCCACTTCCTTTAAGACAAAACACTTTGGGTGTGATGTCAGAAAGCAAGGTCTGCCTGTTCCAAGAAGTGGGATTGACCCTGTGGCAGGTCTGAAGAGGTATGCAGACAATGGGATGACATTTCAAGAAAGGTTTATTAAATAATAAGAAAAGGTCTATCTCTCCCTATAGCTGTGGGGTATTCCCAACTTATATAAATAACTGTGGTGCTTGTCAGTTGTCAGGAAATGTCCAATCAAATGAGTCTGCTGTCCCACAACTAACCCTAACTGACCCTACCATTATTCAAACTAACTAAGGTTAGGACAATGACTCCCTTTTCCTGACGAAGCAGTGTTCTGCTTTTACTTCAAAGATAGTCGCTGGTCACTTTCTGTACCAAGGCTTGCAACTCCTATACAATGTCTTTGGGTTTTCAGTTATCTTTAGGGGTTGCTCTCCAGGTGTCTTTTTGTGAACTGTGTTTGATCCCTTGATCCACGCTGTCTAGCCTTGTATAATCTTCTGGACTATGTTTTCATGGATGGGGTAGTCTTTTAGGGTGACTACTTGTTACACTCACCTGGTTCCCACAGGGGCGTAGATCGAATCCCGGACAGCTGCGGCCTCCACCAGTGTGAAGCGTAGGGCAAAGATGACCGTCTGGACGGACCCCCTTAGTCTTGTAAGCTTGACTCGTAGAAATATTCTCCTGTAGATGGAGAAAGGTATTTAGCCCCCTCGGTGTGAATGCAGACCCCCCTCCCTGCTCTCGCTCTCCCCACTTGCCACCTCTGATATTCCCAGTCAGTGTCCTCACCTTATGTTTTTGATTGGTGAGCTCTCCATCCTGCGTGGCATGCAGGGGCGCGTAGATACCAGTTACTTCACTGGTTTTAGGTGCTGGAGTTCTGGACGATTATTGATTCCGGAGTTTGCCAAGTTTAAAGAGTTCAAATGTCCAATGTTCACTCTTGCACTTCCCTGTTGATTTGCGGCGACAAATTCTGTCTGGAGGTTGCTGGCGGCGTTCAGGTAAGAGTCTGTATCACCCAAACTATCCTGTAAAGTTGCGTGAGTTTAGCTCATTGTCTTTTCCTCTTTTCCTAGATGCGACGTATAGAAGATGCGCTCCATTCAGAGATTCTTGAACAACAGTTATTTCTTCATCCTTCGCAGGGTACAGTTAACTCAGTTTTAATGATCCTTCACTCAGGATTTTTGGTGAAATAGTTTCTCGGTTTATGACAGTTGTGATGAATCTGGCAATATCATCACTGCTTCTGTGAAGGGTTACTCCCCTCATGTGACAGGGTGAGGCAGATGCTTTCTTATCTGAAACCTGAAGGTAGCTATGCAAGGGAGGATCACATGGGGGAGTCAACCCCCATGGGTGGAAGTTGACATCATTGGGCTAAACATGGAATCCCCCTTTCCCTTATAGGGTAATTCCCCCCATTCCTCATGCCTTAATGGCATAATGTGGTAAACCCTTTCTACCGACCACATGACCAACTAATGACATTTTTCAATATTCCATGAATAAGCTACCAAGAACTGCCCTCTATCTCATATGCACAGAAGTACTGGGATGAGGAGACTTAACAGAGTAATGAAGATTACTTTTCAAACATCCCCCAATTCGACTAATTATATTTTTCAATACTCCATGAGTAACATGGCGTATTGAAGGATAAAGCCTCCGGTGATAATCAGGTAAGTCTTGTAATATAAGTGATTGTCTTTTTAGTCTCTTTAGGCTCACGTTGCTATTTCTTGTCTTTTCCCCAGATGTTTAAAATCACCGAAAAAAGTGACAGAGGCAGCGCCGAGTCGGAGATGCTGTGGGCTGGTGAAAATGGAGCGGCGCTGCAGCTGGGATGCGACGCGTGCCGGAAGAATGTCCCTTCCGGCTCGGAGTGATGCAAGATACAAAATCAGGTAAGGAATCAGATTCAAGTCCGTAATCTAACCTCTTCTCCTATTTTCCTTTCTCTCCTAGTGGCTCCGTGTTCGAGGCAGGCGTGGCAGAAGACTGGATGCTGGTTTGCAGGCACGGTGAGCGTTACGCTGCTAAATGCAGAATAACGCGAAGCGTGTGTTGTAGATCGGGCGTGGCTTAAATAGCTTCAAAAGTAGTCCCAGGTAAGAAGTCCCTAGAACCACACCCGAGTGAAAAGTAGTCCTTGTGGAAAAATAGTCCCTTCCAGGTCTCACATTGGCCTGGATGCATGTGCCTTAGGTGCCAGGACTGATTCCTACTATGAGCCTGGTGCCTAAGGCGCCAGGACTGAACCCAGATAGCCCCTAGCCGGGGCTTCTGAGGTTTAAACAAATGTCCGGATGCCTGCTCCGGGGCGGATGGGCTTGGTAAAGCTTCCCGGGGGCAGGCATCATGACACTACTCTTCCGTCCTTTTAGCTTTGGCTTAGCCTGGTTATCTTTAATCTTGTAACCTTCTTTTGACTGTACTTCATAGTACTCCCTCTTTAACCGGCTCCATTCAGAGATTCTTGAACAACAGTTATTTCTTCATCCTTCACAGGGTACAGTTAACTCAGTTTTAATGATCCTTCTCTCAGGATTTTTGGTGAAATTGTTCCTCGGTTTATGACAGTTGTGATGAATCTGGCAATATCATCACTGCTTCTGTGAAGGGTTACTCCCCTCATGTGACAGGGAGAGGCAGATGCTTTCTTATCTGAAACCTGAAGGTAGCTATGCAAGGGAGGATCACATGGGGGAGTCAACCCCCATGGTTGGAAGTTGACATCATTGGGCTAAACATGGAATCCCCCTTTCCCTTATAGGGTAATTCCTTCCATTCCTCATGCCTTAATGGCATACTGTGGTAAACCCTTTCTACAGACCACATGACCAACTAATGACATTTTTCAATATTCCATGAATAAGCTACCAAGAACTGCCCTCTATCTCATACGCACAGAAGTACTGGTCATGAGGAGACTGAATAGAGTAATGAAGATCACTTTTCAAACATCCCCCAATTCTACTAATTACATTTTTCAATACTCCATGAGTAACATCCAGCTCTCTCGCCCTAAATACCTCCCTGCTAGAGTCCTTCAGTCCTCTAGCTCAAACCCTCTGCAGATCAGAATGTTCTCCAAGCTGAGAGTGGGGGGTAGATCTCTTTCTTTGCAGGAGCCTCCCTCTGGAACGGTCTTCCTGCCCCCCTCTCAGACTTGAGCCGGATCTCCTTAAATTCTGGAAACTGCTCAAGACTTTCCTTTTCTCCTACTTCCCTCTCCTCCTCCCTTGCTAATGTCCTCCTCCCACTGTGATTGGTGCATGGCTCCTTATGTGTCTTGCAGGTGCCAATCCCTTCCTTGTCCAGTCTTCCCCAGCACCCCTAAACGGCACTTGCCCTCGGGCACCTTTTCCCGACTAGCCTGAATCTGTCCCCCCTCCCTCGCACTAGCTGACCCTTACCCCTGGTTCCCCTCCCACATGCCTTCCTGGGCTCCCCTCAGCACTTGCCATGTCCCTAGGGCCCCTTACCTTCTGCACTTCCCCCCTTCCCCTTCTTCCCTCTCAAATGGCCTTCCTCCCTGCCCTGCCCCCTCCCCCACACTTATTGTCATTGCACTTGCACGGTCCGAATGTCACATGGCCTAGTAGGGCAATTTTATTGTTACTTCTCCCCTACCCCCCCTCCCCCCCGTCTTTGTCTTTTGGCACCTTGAAACACATGTGTAAAGGTGACACACAAAGGTACAAAACATGAAATGAATTAAATAAGCTACCAAGAACTGCCTATCAATCCCATGTGCATAGAAAAACTGGGACGGGGAGACTGAATGAGCTAATACATATCAATGAGTCTGAGAAGCACACCCCACACTCTAGTGTTTGCAAACCTGTGATAGGTGCCAGGACAGTTAATGATCCAAACCAGCATGGAAAGCAGAGATGCTGCTTGAGAAACCTTCATCCTCTCGGTGTGGAATGACGGGTAAACGAGCCACAAAGCAAACCATGGAGCCAGCTGCCTGAGGGGGATGATGTAGGAAAGAAGAGGCTGGTTCTCCATTTCAGAACCATGATAGGAAGAAAAGGGAAGTCTCCCTGACGGGTATGGGATCCGAGGAGCAGTGCCAAAGCTGACCGAACATTGAGAAGGACTCCACAGCAATGATGGAGCCACAGGGGACATGGGTGCAGCTGAGCAAAGCCAACAAGCCCTTGAAAGGAAAGCAGGACCTTGAAATGCTGCATCCTGTTTACCACAGAGCTGAAGAACACCAAGGAAAGCCTGTGAGTCTTGAGAAGGGAAACTGGGACACCAGGGCGCTCTAGAAACGTTATCAAGGCCAGATGAAAGCAAGAAAAGTGATTGAAAGGGAATTTGAGACCCCATGTCTTTGGAATAATAAAAAAGTGAAAGTGAGACATATACAACAAGGTGAATGTGTAAAGTGAATCACACGAGGAAAGCCCTGGCAGAAGAGTATACCAGGCAAAGTCAAGTTTTGCAAGTGCATAAAGTGAATTACATGAGAAAATCCCTGGCAGTAGAGTATACCAGGCAAAGTCAAGTTTGCAAGTATGTTAAGAAGCCACATGAGAAAGTGTTGGCAAGGGAGTACACCAGGCAAAGCCAAGTCTAAGTTGTTTTGTTGACCAGAGAACCTCCCCCGTCCCCAGGAAGACTCATAACCTTAGGAGTTTCTAAGTGTTTTAAAGAGAGCTGTGGAAGGGAGACAGCTCCCCAGGAATGAACTGCAATGCCCAATCAAGGTTCTATAAACATATAAACACTTTAATTTGCAAAGACCATCTGGAAGGGAGGGAGTCTCATGTGGTGCCTGTGCCTGTGCAGCGGAGTTTGGGGCCCTGCTGTTCCCAACATCTACGGGCTGCTGCAATACCCTTGCCAACACCTCATTGCAGGAGTAGATTTGGTGGGGGGCAGCCATTGGCTGCGGGACAGAGATCCTTCATCCGCAGTGTGCTTGGATCAGCCGACACAGCTGCGCAGGCAACAATATTGCCAGGAGTGCACAGAATACTTGAGGCTGGGAGGCTTCCCCAGGTGTAGCACTCACCACTGCCAGCCTGTTTCTGACCGTGGAGGGTCCCCTTTCACATGCACTATACCTGTAGCTAGCACACCTCACATATGGGAGACAGGATGTCAGAGGGGCCCAATGAAAAGATGCAAAAACTTAAAGCTACAAATATTGTTCACATAACCTGCAATAAATATACACTGACTACATGCTCTCCTTCATCTTGATGAATAAACTGTCAGCTAAAGCAACTAGTCCTGCCTGCCTGCTGCAATGTATATCTGGAAGCTACAAGAGTGACACCCTCTGACTAACCTGCAATGAGAATGTTTCTTTGTTTGTCAGGCTCATTAGCTCATTCGACACAGTGGAGCGTTCTGTGACCCAGTGTCTATTGAGAGTTGGTTAGCGCATGACCCTACAGCTGCCTTTCAATGGCCTAATACCTACTAATGGCACCTCATTAAATATGCAGCCTAATGTGTGTCCTGCAACCAGGAGAATTATAATGAACAACCTATTATACAACCCCTAAACCAGGACCCTAAGCTAAAAGGTCTGTGTGTTCTATTAAATCTCAGTGGGCTACTGCTTGATCGCCTGCACACTGCCCAGCTTGCAGCTTGGATGTTTATCATAAAACAGGAACAGCCTCTTTGATGTGAGACTTCACTGGGACCTGAAACACAGTGTCAGCCTGTCAGGCATAATCAGTGGGGAGCTCATATGGTTGGGGTCTTGGGCCTGGCTTCCCCTTGAAGGGACGGCCACAGTGAGGTGTGTGGCGGATTTATACAGATATCGCATCTGCTGATGGGAGCACACCTGCAAAGGGTATCTGGTAGCTGGAGAGCCAAGCTGGGAGAGTCTGCAGACATAAAAGACCGGCCAGCAGTTAAGAGGTGTACCTGGAGATAAGGGGACTCCGAGAGGCCCATTCCAAGATCTCAAAAAGTTTGGAGGACAGCATGGCTAAGACACCCATACATGGTAAGCAGGGAGACATATCCGCAATCTTACAACCAGCAGAGAAGAATAAACGCTAAGAGACAGTGACAGCCCAGGTCCATGGGTCTGATCCACTCCCAACTCTACTTACGCAGATGCCCACCAAGACAGATCTCCAAGACCTCCTTGCAGAAATTAGAAAAGAAATCCACAAAAGCACTGAGTAGCTTTCCCATAAAATTTTGGAGCTAGACAAAAGGGTTGCGGAGACGGAGCAGCGGGTCTCCGAGGGGGGGATATGCTGTGTGAGCAATCGTTTGAAGTGGGCAAATGCTCTAGCAGACTAGAAGCACTGGAGGCTCGCTGCAATGCCTTGGAGGCCAAACAAGAGGATGGGGAGAATCGCTCCTGAAGAAACAACATTTGCATCCGGGGCAACTCTGCAGCTGTGCAGGACGATGAGCTGCCTGATTTTGTGGGGATCTCTTTCCCGCATTCTAAAACTTCCTGGGTACTCAGCTATTGAATTGCACAGGACTCACCACACAAGGACATGTACCTCCTTACCACAGGACAGAACTCCTGATGTACTATCCTGAGTGCACTTGTTTAAGCTGAAAGAACACATAATGACTGCAGCTAGAACCTCAGCCACCATTATATTTCGTAACATGTCGCTCTCCCTGTATCTGGACTTGGCCTCCACGACCTTGGCAAAGCAAAGAGCACTCCACCCACTGACTGAATGGTTGTAAAGTAAGCAAGAGAATTACACGTAGGAGTTCCCCACTGCCCTTCTCTTCTCCTATCAGGGTAGGAGGTGGTATGTTTGTACATTGCAAGAAGGAGATGGTTTGTTGAATGGTTGGGAGGACAGAGGGGAAGGGGCAGAGGTGAAGGTCTCGAGCGCAAGCTCTAGACATGATGGAGCTCAGAAATGGACGAAGAAGGGTAGGGAAGTGACGGGTCCGCTCAGAAAGACCTGAGTGTGGGCACCAAATGGAGCAGTGCTGGATGGTCATACAGTCATTAGATAGGCGCCTATTTGACCAGTAGGTCAACCAGGAGGTTTTGAGGTGTCCTACAATGGGCAAGGATGGGTTATGGATTAAGGGGGGCTCCCCTGCTGTGTGTGGATTCAAGAGGTTAGGAGGAAGGAGGAAGGTTGGTGGTGGGCAGTCTGGGGGTTAGAGGCAGGGTGAGTGGGCATAGATTATGAGCAGTTTGTTGCCCTCCAAGTCGGATTCCCCATTAGGAAACCAGATGTCTGATTCCTGCTCTTACTTGAGTGCTGTTATAGTTGAGTTAAAGGGGGAGGGCTGGGAAAAGGGAAGGTGCGGTTGGGTATATTGATGTTCTTGGATACCCTGTGAGTCGTTCCACAAGTCAAGTTGCTGGACTGATGGGATTGCACTCACGGCAGAGTGCTGTTTGTTGTTTGAGAGGAGGGATGTTAAGATACAAAGATTCACTGTGGGACTGACTATAATTCACAATATATGTGTGCAGTCTTTTAGGCACCAGGCAAAGTGGTACTTAGGGCTGGACCGAGATATGAATCATGCCAGATACAACTGAGGTTCTGGAGGAGGAGGATTGCATTCAAATTGGCACATGCAATGTTCAATTGTTGAACTCCCTGATGAAAAGGAAATCTGTACTGAGGAAACTAGGTGAAATGTCCCTCTCCATAGTTTTCATTCAGGAGACCCTCCTGATCACGAGTGATGAAAAGACACTTCATTCCAGGATATTTCTGAGAGCGTTTTTTTGCTTCAGCTGATGTGAAGAAGAGGAGGGTGGCTATACTGCTGGGTGAACAGGTTCCATTGTCTAAGGTTAAGGTCCTACGGGATCCCTAGGGCAGATATGTGTGTTTCAAGGGCTTACTCGGGGAACGCATGTTAACATTAGTGTCTCTATATGCCGCCAATGCCGGGCAGGATGCATTCCTAGCAGATTTCCTTCTGCATGCGCTTCCTTTTGTGATGGGACAAATACTGATAGGAGGGGATTTCAATTTGGTGTCCAATCCTCTGTTGGACAAGGCTCTGCCACCAGGCTTGACATTAAACATGCCATATCCTTTGCATCCGTCATTCGGGAAATAGGACTGGTGGATGGCTGGAGACTCTTTCTTGGGTAGGAGCGGGACTACACGTTGCATTCAATATTCACGGGGGCTTCTCCAGATTATGGGGGTCATTACGACCCAGGCGTTAACCATGGCGCTATTAGCGCCATGGTTGACGCCGGTATTTTACCGATTGCGCCATGGTGGATGGGGGAATTAGCGCCCCATTCCAAGGTTGGCGGGGCGATAATTCCCCATTCACCATTGGCCGTTCCCCATTCCCATTTTTGCCCCCATAGGGCTCAGTGAGAATGGGGAAGGTGGTAATTACGGTACTGCAAATTGCGGTACCGTAATTACCTCGAAAGTCCCTTTGCGGATTCCTTCCTTAATGGCTGGTAAAAGCAGCCATTAAGGAGGGGACCAGCAAAGGGACCTCGTAATTAGGCGCTAAGGGGTTAACGGCGCCGCCACCTTTTACGGTGCCGTTAACCCCTTACCGCCTGGGTTGTAATGAGACCCAATAACTTATATTGATTTCGAGCATGTTGTACCCATGTGTTCATTGGGTAGAAATAGATACTCGGACACTCTAGGATCATGCTCCTGTCTCGCTCAATATAACGGTAGTGGGCAGACCAGAGAAAGTATGATGCTCATGGAAATTTTATAACCCATTTCTGAGGGACCCTGTTTTGTGTCGAGAGATAGGTGACATAATATCCCATGACTTCCAGGAGAAGGTTGCCTCTGACCCTCCTTTGGGATAGTGTGGGATGCGATGAAGGCAGTGGTTCGGGGGGGAACTAATCAGTAAAACTACTGTGTAAACTAGAGAGAGGCAACTAATCCAGGAAGGGTTAGAAAAGGACTTAAAGATAGCTGAGCAGGAACACAAAAGGGTGGGCTTGCATGCAGCGTTGCGTACACTGCGGATAGCGCGTATGAAATTAGAGGAACACCTAGAAGATATAACTGCCCAAGCGATGTTGAGAACCAGGCAATACTATTATGCCAATGGAAATCGAGCGAATCGTCTCCTGGTGGCTAAATTGAATAAACTTCAGCACTGAAATACAGTATTGGCCTTAATGGATGCTCAGAGAGTGGCGCAGCGTACGGAAGCTGATAAGATGGGTGGATTTGAGGCCCATTTTAAAGCAGTTTTGCGGGCGGAGGACGGTCCAGTTGACATGCAAACTAAATACTTAGTGCATTCAGGCCTGCCACGACTATCTGTGGAAGAGCGCAATACCCTGGAGGCCCTGGTTTCATCAGAAGTGGTAGAATGGGCCATTTAGTCATTGAAAAATAAGGAACCTGATCCGGATGGGTTCACCGCCCCATTTTGTTAAAAAATTCAGTTTCCTCCTGGTGGCCCCTCTAGTGCATCTCTTTAATTTGGTTTTGGAATCTGAGAAGGTGGCTCTCTCTATGGGTTTCTCAACGATGGCTCTGATCCCTAAAACGAGTAAAGAACCAACACTATCTGCCTCATCACGAGTCTGGCAGTAACCCTTAAATGAGGCGGTAGCGCTATTACCGCTGCATTTAAGGGCCCGCCAGATCATGGCTTTGGCGGATTTACCCCCAGCTGTGAGCTGGGGGGAAATCAGCTGCAAAATTGCTGATTTTCGGCGCGATTACCACCGACGGGAAATCTGACGGCGGTAATAGCGCAAATTTTCCCCATTGGGCCCAATGGGGAATGAGGAATTCCCTAATGGTCCCAATGGGGAATGGGTAATAACCCTTCCGCCAAACCCGTGATCCGGTGCTAATAGCGCCGGGGGGTTTGCCGGTAGGGCTATTAGCGCCGGCGTTACTGCCCAACTCGTGATGAGGCCCTGTGTAACAACTATCGCCCCATCACCCTTACCAATATTGACTCAAAGATATTCACTAAAATCCTTGCACGTAGACTGATGGAGGTTCTCCCAAAGATTATCGACTGTGATCAGACCGGGTTCAGCGTGGGTCGCAATACCCATGACATTGTGAATCGGGCCTTTAACCTTTTGGAAGTAACTTATTCATCGGGAGTTGATATGGGCATAATTACATTAGATGCACATAAAGCCTTTGACAGGGAGGGGTGGACCTATCTTCAGGGGGTTATGGAGCACTGCAGTGTTGCCTCTAGGTACATTAAGTGGGTAATGGCTGTTTAAAGGGATCAATTGACCTCCCTCCGAGTTAATGGGTGACTCTACTTGGGCCTGTCAATTACTAGGAGCACAAGACAGGGGTGTCCCTTGTCTCCGCTGTTGTTCGCTCTGAGTATGGAACTGCTGGCTTTGCATATTAGGAGAAATTAGGGATTGTAGTGAGAGGAGTAACCTACAAGGTTTCACTTTATGAGGATGACATTTTATTAACATTAGAAAATCTCTGCACTTCATTGGCGGAGATGCTGTGTGAATTGGTGGGCTTTGGCTTGGTCTCAGGGTTTAAGATTACTCATGACAAGTCACATTGACTAAACGTCTGCCTGTGGCCTCAAGCCC
Source organism: Ambystoma mexicanum (assembly GCF_040938575.1). Classification (NCBI taxonomy): domain Eukaryota; kingdom Metazoa; phylum Chordata; class Amphibia; order Caudata; family Ambystomatidae; genus Ambystoma; species Ambystoma mexicanum. The sequence continues at coordinate 612,859,094 of NC_090934.1, read as the reverse complement.
TTCCCTTGAATGGTGGTATGGCCCTGATACAATGGTCCTGAGAATCCATTCACTACTTAGGAGTGCAAATTCCCTGTAGAGACTCAGGTTTTTAGGCACAATTTCCCTCCTCTCTTGGAGGACCTAATTAGAAGGGGGAGGCAAGAAATCTCTTGGTTTGGCTGAATTGCTGCAATTAAAATCAATCGTATACCCCGACTACTCTACCTATTTTTGTCATTGGCGGTAAAGATCCCTGACTCAGAGCTTCGCTCATTATAAGGGAAAATACTGAAATCCAGATGGGGGAACAAGCGGATGATATATGATATGATATGATAGGTTATTTATAATGCGCTTAATACCCAGAGGTTTCTAAGCGCGGACCCGGGGATCGTACCTTTGGTGCTCTGCGTCGTCTTGCTTCCAAGGCGACCACGCTGACCCTGAGCTATCCTCCCAGGACTGAGAATCTCAAGGAGGGTTCTGCTGTGACTGGTGTGGTTGGGGGGATTGTGGGTCCCGGATGTGTTCCGCTATAGTATGGCAGTGAAACTGTCACGTGTTCACCTGGGAGATATTGCAGTGCAACTGAAATGGAAATCTATAGAGCAGTCAGACTCAGCTGTGGTGCTGGCACAGCTCCCATATATGGAGGGGTCTGATGCAGACAACTGGATTCCCGCTATTGTCCACTACCAAGAGCATGCTCTACTATATGGGGAGGGCTCTACGTAGATGGGGCACTACTCTGAGTATGGGTCCACATACACCGGTATGGAACAACCTGGACTTCTAACCAGGCTGCGATGGCAGGAGGTTGGAGGCTTGGTGGTCTGGGGGGTTCAATCATTTGCACCAATTGTTTAAAGATGGATGTCCGCTGACCTTTCAGGAGTGTAAGGAAGCCTTTAATATAACTGAAAATGTGAGGTTTTGCTACACGCAACTAAGGCATTGGGCTTCCAACCCTCACACAAAGCGGGGTGCCACTAGGCCGCTGAACGCACTTGAACTGAATATTCAGGAGGGGGTACCCAGGGACCGGGTCATCCAGCTATATAAACTACTGGATACTTGGGGACCCAAATGTGGACCTACCATGTATGCGCAAATGCGAGGAGGACCTGGGTGGGGTCTTAGAGGATGAAGCATGGTTGAGAATATGGGCACAGATGCATAAGTCCACTATATGTGTCACTGACAGGGAATGCATGTATAAACTCTGTTTTCAGTTATCAGTGGTATTTGACCACAGGGAGACTGCATCACATAGCTGCACATTATTCGGAAAACTGTTGGCGGAGGTGGGCTCTCTTTATCACATGGTGTGGAAAAGTGGGTCTCTTCTGAAGGAGTTACTGTCTAAAATAATGGATATAATAGGGCGGTACTGTTGGGCGATGCAGAGATGGGGCATTTCCGCTATCGGGGTCCAACACTTTGATCAGACACTTTGATCAGACACTTCCTCCTAGTGGCTAAACTGACTATTGCCCAAAATTGGAAATCCATGGGGGGTCCAGTGACACAAATGTGGTGAGTGAAGATATGGTATATCCTGGTAGCAGATAAAATGACTGCTTTTCTATGAGGGGTGTTATGCTAAATATGTTACCACCTGGATGCCTTTCATTGAATTTGCAGATCAATACCCAGTGATTTTGGGGAAACCTCCGCTCCTGTGACAATTCTCGCTGATGTAAATCTGCCTGCTGGGGGGAGACAGAAGGGAGACAGGATGTTTGGTTGTGTTGTCATGGTGTCTCAAGCCGTGGAACTTCCAATTTTGTACATAATCATGACCTTATGAAGCTTTGCCGATATTTCTCTGAAATGCGAACTGTATGCTCATGTCATTTCCCATAATGTGTTAAATAAAGAATGTGACCTTTATGCTCATGTCATTTCCCGTAATGTGTTAAATAAAAAAAAAAAAAATAAAAAAAAAAAAGAAAAGACCACCTTCACGCAGAATGAATAGAACCACTGTCATAAAAACACCCCAAAGGAAAGACAGAGAAGATGTGACAGACTGGAGAAGGTAGTGCTCTGAGCATAGTTCCAGGGGTGGTAGGTAAGGTACTACCATAAAAAGGATATTTTGATAGAATATCTAACCAGTTCTAAGGTCCAAATGGGTCGAGGGGGCAGTTCAGAGTCAACACTACCTGGATTCAGTTCTAGGTAGGCAATAAGAGCCAGGGTCGAACCTTGATGCAAGCTGGTCAGGCTCAGTTCGGGCATGTAGGACCTTGGAGGTGCTGCCAGCAAGCAGACATCGCGTAGGGGCGAATGCAGGTGATATGTGTGGTAGAACAGCAGCTCTTCAAGATGCAGATCAGGGCAGTCCCAGGAATGCTTTGCAGTTGTCCAGGCTGAGTCGGGCTTTAGCCGTTGGGATGGGTCGATGAGTGACGATTCAGTTATTTAAGTTGGCGGGTGATGGTCGTCGAAGTGGTGATCTTGTGTGTGCCGATATTCGATCAATGATACAACAGTTAACGGGCTAACTGACCCAAACTGTGGTTGTAACCATCAGTTAGAGTTGGCGAGCGACTCTCTAGTGATTTGGGTTGGGTCCCGGTGTTGAGCAGTTGCTTGGGCCTACCAGATGATGAGCTTTGGCTGGGACACATGCTATGTAGAGCTGGCTGAAGATGCAAGCAAAAGTTTGATTGGTCAAGGAGCATAGCAAGCAGCGTCGGCAAACTACCTCTTGTTCCAGGTGCGGTGAACAGGGTGCTTCAGATGTCCCTCTAGTGCAGTTAGGCCCTTTGAGGGAGACTGAAGGATAGGTTGATTCCTGTGCAAGATCTCCTTTCACCGCTTAAGAGACTGGTGCAGAGTGGTATGTCCACAACCATTACTCCGGATGTGCCCTGGGATTGGCAGGGGACATATCTTCATCCTGTCTTGGATGATGATTCCTTCTTCACCTCAGGATTAGGGCTTTGGACAGTACAGCTCTCATAGAAAATCAAGTGAGATCTTCAGAACAAATCTGCGGCCTTAAAGAATCCGAGATGAAACTGAGCAAATCTGCTGAAAAGGATCAAGTCCCTTCGTTTAAGGGCAAAGGTCCTCAGGTGATTGGACTAAAGATAACCTGCCTTAATGGTCCAATCCCTGCTCCAGAATGAAGTGGACATTTCCTTGTTGATTTCACACCCAAAGTGCCTTACTCTAGAGAAACTGGACAGAAGAGGAAAGAGATAGAGGGACGCTGATAATCAAAATGGTGGAAACCAACTCACATTGCCCAGAGCCATTCTGCCCATCATAATCTTGCCCCCTTCCCTCTTTACTGAGAGCAAAGACCTTTAGAGATGCAGCACCCTGGTATGAGGCTACTCTTTTAGAATGGGTGTGATCCCTTGATGCCCGATCTGGTACCTGCTCTACGGCTATCTCAGATGGAGCGTGTTACCTGCACTCAGAAAGAGATCAGGGAGGAGGCCGGGCCATCCATGTTCTCGTCCTATCAATTTGGTAGGCTACATCCGACTGACCAGAATACACAATACCTTCCACCGTGAAGCTTGCTCACAGGAGCTGACGCATGTGTGATATAAATTGGGATATGATGGTCGTTATTGTAAGTAGCATGATGCACTATGCCTTAATGTAGGCATAGTTTTCATTTAGTTTACTCTGCCACCAATATGGGTGACTCATGATCACCATAATTCTGGGTACAGACGAGCATATCTTTAATGCCGCCTCTGCGCTGCAGGGACTTGGCTGTCCCTTCAGCTGTCAAGTTGGCACCTCATAACCTTCAAACCCACTCTGTGTCATGAGTAGAGCGATTTCCATGGATCTGGCTACTGATGCAGCAGGGCATGAGTGCACTATGCATTTGTCATGAAGTCGACAGGAAAGGGGGAATCAAGTTTGCAGATTACCCCTTTTGAGATGAAATTACCCTCATCATTCTAATTGATAATAAAAAATATATAAAGCCAGAGCTTTGCACACTTGCCAGATTTGAAGTCCTCACACATATTGTTAAGAACTATTCCATTGCAAACCTTTGTTTTTTACCATATGACAGATCATAACATGCTAGAAGAAATTGTGCAATGTACACTTTTACTCAACAGGTATGTAATATACATATCAGAAATGTTGCTTTGGTCTCAGTACAAAATATATCTATGCAAATAGGTGCACAATGTCACTATGAACTACTATTCACTGTATCAACCCTGCAGCACAATTGAGACATCAGTCTAAATCCCCAAATGGTGTGTGGTCCTGCAATACATGCTTCTCTATCTTCCCTGACCTATTTATTCAAAGGGAAAACGCCTAAGGCAAACCCTTTATTCCAGTTTCTAAAACCACTGTGGCCCTATTGGCTATTTTTTTTAATTGTTCTTTCATCACCTCATGTGACCTATTTATTCCAATGAAACACACCTTTGTCTTTTGTAACCTGTCCCCACAGTAGTGAGGTATTTGAAAAAAGTCCAGCAGGCTTTTCACGGTTAGTATAATATCAATATGATTTGTGATGCATAACAGAAACATATGTTACTTCCTGACAAAAAACAAAAACATATATTTCCACATACACACCTGGTGACTGCAAGATCCAGGATTCCTATCAAACTAGGACAAGTAAAACTGCATCCCTTCCCAATCACATAACATTCATATGGGCACAGATGTTAACCTCAAAATCAGGGGTGCTCAACTGGGGGACGTTGCACCTAGACTGCAGAAGACTCTAGTATCTACTGGTCAGGACAACTCCATGATCAGGGAATATCTCAGAGTTCATGGGTAAATGGTGCCATCGACACAGGTGGTCCTATGGGAATGCTTGCATCTAAAGTCACTTGCCTGCCATTCCTCAGGTCATTGGACCCCTGCATCCCAATGATACAAGATCCCAGTGTATTGTTTACCTGTCTTTAGAGAAAACCTTTGGGGGTCACTGTCTCCAGTCAATATTGTGAGGGAAATCTCTGTCAATCCTTCTGTCCCCAGAGTGCTGACCACAGATGTAAGTCACAAAGGATGGGAGTACTTCTGGAAAGCAAATCTGAACATGTCCAGGTAAAAATAAATTAACTCAATCCATGTCGCCTGATCTGTTAGTCATCCACATGGCTTTCTAAAATTTCTCCCATCAGGGTCATCAATCAGGAGGTGATGTGTTTTATCACCCAAAAGGGGGTGGGGGGGAGCGCACTGCTAGCTCACGAGATCTGACACAGAGCAGAGTGCAATCTGGAGTCACTGCCATCGGTGTATCCTCTGTGGAGAGAGAAAACATTTCGCGATCACCTGAGCAGGACATTGCCCTCCTATGTCAATTCTGCTCTTCATTTCAATACTATAATCTAGGTTTCATTAATGTAAATCCACGCGTGGATCTCTTTAGTTTCAAACAACAGCACATACTTTCTACATTTATGTCCAATATCTTGTATCCCAAGTCATGAAGGTGGGTGCTCTGTCAGTCCCAATGCCTCATTGTATGATCTTTGCTTTTCTTACAGTCCTCAAATCACCAAAGGTCTTCAGGAGATTCACAAGCAGTGGGTAGAGTTTCTAGCAATCATCACTCTCTGGACAGATAGCCCTTGGTTTCCCATATTGCAACCATTAGCTATGGGAGATCTTCTGATACTGCCTCTCCATCCTTATCTCCTACACTTGCCATGTTTAACCATCACAACACTACATACCATGGCTCAAGTGCCCCCTAATATTTAGTCAACCAAGGTATATTTCCTTGTGGCAAAAACCTTGGGTGGTACGATCAGGGAGATTGCACACATCTTTAACTGAGGAGTCTTAGGATTCTCCTTACCTTCTCTCCAAAGGTAATACCCACCTACCACCTTCAGACCAGACATTCTCCAATTTCTCAGGAAACATAATCTAATTGATGAGTCAACCACATACATTGGATATGGCTAAGGCCTTCACTATTTATTTCAGTACATTGTTTCCTTTTCCATTGCCTTTGGAACTTCTGAAAGTGGTCTAAAGCCTACCCGTCTTCCTTAAGCAGGAATAATATGCCATTATCATGGTTTATGCGATATTAAACATACAACTGTCTTCCTCAAGAGAGGATCACCCCACAATAGAGCTATCAGCATCCTGGGCTGAATTTTGAGGCTCATAAACCAAAGAAATCTACAGTGCTTAAACTTGGTGGTCCTCACAACATGCAGGTGTCATTAAAAGTTGCTAGCGGGGGATGCCTGTCATCTGAATTAAAGACTGGAGTACTTTCTTTTATTTCACCTTAACATTATCATAATCAAAATGCAGGGGGTGCAACAATACTGTAGCACTCTCTTCTTTTGCTTACTACGATATGGTTTAGTATTCCCACAAAAAAGTATATGCTGTAGTGAGGACAACAGATGAGAGGGTAATGGGTAAAGGGGCGGAGTTCTGCCTAAAAAGTGAAAGAAATAGATATTATGTCTCTATAATAAGAGAGAATACTAGCAATATATATTTATATGGGGATCATTGTCCATCTAAGAAAGCAGAGTTCTTTCTAGATGCGTACCAGAATGAAAGTTCTCCAAGTTAATGTAGGAATTTCCTCACTCTTCCAGTCTTCCACAGCCGAACAGCGACTTACAGAGCCACTTGTTAGGAAAAAGGACGCAGGAGCGCACACCATATCCTTTCTGAAGGATTCTGGATAAAGAGGGTAGTCCAGATTAAAAAGACTTTACTCTCTCCCCTTGAGTTTGCATGTTTAAACCAGCTCTTCAAGTTCAGAAAATCACTGCAAATTCACTTGTATTGGAATGGTGCAGGTACAATAGCACAAAGATATGGGCAATTTGTGACACAATATATGCGGGTGTGAACTAACTTTGACATAGATCAGTGACAAATACACAAATACATTGTGACTTACAATACTAACATTAATCTAGATGAAAGTACTGCACACATATACACAACTACATTAGTAAGCAGCACTGGAGGGATTTGTGGGGTCATGTAGGATGAAGGGGGGGGCAAACTCCCATTTGCTCGGTGGGTGAAGTATTAGCCAAACTTTAAAGATATTCATAGTTGGTCTGGCTTTGATTGTGATAGGCAGTGGGTTCCACATGAGAGGGGTGAGTAGAAAAAAAAGCTGAAGTGAGAGGAGGCATAGAGGCATGCAACTGTGAGGTTGAGGAGTAAAGAGATGGGGCAGGGGGAATGATATGTGAAGTAGCAAGATAAAGAGATACATATAGCTAGGGACTGAGGAGCAAAAACATTCAACTCTTTGCACGCTACAAGAAAGAATTTGAACATGATATTGGTTGTTTATGTTATGAAGAACCAACCAGCTTGGTGTCAGTAGATAGAAGACAATCTGGAGAGGTTGTTCAGAGTTTGGGTAGCAAAGTTGAGGGCATTGCACAGATGGAGGAAAGGGTAGAGAAGAAGGCCAATGAGCAGGCATGCGCAGGTGTCAAGTCTGCTATAACATGGGTAAAGTTTCAAGTTTTTGTAGAGTGGTGAATATGAAAGGGATGCATTTATTTTCAGAATGCTTAGAAATTTAATACAAGCCACATACACGATAGTAGTGATGGAGTTTTGCAGTCAGAGGTCAATGTCAAAGAGGAACAGAACTTTGAAAACCTTGCGTTAGGAAACAAGATGTTCTGACAAGAAAGAAGACATTGAATGGTAGGAGTTATGTTGGATGCTAGGAGACACATGACTACCATTTTGGAAGATTTCCGTATGAGGCAGCAGAGGGCCATCCAAAACTGATTGTAGGGAGACCACTGGTAGTCAATTTTGGGATGGCAGGACTGCAGGAGTGATAGAAGAACAAGATGTGGGTTTTATCAGGAAAGAGGTGATAGTGCAAGGCAAAGTATGAGATAAGTCTGGCGAGGACAGATGTACAATGGTCCTCACAACATACAGGTGTCATTAAAAGTTGCTAGCGGGGGATGCCTCTCATCTGAATTTAAGATTGGAGTACTTTCTGTTATTTCACCTTAACATTATCATAATCAAAATGCAGGGGGTGCAGCAATACTGTAGCACTCTCTTCTTTTGCTTACTACGATATGGCTTAGTATTTCCACACAAAAGTATGTGCTGTAGTGTGGACAACAGATGAGAGGGTAAAGGGCAAAGGGGCAGAGCACTGCCTAAAAAGTGAAATAAATAGATATATGTCTCTATAATTAGAGATAATACTAGCAATATCTATTCATATGGGGATCATTGTCCATCTAAGAAAGCAGAGTTCTTTTTTGATGCGTACCAGAATGAAAGTTCTCCAAGTTAATGTTGGGAATTCCTCACTCTTCCAGTCTTCCACAGCCGAACAGTCACTTACAGAGCCACTTGTTAGGAACGCGCACGCAGGAGCTCACGCCATATCCTTTTTGAAGGATTCTGGGTAAAGAGGGAGAGTCCAGAAAAAAACAAACTTTACTCTCTCCCCTTGAGTTTGCATGTTTAAACCAGCTCTTCAAGTTCAGAAAATCACTACAAATTCACCTGTTCTGGAATGGTACCAACCAGCTTGGTGTCAGTAGATAGAAGACAATCTGGAGGGGTTGTTCAGAGTTTGGGTAGCAAAGTTGAGGGCATTGCACAGATGGAAGAAAGGATAGAGAAGAAGGCCAATGAGCAGTCATGCGCAGGTGTCAAGTCTGCTATAACATGGGTAAAGATTCAAGTTTTTGTAGAGTGGTGAATATGAAAGGGATGCATTTATTTTCAGAATGCTTAGAAATGTAATACCAGCAGCAGACATGATAGTTGTGATGGAGATTTGCAGTCAGTGATCACTGTCAAAGAGGAACAGAACTTTGAAAACCTTGAGTTAGGGAACAAGATGTTCTGACAAGAAAGAAGACATGGAATGGTAGGAATTATGTTGGATGCTAGGAGACACATGACTACCATTTTGGAAGATTTCCGTACGAGGCAGCAGAGGGCCATCCAAAACTGATTGTAGGGAGACCACTGGGATGGCTGGACTGCAGGAGGGAAATGAGAACAAGATGTGGGTCTCATCAGCAAAGCAGTGATAGTGCAAGGCAAAGTATGAGATAAGTCTGGCTAGGACAGATGTACAATGGGGGAAGACCAGCGGCTGAAGGATTGGTCTTTGGGGGGTACTGACATGGTTGGGGATGATTTTAAAGGAGTGTGTTATGGCCCCTTTATTGTTTAACATGTATATTGTAGACATTGGCAAATCCCTGAGGGAGGTGAGAGCAAATCCCCCAAGGTTGGGTAGGCATAGGGTTAATTATTTTCTATATCCTGACAATCTGGTGCTTTTTGACTCTACTCCAATTGGGCTATAATGCCCATTCGAGGCAGTTAGTAGGTATTTTAAAGGCTTGGATTTGGATCTCAATATCTCCAAATCAAATGTTATGATGCTGAACTCAAGGAAAGGGACAGCAAGACCGTGGCATATCTGGAATATTGATGATCAATCCTTGGATGTGGTAAAAAGCTTTAAAACATTTGGGGGTTCACCTGCATGATAAGGCCTCTCATTCCTCTAGAATAGCACTGTTGAAACCCTTAATAGGAAGCATGGCGGCTCAGATGAAAATACAAGACAGAAGATTTGGTAAATTTTTGTTAAAACCAGTACTAACAATGTACAAACAAAAAATTGTGCCAAGAATTATACACATGGATGAGATCCTGGAGGATGGCTGGAGTTGGGCAAGCCTGGAGGCACCCATTTGGAAGAAGGTGCTGGGTGTCCCTGTTACGACTACCTATGCTGCTATCAGCCACAAACTCGGCTTGGTGTCACTTAATTCACAAATCGATTGGAGACGAATGTTACTGTTAAAATCCATCTTGTTACCTAGAGAAAATAGGTACTTGGAGGTTATTCAGAAGGTATTGACAAGCCACACGAATACAATTGTGAACGCATGTGTGGCCTCTACTAAGCTCATATTGGTCAAACTAGACTCTGAGGATGAATTAATGTATCACCCACAAAAGGTAAAAAAATTGCTCAAGGAGCAGGATTGTACAGCAAACAGAGAAACGATTGGATAGCAACAGAGAAAAGTTGGTTGGCTATAAAATGTTTGATAATTTTCTATTTGATATTAAGGCACACAATACATTACAGCCAGGATTTATTCCTGACACTTTGGTACTGTCACAACATTTCCCAGAATTTAAGTTGTCGGAAGCGGCTGGCTAATGTTGTGTGCTCTCTGTGCTCTGTTCAGTGTGATGTTCCAGTGCAGCTTGATGGTCCTCGCAGGTGCTCTCAGGATGTCCTTTGATCCCTTCCTCTAATGCTGCCAGTGAGGGCTGCTGACAGACTTTGGCACATGTGTGATCTTGCAGCCTTCAGCTCTCAGTGGGGTCGTGAGCTGGGAATGAGTCAGGGTTTGTGCCACCTAGAACGGTGCCTGGATACTTGGTGGAGTGATACAAGGGTCTAAAGTGGTATATATGCACACTTAGCCCTTTCTAAGGTGGTAGTGAGTGTATGGAAGTGTGGGTAGTAACTACTGGTCTAGCTCTCCACACACAAACATCAGCCTGTTAGAATTGGTCAGTCTCCAGTGGATTAGGTGGCCTATTGAATATTGGTACACTCATTCCAGTTACAATTGCCCTCCAGTTTTTTGGGTGAGATACATAACTTAAAAGGCTGTCATTCTCTGTTGGGATCTGCAACTGAATATTTCCCCGTGTGTGGCGTGACTCTCTGGTTGGAAGGGATTGGGGGTAGAGAATGGGGTTTCCCGACCACCAAACCGAGTCAGCTTTCAAGGGCCGGCTGTTCGGGTGACGTGACCTTGGGGTTGTACACTCCCCCGCAGTGACTTTCTATTTGCCTAACCGAAACCATGAGACAGCACTGATACAGTCTCTCCAGGGATGTAACTAAATCTACAAGGCAGCCCCGGAGAGACCGTAGATGCCAGGAGCCTGTAAAAGATACCCCTCTCCCAAAAAGGCCGATCCCGTAAACCAGCCCAAAATTACAATTTTCGTTTTGACATCAATACTTAGATCTCTGAACAAAATCCATGAACTGATATTTCCCCAAACTGTTGAATCTTCTGGAATTCCAGACCCTATCGATATGCAGCATTCATTTTCGACAACAATCTATTCATGAACTTTAAACAAAAATCACTTGGACACAGCTCGTTTTGTCGGGATGATTGTCTCGGGCCAAAATACAATGAGTCTTTTTCAGTATTCCAGACCTGGAGGCATTGGCCTCGAGGTCGGAATCTTCAGAGGAAGATATCTCTTATACTCAGGAAAGAGAAATTTCAACCCCAATGTCCCCAATAAAGAAATCAAGTTTTATCATTCATCTATTAACATGATTCTGCATACATTGAGGCACTTCTTTCTTTGTACTCTAATCTGGCAGAATAACAGCATGAGCTAAAAACTGTGGTCGCAAGGGTAGTAGATTTAATCTTGGAAAATAGTGGAGACGCTGTTGCCCACACAGAGAGTCTTCCCTTAGTGGTAGCAGGACCATATCAGATTCCGGTAGTGGATGGAGATCAGAAGTGTTGTGTAATGAGATCTCCATGCTAAGAGATTTGGACTCAGATAAAAGCGAAGGAGAGGTCAACAATCAAGGAAACCTGTGCGTTGTCCCGCCCAAGTGAATTTCTCTAAAAAGATTTTGGTAGTCTCGAAACACGGCCGCACTGGGACAACTGCTTCAGCCCCAGCGTCAGCAAGATCTGGGGTAATAAGAGACCTTGGCACCGGTGTCATAAAACAAGTTGAACTAAGGGGGCCACTGGACAACTGGGTAGAAATCACCAGCAAAACAGATAAAGTTTCACCAAACACATTGATAAACGCACAAGGCCAAGAAATGGTAAGCAGCAGGGCTAATCAGAAAAAATCATGCACAAACTTAAAGTCCATTTAAAGTAATAATGGCAGCGGCAGAACCTTGGGTAAGGGTGACTTTGGGGGCCCTCCCATGGGACCAGAAATTTGTGTGAGGGCACCCCTGGATCTGAATGTATCTTTAGGGCTGGGAAACCTCGTTATATTTGAAGAGCTATTCCCGAAGGCATATAGCCCCTTCATTAATCGCTCTCATCTGATGGCCTTATTGAAAAAAATTGCCTGGCTATCGGCAATTAGAAGTAGAGACTGCATAAAGGTAGAGCTCCCAAAGTGTGATACTGCCACACATTGGGCTCTTATTAAGCTAAGCTCACCTGCTATTGTATCGTTGTTGTGTTCCTGTACAGAAGCTCTGTGAAAGTAAGGATTTAACTTAGCGGTATGCCACTCATCCCTCTTTGCCTTCTAATGATGCCCAGTCTAATCAACAAGATGGGTCTTGGTTCTAGTTTCCTCTGTTCAGCTCATCAATGTTTGTTTTCTAAATTGGAATACAGTAGTTGGCTACAGTAGTTTCATGGGTAACATTGACAAGCAACAATGTTTTAAGAATCACATCATTTTTCTGCAGGAAACATGGCTGTATAGCACCCTGGTTGTGGATGGCTTTAAAATATTACAATATAAAGCCACTATACACCCTTTGGACAGACTCTCATTGGGTCTAGCCACAGTGATTCAAAACTCCATGTTAATAGAATCTGAGCTTTTAAGTGAGAATGTTTATGGATTGTTGGCAGTGGAAGTAAAATTAAAGGGGATATGCCTTTGGCAACCCATACTGCTACTTAATATCTACAGCAATTTGTCACGCATAGAGGTGGGTGCCCTCACTGAGAAATGTGGTGATGTCTGTGAATCATTTGCATGTTATCGAAAGGGGCTTCATAGCTTGATACCGGGGCTTTTAATACAGACTGTCATGTTGCCCAATTGAATGGGGGGAGATGTACTCTGAGCGTTCTGGTGGAGTGAGTGGGGATCGATCTCTCTATGGGTACTTATTGGCAACATGGAACTTGATAATCCTGAATGGATCCTTAAAGGGAGATGTCCCACCGAACCCAACTTGGCAGCTAGGTGGGAAGATCGCCCACTTGGATTATGTTGCTGTTACAACAGCCCTCTTCGAAATATGTGAGGACTTGAGGGTGGATAACTCTTCTTTGAGTGATCAGCCACTGCTAAGGCTGAGAATGAAGACCCGCACTGACATTGCTGAAGGACCTGGGATGAGTGAGATGACAGTTAACTTGGCAGGAAATAGAGTCTCAAGATATGTGGGGAGATTTGATGGATTCAATACCTGAGTTCAGAACTTCCTTAGGGAACCCTCTGATAAACAAAGGAATCTCTGGATCACCCGCAACCGATTTGAGGCCTTCTTCAATGGCTTCAAAAACTCATCACAAGACAAATTCAAGGGGGGAGTAATAGATCCCACATTTATGATACAGTGGTCCAAGATAAAAAGAGAGAGGTTAGAAGAGATATCTGTTCCATGGGAGGACTAGATCAGACCCCAGAATCATATCTAATTGCTCACAAACGTCTGAAGGAAAAATTAAAACATTGGCTGAGGAGTTACACATTTATGTTGATGTAGAATGACAGAGCAAACATATTTGAGTCTCTGGTTAAAAATAATACAAGGACTTTCTGGTATATGATTAATACCATGCAAAAGACACAATGGTTTATGCAGAGTAACCCAATTGTAGAGGGGACTGGATAAAGCACTTCCAAAATGTTTACAGGGAATCCGAACATTTGTTTGTGCCTCCACTGGTTAAGTCAGTCTGGGGATTGAATATGTCAAGGGACTGTATTGAAAATGTGTTCAACAGGGCCTCAAACACTATTGCAGCTGGACCAAATGGTATATCAAATGGCCTGTTAAAATCAGATTCTGGGCTATGGTCCACGGTTTTGTTTACGCTGTTTTGTTACATTCTGTGGGAGGGAGTCATTTCGACTTCTTGGCATACTGCCATCATAGTTCCCATATATAGGAAGGGAGATAGGGCTGGCCTAGAGAATTACCGCCCTATCTCCCTTCTTGATAGTGAAAGCAAGATTTTTGCAGGCTCGGTTTTGAAGGATCTTGCAAAGTGGATTAGGAAGACTGGCTGCTTGGGAAGATTTCATACTGGCTTCTGCAAGGGGATGGGAAAGGATTTGAATATTTTGTTGGTTGGCTGTCTGAGAGAAGAATCTCTCAGGGTTGGTAAACTGCCATTATTTTTGGCAGATGTGGATTTCGTGCAGGCCTTTGACTGCATGAACCGTAACTTGCTCTTGCTTAAATTGAGGGATTGGCAGATCCCGGGACCTTTGTTGTTGATTCATGATCATAACCTATTGCGAGTCAGTTTGAAAGGCAGGAAGATCTGATGGAGGCCTTCTGTGCGTGAAGGACCCTTCATCAGGGTTGTGCATTAGCTTCTTGCCTTTTCAACCTATACCTGGCTGATCTGGGAGATGCCCTTAGGAAGGCATCGTTTGCCCCCCACCCCCGATGGTTATCCACTGTGACAATCCTGTTTCTGATATATGGAGATGATGTTATCTTGATAGATAGGACACAGCTGGGCCTCCAAAGATTATTGGATGCCATCAAGGAATATGCTGTGGCCAATGAACTATTTATTAATGGGAAAAAGACAAGATTCTCATCAAAGAAAAAAGGGATTTGACTTGGCATATGGATGATCAGATAATAACACTGACAACATAAATGACCTATTTGGGGTTTAGGTTGGATGCAGTGGATAATAAGGAGGTTGCTTTTTCTCACTTACTTGTAAAGGGCAACCAGGCAGGAGCTCAGTTCAAAAAGATCAGTACTGCAGGTTTTCTATCTTCCCATTACTGTCTTATTATAAGATGAAGGTGGTGGTGGGTATTTTATATGAAATGGAGATCAGTTCCTATCTGCGCTCAGTAAAATATGGAAGGATTGAGTTCAGAATTTGGAAGTGGGCGCTGGGCCTGCCGGACTGCTTCCCAATGATGTAAGGAAGGCATGTATCAACAGTAAGACAGACACAAGTGACCACAGTTTGAGGGTGTTTATTGAACTTTGGCAAGAGTATAATAAAAGCATATCTAAACCTAAATCTAAGATGGGAGCAAGCTATGACCATCAAATAATAAAGAAGGCAGTCCTAGTGGAGTCATGTCAACATAGAAGGGCCTATACTTTAAAAAAAAAATGATTGCCATTTGTTACTACTAATTTACAAATAGTGTGGGGTGCAGTTCATGAAAAAGAAAGAAGTGGTCACAAAATGATAAGTCAGGATGATTGGGTCATTTGCCTCCCTTCCCCAGGTTTTCAACACGGGGCAAGGCTGGTAACTTGAGCAAAGCACACAACCTGGCACTGTGGTACGAGGATCAAGTTCAATTTCCACAGTTCAGGCCATTCTGTGTCCAAGCCTCTTTTCTCGACTCAGAAGACCTGCTGTGCAAAAATGAGAAGAAAGCATTCCTTTCTCTCAATTGTATTCAATTAGGGTGTTCACACTGAATCCCCCTCTGCCGGGGCTCAGATCGTTTTTTACTCAAAAGTTCCACATTGGATCCCCTCTGCTGAGTTCAGATCCCTTTCACACCAAAGTCTGAGAGTTCTTTCATGGGTAACTCACGGTTAACCCCGGATTCCCATCAGCCGGGCTCAGATCCCTTTCTCTTGGTCAATTAGTCTCCCTCAGCCAGACTTGTACCAATTGTGATGCATGTTAAACTATCAGAGCACATGATTTAGCAAGACCCGTTGCATGACCACTACGATCTCAGTATTCCCTTTTCTTATACTCTGCATCAGGTGTATAACTAGCAGAGACCTTTGAAATGAGCGCCCAGTGGTGCCAGACCACTCTCTGTATGTCATCTTTGTTGCCACAGAAATGAAATCACAAAGTTCAATTAGGTCTTTGGTTCCAATTATACTTGCGTCACTCATCACCAAAGCCTCATACACTGTTCTCTTTGAACAATGTTGCCGTTTGCAACCTTGTTTCAAAACACACACCGGTTTGGCATTAGCCTCTCTGACTCACCGTCTGTGTTGTCTTTTCTGATGCCACTTTCTTGAAGGAGCCAAGGAAAGTACCATGGTGGCAATCGCTCCTCCCCACCTTGGTTATCGACACAGGAGATCCCCGGGTACCTCTGACAGATTGTGCAGGTTTGATCAGCCTTAGTTCCTGATCTTTGATTTCTTACTTTCCAAGGTTCATGAAAGTAACAATCTTTAGAGGTTACGGGTACATCCCTGCTTGCAACTCTCTCTGGTCTCGCTGTCTTATTCCTTGTGTAAAACTGCCATCCTGGAACTGCTGTTTCCTTGAGTGGTTTTGCCTCACTCAGAGGGTGATTTCGTGCTCTGCCTTTTATCCATGTGTGGACGTGTAATGGAAGTCAGGTGTGTGTAATAATCCGTAATTGTCTGACCTTGCCTGCTCATGTTGTAGGGACATGTCAGGTATACCACTCTGGTGTTAGTCCATTGTCGCTCACAGGTAACTGTCTGTGAAAAGGTGTTTGTTTCGGGAAAGGGGCAGGAAGGGGTTGAGTTTCTAGGTGTCCTACCTGGTAGGATGGCGAAACGGTAGTATTGGAAAGGAGATACCACATCTCACCATCCGGTGTCCCACCTCATTCAGGTGATCCTCCTGCACTAGTCCACCCCCAGGAACTGGATCCAAAAGTGATGGCTGTTTCCTGGCCACCTGGATGACAGATCTCTGGGGACTGGAGGGTGAGACACCTTCAGGTTTCTCACAGTGACCTTTCTGCGGTTTGAGTTGAGCTTAACATCGCTAGGTGCAGTATTGAATTGGAGGATACTATCACTATATAGGAAGATTCTGATATCTTTGAAGGACTCATTGTATGAGGACTTAGCATGTACCATCTGGTCCAGGCATAGGGCAGTCAGGAACTTCAGGGAGAGAGCTGATGGAATTTTAATGATGTTGGGTGTATTGGTGGACAACCTTAAAAACTCCGCAAAGGAGGTTAACAGGCTTTGTTATGAGAGGATTGTATAGCTACAATTACCCACACAAGGCAGTCGTAATTGTATTACAGCCTATAACCTTTATATAAAAAGTTGGGTAGTATTCCAAAATCTAGGTAGCTTTCCAAACTCATATTGGGCTTCACAGTTCCTGAGAAACAGGTTGAACCTACTTCCAACTGTGGAAATAGACATATAAGATCTTGAGATAAGGAGGTTGGGGTTGGTTGAGACCTGTGTGGGGACTAAGGGGTGACACAGGAAAGAGAACACATGGTTATGTATTGCCCTGCATTTGTAACTTTTACAACTTTAGCCCTGGGAAAGCTGGCACATAATTATGAAGCGTTCAATGCGGTTTACTTTTTTACTCAGGTTTCTAGTGGAGAGGAAACAAAGGCCACAATAGCAGTTATACAAATGTTAAACAGAGCAGGATTGATAAAGTTGCGATAGTGACTCTTTTGATGTGACTTGAATCAAGTGTTATGCATTAAGTATCTTTTATGCAATGATTTTATGTCTTGTGTAATAAGAATTTTCATGTGGTGCTTTTATGTAATGAGTTGATTTTAATGTTGAATGAAATAGTTTTGATTGTTTTTCTTTTTCTTGTAATTTTAGTCTGTGTGAGGTTGATTTACAGCAACCAGAATCACAATAAAAACATAAAATAAAAAAGCAAATTACAGCCATACCTAGAAAAACATCTCTCACTTGCTTGTCTGAGGGTCATGCTGAAAACAAAGCTTAATTTGTTCCATATGGTAGACATATTAGGGGCTAGAATAAAAATCCCTAGGCACAAGAGATTGTGCCGGTACTGTACTAAAGACACTGAGACGGCAAAACACTTAATGAGAGCATGCAATGGTGGAGTGTCGTTCTAGAATTTGTAATGGTAGTAGTCCATAAATTCAAGTTGATTGGGGTCCATTATGGTTTTGTTTGTTGATTAACCCAGGGGATAAACGCTTGATAGCAGCTAAGAGGTTTTTAATTAGATTTTCTTAGACTAAATGCCTTCTATATAATATAGATCACATTGCTGAATCGCGAATTGATTTTATAATTGATTTAAACTGTGTGCTTTAGATAACGATTATTACTATTGGAATAGTTTTTAGTACTTGTATAACAATGGTGTTTTTTAAATCTATGGGAAATATAAAACTTGGTGTTTTACTATGTTAAATAAATGCAGGTTGTAGATTTTTTTAAAAAAACATGATTTGGGTACTAGGAAAACATGAGCATGAATATCTAGGGAACTTTGAATGAGGGATTATGCACAATGACTTTTGCACTAATATGTAATTGTGATGTAGGCAGTAAATTCATTTTATACACATGGTTTATGTAGTGAAAACATGGGATATGAATATGAATTTAGTACTTGCATCGATTAGGGAATTCTGAATTTTAAATGCGTACTAACCTAACATAATTCATTTTGTTGTTCTATATATTAAAATAATTGATGTGCAATATCTGTTTTCTGAAACGTTTTCTTTATTGTTAAAGCTGTGAAAAGATTTTTCTGTGTGAAAATTATATCACAATACATTAAATAAATTAATTAATTAAAGGAACAAACTTCCAAGTAGTGGGGCATCAAAACTAGGACAGTTTTGCCAAAACCAAGTTCCTGGATAATTAAGAAGAGGAAGGAGTGTTTAACAGTGTCAGAATTGAAAGAGATATCGAAAAGGATCAGTATAGAAGAGAGCCTGGAGTGGTGATCATCAAAGAGCAGCCTTGGTGGAGTGTTTACTGTGGAAGATAGATTAAAGTGAATCTACAATGCTAATTTTTCTCAAGGTACTTAGCAATCTGAGGGAAGAACTCCCATTCAAGGCCCTTTAAATAATGGTGTCAGAGGGAAACTGCAGTGTAAGTTCACCAGGACTGTGGTTTCAATATAAGGTTTCTTCAAAAGGGGAAGGACAGTTGCAGATTTGAAGGACACACTGAAGAGTTCAAAAGAGAGAAAGAGGTTAACAAGCTCAGATCTTGGCAGGTTATTTGGACTAACTGCTTCATTATGAGTTTGGGATTACCTTGGCAGTAAATCCGTTGAGATATCACCAAACTGAATTACTGTTAGTGCCACTTGGTTTGGCAAAATTACCACTGGATTACAAGTGGTGGTAGACAGTGTTAGTCCCCATAAATTGGTGGATTTAGCTGGAATTTCCACTGGCGTTAATTCTGACGATTTTGCCATTTTTTGGGTGGAAAGGTGGTGGATTTACCTCAAGATCTTAGCCAAATTGGAAGTATGGCAGTGCGGAAATGCGGCCGAAACATGGTGGTAGCAGAATTACCACTACCTTACCACCAATTGTTCCTTCTCTGCCATACTCATAATAAGAAGCCTTTGACCTTAATAGGAGAAAACAGGTAAATAGAAGTACAATTAAGCAATATGACCTGAACGGCGGGGGCATTACCCGAGTCGGTATTGCCCCAAGCCGCTTGGGTCATATTGCTTTTAGTACCCTGGCCCGCAAAATTTGCGTGACCGGGGCACTAAAAGCATTTTTCCATGGCGCCCATCGGGAGCGGACACACTGAAAACAGAAGTGGTCCCAGCGCGTCCGCTCCTGAAAAAAAGGAGAAGAAGGTAAGTGGGGTGAGGAAGGCAGGGAGGAGGGAGGAAAGGGTAAACAAACAAAGAAAAACCTTACCTAAGTCCCCGACGGGGGGCAAAGGCAGCCTCTCAGCCGTGGGGAGACTCGGAGCGGTGATGGCCCCTTTTCGAGCCTCCTCATTGGCTGAGGGGCTGCCACACCCCCCGCCGGGTACAATGGCTGTGGAATCCCAACTGAGGGATTCCCGGCTGGGTAATGCCTTGTCGAGGGCCAATCAGAATGGTTGTTACATTCTGATTGCGCCCTCACCAGGTACTAATAGAGAGATAGGAGGCAATGGATAATGGCTTGCACGTTGTGAGCAAGCTTGGAGGGTAGATAAAGGTTTGCAGAGGTAATTCTGAAGGGAGCGGATACAATTTGGAAGTAAGAGGATTTGGCATAGTTCAGTGCAAAATAGAGAACAGCAATGGAATTTGCATAGGTTAGGAGGTGTACGTGAGTCTTGAAATTTGCACCAATGGTGTATGTCACAGTGCAAGTTAGTTTTGATGGTCTGCATCTCAGGGGTGATCCAGGGCAGAGGACAGTGTCAGAAAGGTGTAAATATGCATGCATGATAGTGTTGGTCAAAGGGAGTCATAAATTCATGATAAAATCAGAAACAAATTGCAAACAGAAGAGGCATGAATGGGGGTGGAGATACAAGAGAGAGGTCCTCACATCATCCAGGTAATGAACACAAGGGTCCATCTTGAATGTCCTCTTAGTCACTGAAGATGGGAGAGGATGAGTAGAGGGTGGAGGGATAATGTGAACAATAGAATGACCAGAGGAAGAGCGGTCAATGAAGAGGTCAGTGGAAGAGAGCAAATTCTAGAGAGATTGTCAAGGTCAAGAGATATCCCAGAGATTTAATGACTTCTCTGACTCCTCCACCTACTCTTTTTCTGCTCCTACCTCACACATTGGAAGCTTTCGGAAGTGGACTTTTGGAATTAGCACTATATAAATAATACAGTGGTTAGCCAGTCCATATATGTGTACTGAGATGAACTAATCAACTACTATAAACAGGAAAACTGTGTTTCTTTTCAGGCTGCTTCTGAGTCTGAGTGGGCAGCCACTGTAACCACAGAAGAGGCAGTATTCTGCTAGCTGAATGTGCATCTCAATGACCCATCACCCACTCTTAATAACTTCCAACTTCATTGTGTAGTTGTCATTAGCAGCATTTCGTAGCAAAAATAACAAATTATATTCTGCTTGCACTGAGCAATATATTGATACATTTTTACAGCATTTCTACTCTTTAAGTAAGTTAACCTCAGAAAGGAGGCAGATGTTTGAATAATGCCCAGAAGCGTGAAGTGCAGGTTCTGTATGAAGGCACCAGGGTTTTTTGTGTTCTCTCCATTGATCACATTATATTCATTAGAGCTCAAAGCTTTTCTCATATGTTGTGGAATCAAACACAGAAAATTGAAAATATGTCATATAATAAATACTACTGTGGGGTAATCTGTGGTCGGCTCCCAGGCCACATAATGATGGAACGAAACTTTAATGAAATTGTGAATAGAAAAAATTGCATGCCTTGAGCAGATAATGCATACTAAGGGTACAAATTCAAACTTCAATCAACTCTTTTTAAGTTTGGGTTTTTAATAAAAGATAAAACACATCAAAAACACAGTGAACTAATATTAAATAGCTAACCAGAAAAGCAGATACACATGGTTAGTGTTCCTAGAATTCCTGTTATCTTTGAAGCCAGTTTACATGTTACCATATCGTCATCAAGAGCGTCACTGATAAGTGAACAATCATATCTATCAAGGTTCACCAAATATGCTGAGGTAGTATTACATCTTTAAAGAAATAGAGATTGCATATTGAGTGCATGCTTATGTTTGACCTGAAATCACTGGTGAGGACACAGATGCTGGTATTGCTGCATTCGAGCAGATGCACTGTTAATGTGCATCCAGTTAGAAAAGTTGCATATGCCCAGTCTCTGCAGCCTCACATTTATCTCCCTTCACTTCGATTAAGACAAACGTCAAAATGCTACAGCATTATATCCAATAAACGAAGAAACGCTTAACGATAGCATGACCTCAGGGGTCTGCATTATCACTGTTTAGCAAGCACTTCTTTAAAATACAAGTGATAACCTATTTGATAGGCACTTGAGCCACCGGAACTAGCCACCAAAAGAACTGGTGGTGGTTATGGATATAAAGTACACAAGCAAATCACATTCAGAAAATATGATATAAGTTGATGTATTGAAATGTTAATAATGTTTGAGTGAGAATCGGAATAGTTTTGATACAAAGCTAACACAACTTCATCCTATACAACCACTGAAGAAGTTCTGTTAAGAGTACATTTATATAAGGAGGAATGAAACATGTTGGGAAGAGTCCAGCTACAATAGAGCGACTGTCCAACAAATTACGAGTGGTTTACGTCTCGCTAAACTTTAGCAGCATGTTCAATGACAGTTCTTAACCTTGGGATTTGGTAACAGAAATGTAACATCTTAGAACCTGTCATTAGGAGGTCAGTTAGCAATATGCGCTTTCGTAACCACTGTTTTTAATGGTTGAACTCAGCACTATGTTTATGTCAAGTCAAGCACAAGTCACTTTTTAGGTTTCAAAAGCCACCATTGAGCAATTTACTGTAAATGTGTTTTAAAACTATATCATTCTGAATAAAGTATATCTATTTTACATAAGGATTATGTGGTTTCATGGATTCTATTTAGAAATTCATAGCTTTAAAAACTGTTGTTTTGAGCAGATAATAACATCTATAAAGAACATAAAGTTTAGATACTGAATCTAACTTCTGTTTCCCACCTGTACAGTTTTATGTCAGATGGGTCTGTCATATTGATGTATCTATTCTACCAGGGGTGACCCATTTTACTCTTCTCCCTGGAGTCTCCTTTCGTGTTTTGTATGTTTTCACTGATCTTGTTCTTAAAAAAGTCCCCTACTGGACATTGGGGACCAACAGTCAGATGGTCAAAGGGGCCAGAGCCACCCCAAGCTAGTGGATGCAGGACTTAGAGGAGGTATACCAGAGATCCTAACACCATTACATCTGGCTGCCTGCAATTAGGCAGTGGGCAGTCCCTGGATTATGTACACACATACTCCCACCAACAGGATCCCATGGTTGTGGGATATACGGGGGCCCCACTAATCCCATATATGCCCTTTCTCATCAGGTTGACCCCGTTAGAGAGCCAGGTTGACCCCTTTAGAGAGCCAGTATAGCTCATTAGGTAGCTGGTCTTGCTCTTCCAAACACTCAGCAGAGGGAATAGAGTATTCATCATTCTCCTTTAAGCAAACACACTTGCAACACTTTAAAGTGACTGTCAAGCATGTAAATACATGTTTCCTCATTGTGAATCATACTCAGACATAGTGAGGAGGCCCCACCAATATAAGATTATAGGTTGACAAAGTGAAACGGATTTACGTTGTGTGGAAGGATTTGAAAATATACTCAAGCCAATTCCAAAATCCAAAATGGAGGCAGAGTTTTAAAATTTGCTGAGGCTAAGCCCCATTCAGCACAAACGACTCAATGCACATTAAAAAATCATAAAACAGCTCATCACAAAATGTCAATTTATTTATTTATTTAATATGTATATTGTGCCAGTATCTCGCAAGCCTCGGGGCGCAGAAACAAGGGCACGATACAGACAGAGACTGACAAGAGGGCGGGACAGCCAAAAAGATTCATTCAGGTGCTGGGGACCTACAGATGGTTATTATTTCAAGATATGGGTTATCACCAGTTTGCGAAAACGAATGTAGTTAGCTTCCAATCTTATGTGGTTGGGAAGTTTGTTCTAAATGCCAGCTGCAAGTATAGGAAAGGATCTGCCTAAACCGCATTTGAGTTTGTGTGGAGCCACTAAGATTTTATCAAGGTAGGACGATCTTAGTGTTCTGCTGGGTACATATGATTGAATCCTGGTTTTTAGGTAGGCTGGGGCTTTTCCAAAGATACATTTGTGCACAATTGTTAAGGTCTTGAAGTGTACCCTGTCTTCGATTTTCAGCCAGTGCAGCTCCCTTCTGGAGTCACTGATACGCTGTGACCTAGCATTGTGCTTGACGATTCTTACCGCATTGTTCTGGACAACTTGGTAATTGTACAGACACTGCTTAGTGGAGCGCAAGACCAATGCGTTACCATAAGCAAAGCGAGACATTATGATAGCTCTTGCAATAGTAGCGCAGTTGTCCTCTGATATGTATGGCCTGATGGATTTTAGTAGTCTAAGATGGTAGGCACAGTTTTTTTTATATGTATTGTACTTGGGCATCAGCCCCCAGAGATGCTTCTAGCATCATACCGAGGGTTGTGAGCTTACTCAGACTGGTATGTGTGTGTCTTTGATCTGGAAAGACCTGTAGGAAGTGGATAATTTTGCTCTGGCTGAGGAAGAGCCAAATACCATGAGCTCTGTTTTCTTTCCTTTGAGACACATCCAATTGGAATCCATCCATTGTTCCACGTTGTTGTAGATCATGGTAGAAGCAATAGTAGTAAGCTCCACCCTATAAAAAGCAGCCAGTTAAGAATGACAGAGAAGACTCATCTAAAGTAAAGGAAAAGGAGATGTGAAGAAAAAATGACCCAAAACCATCTGGGGAGCAAGATGGAGGAAAGTGAAAGGGAAAATGAACCACCGGATGAGGGAGGGGAACAGGTACTACTACTGTTAAGAAAACATGAAGGGTTGGGCGGATAATGTCAGCCCATTGCAGACTTCAGAGCCAGGGGGATGTATCAGACAGTGCAACCTCAGTGGGGGTCAGGGAGCTTATCACAGGGGCAGTCAGGGTGGTTGTGTCCACAGACTTGAATGCTAGAAAGGGTAGGTTGCCAAAGGACACTGTTAGCCTTAAGCCCAAGCCCTGCACCTTGCAACGATAAACATATGGTTTTGAAGCTTCACCAATTCCACGCTTTCATGAAGGGGAACCATAAGAGGGATTCTGCCCATAAAGTGTGGACCTGGACTGAATATAAACAAGAATCAACAGATGTGGATTCACGAACTATAAAAATATGCAACCTAGTTTTGAAGGAAACGGTTATCTGATAACACTGGACTGTGGAAAGGATCAACCTAACCCAGAATTCTGTAAGAGTCACTTTCTTTTGATCTGATTGTGCTTTGGGGGGAGCTTTAACAATCCTATCATTGTGTCATCCTCTTGAATACCCATTTGTGTGGCTGTAAAAAACTGCCCACAAAAGGTCCACTCACCAATTAATTATATTTAGATTGTGGCAGCACATCAGGAAGCTGGAAGTACATGAATAATGTTTTCTGCCGTCATTTTGGTCACTGCTAAGCATTTTGAGACCAGGGCATCATTATAAGTTTGCCAGTCTGGAAACAAGGGTGTCAGTAAGCGCACCGGCACCCTTGTTTCCGGATCGCCAAACTCTGAGACTGCCTGCTGGAGCCGCTGTGCTTGACAGGTCTGACCCGGCCTGGTGCAGCGGCCACGGTAGGCAGACCGGTCACGGAAGCACTGGCACTGTTAGCAACAGTGCTGGTTCTTCCGTATCCCCACTCCCGTAGATTCCTATGGTACTGTATGGGAATGGGGACTTACATTCAGGCGCCGGTAAAATGTTATGAGTCCAGCGGTAACCCGCTGGTAGCACCAGCAGGGATACCGCCAGACACGTAATGAGGCCCCATTTGGTTGAGAAGGGTGCAGACCCCCCCAGGTGCTTTAAAGTAAGGTGAGATGCATTCAAGCTGATGTTATGAGCCAGGAGGAAGGGGGGACAGTGAGAGGGACACCTTCCCATCCAGCGGGACCCCATATTAATATAACCAATTACAGTTCAACTACATGGTGTGACCCAAGGCGTGGACAGCATCGCTATTTTGCATAGACAGTAATAATCATAGGTAGAAGAGAAGGCTTGTGCCGTAAATGCAGCATTACATGCACTAGGCCCAAATCCATGAGGTCACAGAAATCTCCATTCATGCAAAAGCTCCCATTAGTCCAGTTCACACCCCCACCCGCCACAGTTTTTTCATTGTTTTTGAAAGTGTTGCAAATATTTGTTTTTCACCCAAGAGGAATGTGTCCTACAAGGCCGCAATGAGAGACCAGCGCCTGGTGTGCATGTTATCTCACACTTGCCAAAGCATGACCCGGCCCATTCCTCAAAGTAAGAAGTCCTGAAATGTTCGAAGAAGATGTACAAGGCATATCGTTGAAGCGACGATCGTGTGATTTGTATTGCGAGGGAGGTATACATGATACTTCAAAATGGGGGTGGTGATCTTGGAACAAGATGGCGCATAGGAAGTGAGTGAAATGTGTGTGTGAAGGTTAGAATGCCCCAGAACCTTCTGTGTGTCCATCTTAAGGCATGCCAAGTCTACAGTATGAATGATAAAATAAGCTGTATACTAGGAGTGTAATACATTTGTTATCTGACCTTGAACGTGAGAAGGAGATGAGCTCCACAGCACCCACGTGATGGAAAGCGGACAAACTGGGCTGGGACCAATTAACTACCTTCCCTATGGGTAAAGGTGGTATCTGTACAGGGTGCATCCAATCAGTCGCACATGTTTTTTATTGTATGTATTGTGTCAGTCATGACAATGTTTTCCTTTATAAGATTCTTCTTGTACTACTTTTTGGCAGAGCGTTCTTAGCAGGAGAGCTCTTTGCTGTTGCCCACATCTGCGTGTGAGATTAAACTTGTTATCCTTACAAGATCGATGTGTGCATTTCTTCCCTAGCAGTTTGTATTCTCTCTGGTGTGAGCATTTAGAGGCGTGCCTTTAATTGGTGACCCCAACATGCACCCAGCACCCCGTACCTGCAAACGTTTCCAGGCCGCTTCTCCTGAAGGTGCTGCCCCCACCTACAGAGACCTTCCCCGAAAAAGCACGTTTTACGAGTGGTTTACCAGGAGCCATTTTAAGAAAAGTCTTCTCCGCTCTTTGGAGTGGGGCGTAGCTCAGAGGAGATTGCAGGCCGGTGTTGGAACTCTGTGACGGAGGAGTTCGGGTGAGCATGCACATGTGAGTAGATTCTTGTAAGCAATAACAAGCATGGGACATCTTCATGGGGAAGCGTGAGAGGTGTGAGCACATGGAGAGCAAGTTTATTGATGTGGTGTGGATGAGGTTGGGGGGAGGTGGTACCACAAGGCAGATAGCATTTAAAGCAGGTTTTTGTGTGTGTATGGAAGAGTGAGGGGGAAGGGGTTGATTTTCTTGTTTTTTTTTGTTGTTGTTACAAGTGAGCGGTAGCATACGCAGCACATTGGAAGGATTAATGCAGGCTCAGTAAGATGTAGATATCACTAGCATGGGGGTGGACACAAATAGAGCACATGTACAAGGCCCTGACACAGCATCATGACATGGTGGAGAAATATCATTATCAGTGGATCGCGGAGACAGGAGGAGGGGGGATCACCTGCCCATGGCCAGGGCAAGCCTCACACAAGAAGAGTATTTTGGAACACATGTCCACATTTCTAGTGGGAAAATATAAGGGGAAGCGGCTACAGAAGAGAAAAGAGATTCTCGATCTTTGTCATATGTTCGAAGATGCAGAGGATCAAGGGAATGGAGTAGTGGGGCAGAGACCGAAAGATGGTAAGTGCAGAAAGGGAGCAGGAGAGGGTGGGTCACCACTGGAGGGTCCCTTGTCAACATACCCAGCAGAAGGGTACACTAATCCAAGTTATGTACCCGCTTTGATCGGGACCCTTCTGCTGCAATAGGGTCTCCTGCATTGTCAGTAACACCACAGGCTACTGCTCCCCCACCTCCGTATTGTCACCAACCTGAAGTACTGCATCGGCTGGTTATAGGTCAAGGGAGTTTGAAGATAGGTTGACGGGATTACTAACAGAACTGAAAAGGATACAGACATCCCCAGCAACAGTGAGGGATATAAGTGCATTGAGAGAATGGTTGGGAGAGAGGAATTCAGGGAAAGTGCTGCTTAAGATGGATAATGAAAGTATAAGACACGTAGGTGTTGAGAAAGAAAGTAGCCCAGGTGGGTAGATTATCTAGGGACAGGAGAATACATTTTGAGGAAGGGGATGCTGATACGTTTGCGGAGGCTCAGAGCGAAGGAGAAAGGAGGGGTGAAGAGGTGGCTGAGAATACCCCCAAGGAGGAGGTTTATGCGCAGGAGGCACATTGAGGAATAGGGGTGGCCGGCTGGCAGTAGACAGGAAAAGAGGAGTCATGAGGAAGGGTGTGGGAAATAGGGCAATGATGCGGATGCTGCTCATACATAAGGGGGAAGGGAGGACACAGTATGTGCCCTGGCCCCAAAATGGATATGAATAATTGAATTAAGGCACTCCTGAAGCTCACAGCAGAGCCAGCAAGTGGGTGTATGAATTCAAAAAACAAACTGCAGGGGTGCCCCTGACAATAGTGGATCTTAAGAGCCTGTTGGTTGCCATAATTGGGGATCAGGCTGGGGACGTGTGGGTTAAGTTCAGATTCCCGAGAGTAACCCTGGGGAATGATGCACATGATGAAGCATCAATTAATGGAGTTAGAGCATTGATATCGGATGCACTATGGAGGGCTTTCCGGGATACTCCCGATTTACAGTCTTTGATGCAGTATACCATGGGTGATGATGAGGACCCAGCTAGATTTATTCTTAAAATGCAAGAGAAGTGAAGAGCTGAGATGGAGGGCTGTGGGACAATCAAAAACATTCTTCTATTTTAGCATAAAGAGGTTGTTTGCCGAAGGAAGTGCAGAAGGCGCGGGATACGATTGTGAGTATTGAGGCGAAGGGAAGGCCAGAAATACAGAGTATAATAGGACATCATTGTAAAAGGATTAAGGAGAAGGAGTGGGAAACAGCACAAAGGCATCAGGGGGATGAAGCAAAATTGGTGGAGAAAAAAATGGCAAAGGTAGCATTTCCGGTGCCTGTACCGATGTTAGTACAGATAGAAGGAACCGAGAGTACCCAACAAGTTGCAAGTGCCACTATTGTGGCACTCTGGGCGGAAGGAGGACAAGGACAGTGGAGCAGGGGGCAACAGTACCCCAGCCCACAGTGGCAGCAAGGGGGGCACAGCGATGAAGAGAGAGATTTCAAGAAGCAAGAGGAGGAGTATTTGGACCTAGGGGAGGTGCGTTCGGACAATCTCAATTTCTGAATTGTTTAAGGTGGGGGCATTTATCAAGGGAATGCAGGAGCAGGTTTGCAGTGGGGTATAATTACAGGACCAAGGGTATCAATGTCCCCAAGGACTAGGGTACCAGCAACAGGGTCTAGTGTACCAGAATCAGGAGTATCCACAGGGGCAATACAAAACATATATCAGCATCCCCAAGCACTGGTTACACAAATGCGACACCCACCACAGCAACAGCAGGACAGTGCTGCCCCGGTAAATGCCAGTTGGGACTGCTGCTCCCTTTGGGGGAGCAGTAGTAGTAGGATGTACCCCCTTCTTGTTCTGGAACAAGCACATATCCTGATTAGGGCAGCCCACAGAGAGCACTTGCATGTCCGGTCTTGTTGACCACTAACCACCGTGAAGAGGAACCTTTGCCTCATCCTGAACAAAGTTGTTTTCGAGAACACTCCTAGGGAGGGGTACCTGAGCAGAATCTACCTCTGACAATGAGTGGTCTGTTCCCTGTATTGGTGTGATCTCAATAGTGATTACATTCTGTCTTGTGGCAAAGAAAACTGGTATTTATCCCCTTGATACCACTCTAATTGTATGCCCAAGAGGAACAGAGTGCGGGGGGGAGGGTGTCCAGCGGTGAGGCAGGAGAGGAAGCGCCCATGCTGATTCCAAATGGGCTGCATCAAACTCCAATGGACCCCTCCCATTATTGCTCCTTAAACCATACATTGTAATGGTGATAGCGTTCTCAGGGTCGAAAATGGTGTGGCACCTTACACACGGCAACTCCGAGTTCTTGTGACCACAGCTTTCAAGAGTATATTCTGTTCAATCTTCGGCATGCAGAGGTGTATTGAAAGATGAGAACGATACTCTCCTTGTTATGTTGCAGACGTAGTCAAAGTGAGGAAGGGCTTCAAACTCTCGGGCGCTGCCTTCTGCCACTGGGGCAAGTGAAGCTGCACTGACTACGTCAGACACTTCTGACTATCCTGCCCTATGTGCAAGGGCTTTTTCAGTTATTTTCAGATGTAACGTTGGAGCGAAGCAAAGTAAAAAAGATCTGCGGTGTAGAGGTGGAAAATATTTACACACGCGAATGGGAGTTCAGAGGTTCCCACAACTCTGCTTTACATGAGAAAGAAGGAAGTTCATTTCTCACCCGTCTATGTTGCAACAATTACAAGAGGCTCCACAGCGGGATTAATGTTGGGTGCTGCCTAGCTCCCAGACGCTGAAACACTTTCCACTTTGCATGTGCATGCTGTACTTGAGGGCTCCTGCCCTTAAAGTGAAAGTAACCAAATCTTCACAAAATATTTTCTCTGGGAAAACAGAGCTCAGCAGCAGCACATCAGTCACCAATGAAACACTGAAACACGTTTGTAGAGGAGGAGCCAAGTGCCTCTACTGGACGTCCCGCCCCCATTTTGCCTATATGTTAGCAACCGGAAATTGTGACATGTGCAAAGCCAATAATGGTACCTATACCGCGAAGAGTCCTTGAAACAATGTATCCATTGAGAAGAAGAAGTGTGAAGATGAGTGAACGAGAAGACTGGTGATGTCACAGGAAGCAGACATGATGCACCCAGAAGAGAAGCCAATGAAGAGAGTGCATAGACCTTATAGAATCTTATGGCGTAGTAAAGAATAGAGCAACATTTCATGAGCAAAATGAAGATTGCACGTGTACGGATGAAGTAACTGTTGAGAACCTGAAGAAGCGCTAGGATGACATGAGGGTCCACAGCCAGAAGAGGTTGAGGGTGGACTTTGAGCCATGATGCAGGCAGGAAGCGCATTCTCATGGCTGCCATTGTGTAACACCATTACCCGCCCAGACCCTAGGTTAGGTGAACCCAGTGCTTCATGGCCAGGTCCTTGAACTGCAAGGTAGGATTCAAGCAGCTGGTAGGTACACATACATCATTTGGCTCTTAGATTGTTACAGTGTCATGGATGATATGGCATGAAGGGAGGAAGTGATTTAACCATTGGCTTCTTTGGATCCTATTTCCTTAAGAAAGCCCTCCACCAATGTTCTGAATACTAGAAAAATTAGTTCAACACTGGGACTTAATGGATAGAGAATGTCTTCCACTATCTGAGGTGGCTCATTGGCGCACTGCAACAATGATAATGAACACACATGCCAAGTGAGCGCACAATAGGCTTAGGTACATATGGTCAAGCAGTGGAAGCAAGATATGGCTGTTGTCCAAGGTATGTGTACATGCCTTCTTAAAAAAAAACATTTAAAAAAAACACCTGTGTCTAGGTGCTATTCGTCAATGATAATCACAGGAGGTGGTATGATGTCCTTGCAACTGTAGCCTTGAAGGACACGTCCTCTTTGCACCTGTTCACAATACACCCATCTGGTGCATCATGATGCATTCATGCGTGGGATGGCGGCCATCGTGGACTGAGAAAGGTAATGTAAATGGAGTTTAGGTTGGCCCATAAGTCTAAGCATTCCTTCTGAAATCTCACACCTAAAACTGTTTAGTTATTTTCCAATGAAGCACATGTTCTGTTTCAATTTACTCTTGTGCACTGACCATCTTCCGCCCTCTCTCAGTCCCAATATATTCTCCTTTACATCTACTTACTGCATTTTTCCTTCATCTCTCCTTACAGTTTTTCCCTTCAATACATCACATTCATTATCTCTCCATATTTCTTCTTTGTGTTTTTCCCCCATCAAAGCATTTTTACTTACTTAACGATTGTACTATGTTTTTTTTTTAACATTTGGATTGTAGGGGTAGTACAAATAAAGACACTCCATAAACATAAGCCGATATATTATCACAGACAGAATAATACAACAAATTCAACAAAGATCATGGGAAATGAGGGTTGAGGGTGACAGTGTAAGAAGTCGGAAACAAGTCTTCATGGGAGCTTGATTAATACCCTGGGCTCTGGATAGCATTGGCATTTCTTAAAGAGGTCTATTTTTTTCATTTGCTGGGTTGCACCACAATTATTTGACCGCGTCCAGCCACCTAGTAAATTCCCTCCAAATCGTGTCATATTTTCTCCCTTTGTTCCTTGTGTCAAATAAGGAAATTAAAAAGATTCTTATGGACTTCATGGATTAAGTCAGGAATATATGCAGTTGATCCAAGTATGCTGGGTATTACGTTCCAAACATTTATACTGTTTCTGTACATATGTGTGTCTGAAGTATTGTACTCAATATTTCACTTTCCCTAGTTTCTATCCCATGTACTTCTCTCTCTTTCTTTCGCTGTAGCAACTACATTCTGTCTATCGTACTGTTTATCCACCTATTTCCTTGTGTCTTCCTTCGTCTCCCTATCTTGATTTTCCTTTTACCTCCTTATTTTTATTTTCTTTATATTTCTCTCTGACCATCTCCCTTTTCTCCCCTAAGTCAGCCTTTGACTAATTGTATGTTTCACTGCCCATTAAGTCTCTTTTGCATTTCTCTTCTCTGAATATTGGCACAATGTATCCACCTGTCTTGCTCCTATTTTCCATCACACTTACTTGTTTTATTTTCGAACTCCCTTCCCTTCATTTTCTGTGTTGCCTCTTATTGACGACTTACAATGTTCCTTTGCTGTTGCACCTTCTCTTATTCTGCTGTTCCTTTGTTCATTGATCAACCTTTCTGAGGCGCACTCACCTCTTTGTTCTGCATTTCGTTATCTCTATGCAGCCCTATAGACTATGGATGCAACCTCAAGGTTGCAAACACATCGTGTATGTGGCAGTGGTGAATGCCAATGCGGCAGGGGCAAGAGGAACACTGGTGCAAAGAATGGGCTCTTTTCTGCCCCATTATTGTTCAACTGATATAAAAATATGATTTGGACAGTAATGATGTACTCTCCTTTGGGCATTTAGGGTTAGTCAGTGTGAAGACATCTTGCTATGACAGCTGATCTGTTTCAGCTCCCAGTGCCTTTGCCCACTTCACCCTCCCATAGAAATAACCATGCTACATCAGGGTGTTAGCAACTGGGTTGCAATCTATTGATATGATGGGTGCATTTTGTAATGAGTTAGGTCAACATATTTTAAAACATTTCATATCACTTTAGTGAACTTGAATATCATGCTACAATTTGAGCATAGAATTATGTGGAAAGGCATCAATGACAGAAAGCTATTGTAAGTCCCGCAATTAGGCTGTGCCTCCCATTGCCTAAAATGAGCTCTATCGGTTTCCCTGCACGCAGGAGAGGTCTCTCTCTCTATTAATGACACCTTGCACTGCTTAGACCCCTGTAGGAACAGCATGTTCGTCTCAGCAAGACCTTCTCATATGAATAATAAAAGAAGGCGTGCTTGCTGCTGGAATAGGACAGAACCTCATTATCATGAAACCATATACATGTTTTATTTTAAAATGATAAATACACCTTTTAAAAAGAACCTCATTAGTGTAGACACTAGGCTCATTTCTATTGGTTAGCAAATAATCTTTTGAACTCATTCACGGGCGGCTGGTGCTGTTAGTTAATCACAAATGACCACCAAAGAAACAGTAATAATATGAAAACACCAACAAACAGAGTCACACAAAACAGGTTCCGTTCTGTCACGTCAGTAAATAGGCATACACAAAGTCACAAAAGCATGCGCATTTAAATCAACATCATCAACGCTCTTGTTATCAGAATAGATACTGTTGCCACGTGGTCAGCAATCAGACAATAGAAACTACAGACAAGTGGTGGGAATTTTCAGATGTGCAAGTGTTTCTTGCATGGGGCATCGGTGGGCCTCAAAAAACAGAATGCCATGTAACCTTATCTGTTGGGAGTATACCTTAAGAGGATGTGCACGCTCAAACGAGCGTGCATACATTTGAGATAACGAAACAAGCATGCACAGCCAATGAACACTTATCATTGATGATCTCTTTGCGCTTCTAACAATATATATCAACCAATATAATACGTGTGTATTGTTATCTACAATAGATTAGACAAATGTCTGTTGCAGGAACATCACATGTTTTGAGTTTTGGTGAATAGAGAATGCCTCATTTGTTTAAAAAATGCGATTTCAACATTAAGCAACGTGAGTTTTATCTGATGAATTTAAATGTGTGAAAGTGAATTTCTTCAGTTGCCTTTTCAATCATCAAATGAAAATAACCCGTTCATTTAACAATAATCATACATTATGTTAATGAATTGAATTATGTTTGTGTACAATCACTCGTCTTAAGAGAAAAGTTTTTGATAAAATGCGCAGATTCATAACTCACCAACAAATTTAATTTAGAAACAATCGCAAAGCAATTTGGACACATGTTTGCCAAAGTAACGTCATCTAGTCCTTAACCACTGTCGGCCATTCAACATATAAGAAGCACTATTTTATTTTGTATCAACTTTTTATTCCTAAATTGGCTTTTTTTTCCTTACTTTATGAACATGTAACATATAAAGGCATCCATCCAGCATTTGTGTATGTTTTTTTCTTAAATCTTCATTAGTTAAAAATGTAAGCTCTCGTGCACTGAAGCTCAACTGTAGCCAATGTGCTTGACCTCTGTCATACAACAAAAATGTGTTTCATGAGTTCAACAATATGTAAGTGTAACAAAATCGTAAAAGTAGTAGGTAGAACTAATGTACTATAGAGATGAAGTGCATTTAAATGAGCAGACCAAGAGTAAGCGTTATTGAAACGTGCTGACTTGCGGTTCTGAATCATAACATGTTTTGCAGGATAACAGATATCCCCTCGTCAGATAGTACTAATATACTCGATCTGAAAAAGGCATCTTGGTGGCCGAAGCATATGACTTGAACACATATTTCTGAAACTTGAGTTTCGCTTACATTGAATTGAAGTAGCTAGTCAACATACCTTTTTCACAGTGACTTCCTGTAAATCCTGGCGGGCACACGCAGGTGTTTGGAGCCACACAAGTTCCACCATATCTGCACCCTTCTTCACAAAAGGCTAAAGGAAATGCAAAATGCAAAAACAATCAAACAAAATGTATTTTTTCAATCTAAGGTAACTCTTCTGAAAATTACTTTCACTTTAGTTACCAGAACACATTCACTATTCATGCCTCAATATTGATGTTGCTTTAAATATAGCGAGCAATGATAGTTCCTCAAATGTTTCTATATCACACATCAACAAGCACTGCATTCAGTGTGAGAGCTGAAACAACTGAGTCAATAATTGTATCTCACTATGGTAAAACCGAAGAGGCCTTGGTTCCTCCACTGTTATACTGAATACACCTGCAAGAGATCAGTTCCATCTTTCAGCAGAAAGACTACAAAACAGCTGAGATTAAACCAGCCCCATTCCAATGGCAAACCATAGATCCTTCTACAATGATGGCTTTCCCTCCATTTAACCTACAGAGAATGGTGACTTAAAGTGCACCTCTACAAGGATTTGACAAGATATATGTCTTATGCACACTACACGATTGTCATGCCGTATGGCGAGGCGGTGTCGCAAAATCTATAATAGGGGGCAGCTGAGTATGTTTTTACCTGCCATAAAGGCAGTTTCCCTGTATTTACCGTGCAAAACTATGGGACATACATTACTTACAACCTAATTCCACTTATGGTGGTGCAGTCAAAAAGTGGTGGTAAATGAATTATTGCCACATATACCTCTGTAAGGATATTTGGCGTGTTACAGCACAGAGTACAGCACTACTGCACAGGTAGCATTTTTTTTTGATGCAGCACCACCACATGTGTGTGGTGCATTGCTATATGTGTTGCCAGAGTAACATGGACATATAAGTAAAGACAGGATATTCAGTCAAAAACGATTTTTACATATAAGATGCAAATCTATTTTTACAGTTAAAAGCACACATGTACACATTCAAAATGCACACTATGTTTCACCTGAAATGCCTATGTTGCAAGAGACACATTTGAAAATTAATAACTAACCTTATTAATAACTAACCTGACTAATAAAACTTCATTTAACATAACCCACTAATAAAAATGTGTCTCCACTGCAGAATTAGGCCTACTCTGAAAGTGAACTTTTAAATGCACATTCATTTTTTTTTCTCTGCTGCTCTGGTCACATAACTACAGGAAGCAAAGAGCTTGAAGGAACAGGAAATCTGTTTGTTACAATGTTTACTGTAGAAATGAGCCATTGTGTAGTGAGGGAGGAGATGACATGATTGATTCTGATTGGAGCAGCGTCATAGCAAGTATCATGCTAGAGGCTGTGATTAGAACTTTGCTGGAGAAGCTTGAGGGGAGGGGGAGAACAATCGAGATCTTGCAGAGCTGGGAGAAGGACCTGTTTCCTGGATGAGGCATTCCTGCTGCAAAAGCTGAGAGTTTCAGGCAATAACCCCGGTTTGAGAACGGCAGATGCTTGTTTTCACTGGGGTTAATCTTCAAGGGAGCCAAATTCAGAAAGAGAATAGCCGGAGAAAACTCATGCTGAACAGATAAGGTAATTACAGAAGCGTGTGGGAGCTGTGCGAAAGTGTGCGAAACTGATCAGTCAATGTATTCGAGGGAGTCCCAGTCCCTTATCAGCATATTTAATGTTACCAATTGAATATATTCTCGCAGCTCTCTGTTCATTTTATCACAAATAATGTTGTACCATTTCATTTATTTCTGTAAAAAAAAGTTAAACTGTGTTTAAAAGAAATTTCTATAATACAAAAATATTTGAAAACAGATAGCTAGTGTGTATTATTTCTCTCTTTTATTTTGCATGGGAAAAGGTTTAAACGTGGGTAGATTTTTAAACAGTGCAATTGTCATTTTAAAACAGATGTGTGCATGATTCTATTCCGTATGGGCAGTTGTGAGTGACTGTTTGTAGCATAGCCTGTTGGAGGTACATGAGCCAACGGGAAGAGAGACTCTCTGGACATAGTTCCATACCGTATATAAGGTAATGGAAATTACCACAAAAATACCACAATAGCCCATGGTGGCACACAACACTAACACTGAAAATGTGGTATCCCTAAAATGTAGGCCTGAGGTCTCTCTAGTGATCAAGAACAATCTAGATAAAAAACAAGGGATGTTGGATATTGGGGCCACAAATAAACCAACCACTATACCAACCAACCACGCAAATTACAGCGCACATCATCTAAATAGGTCTGAATTCTGAAATAATGCAATGTATTATTGTTATGTGTGACCCAATATGAATACAGAGAGTGATTATTGCTAAAGGTATTTTGACGGTAAGAAAATATCGCAAAGCCCCAAATAACCACAGAATACCCAACATATTTATGGTGCGTTGCAGGCCGGGAAAGTGATCATAGAGTACCTACTGGGCGTAGCAAGCGTGTCTCACACTGCCATTTGCACATTAAAGGGAACCCATTTTATAATAGCAGTGTGCCACTAAAAACGCATTTCAGAATGTCACAAAGGGAAACCACATTTTCAGACCTAGTGCAATATTTAGAGGCAAAGTTGTTTGCACATGGGACATGGTCGTCAAACAGCACCTTAGAATGGCGTGACCGCATTCAGGGTGAGGTGCAGAAAGAAAAACTAGACAATATTTTTGCAGAAGGCAGCATAATTCAGGTCTGCCTGACAAGATTATTGAATGCAGCCGATAAAAGCGCAGAGAAAGACTGTTTAATACGGCTATGCGGCAAAATATGGTTTATTTTGAATAAGTCCCTGCGAATTCAGGAAAATGATACCCAGCTAATTAACAGGTTAAAGACTGAATTAGATGGGGCAAGTAAAAATCAGGCAATGTTAAGAGCAGAATTGGATGTACGCCAAAAAGACATGCAGTTAAAATGCAGGGAATTTGATTCTCAATTGTGCAAAAGCAAGAATCAGTTTGAAGACAGTGGGCAAGAATTGGTACATTTAAAAGCTTTAGTGGACCACATTAGACAGGATAAAGATGAGGTTGTTTTAGAAATGCAGATTTTACAAAAAGAACATTGTGATAAAGAATGTGATCTCCAGAGTGCAGAACAAGAAATGATTAAAATGTCTCAAGAAAGAGACAAGAGAAATAAAGAGTTCAATGAATGCCAAATGCAAATGTGCGACATGCAGGAGGTGATTAATAAGATGAGTGATGAAAACAACTATTTGCAAAATGAAGCAAACAGACTCCTTAAAAAGTGTAAGGACTTAGAACAGCAAATGTGCATTCCCAGGTCCCAGGAGAGGCGGCAGGGTACCACATTCAATGGAGTGGAGGTGAATTCTAGTTCTGCCCAAAGTGCTAGTGCTCCAGTGACTGGGCCGGTGATTGAACCTGGTTGCAGCGCCCTTGGGCGATTTGATACTCCCATTGGGGGCAGCCACCAATCTCATACACCTGAAAACAGGATTGAATTACAAAATAGTGCAATTCCATGCATTGCAACAAGTTTGTTTGTTTGTTTGTTTGTTTATTTAATATAGCGCAAAACCAAACCCGCAGGTAGCCGGGCGCAAACATTACAAGAATACTTGAGAACTTGGTTACAGTGACAAACACAGAAGTAAGCGGTAGGAGCAGATTCAGAAACATTATAGATTGCATGTGTTGAACAGTTAATGCCAGATGTTGGAAACAGAAAGAGAATGGAAGGTGGTACAGTTCAGTGAGGTATGCAGTAAGAGAGAACTAGTGCGGTTGATTGTCAAGTGTCGGAAGCAAGAAGGAGCTGAGTGGTGGTCAGCCGCAGTTTGTAGCTGGGTACTGGCAGTGGGGGTAGGGATACCTAGGGACAAGTTAGCAGGGCATAGTCAAGAGGGTGTCTCTCAGGGCGAATGGAAATGTTGCGGAGGGGGATCACCTTAGATGTCGTTAGATCGTAGCCATAAGAGTGCCTTGCGCCTGAGACTTGGGTAAGGTTGGTCCTTTCTGAGTTCTAGGGGGAGATTGTTCCAAGTTTGGGCCGCTGTGACTGGAAAGCTGGCGCCGCCAGCTGTGCTTTTTTTATATCTGGGCACCAGCAGGGTGAAGCGTTAGATATTCTTGTGGGGCGATTAGAGGTTCTTTTGTTGATTCTGTTAACTAGGTAGGGGGGAGCTATATTGTTGAGGCATTTGGATGTGAGTGAGATAGTTTTGAGGGTGATCCTGTCCTTGATTTTGAGCCAGTGGATGTTCCTTCTGGTGGTGGAGACATGGGCTCTGTTGGGTAAGTTTAATGCTACTCTAAGAGCGTTATTTTGGAGAGTTTGGAGTTTGTTGAGGATATGCTTGTTAGATCCAGCATATAGGGCATTACAATAGTCCAATCTAGATATGATAAGTGCATTAGCTAGGGTAATACAGCTGGCCTCCGTTAGGAATGGTCTACATGCTCGGATCAGTTTACAAGTATAGGCAGTGGAGGAGGCTAGGGAATTAGTTTGTTGCTTGAAGGTGAGTGCTGAGTCCAGATAGACCCCAAGGGTTTTGACTGCGGGCATCACTTTGATGACATTGTTGTCAATGTTAAATGAGGCGTAGTTGGGGTCTAGTTTTTTAATCGCTGTCTCTGTGCCGAGGATCAGAATCTCTGTTTTGTCATCATTCAGACAGAGGCCGTGGGATGCCATCCATGCCTGAATGAGGAGGTATATCTTATTTACCAAAGCTGAGTCTTCCAAGAAGTTGCCCGAAAGGGGGATGAGGATCTGAGTGTCATCTGCATAGTTAGTGTAGATGACACCCAGTCTATCCAACTTGTCAAACAAGGGTTTGGTAAAGATGTTATACACAGTAGGAGACACACATGATCCCTGGGGGACACCGCAGGAGACTTGTATGGGATCAGCAGCTGCAAGGGGGGAGAAGACTCTCATAGTCCGGTTAGCAAGGAAGGATTGAACCCAGGTTATGGCATCGCTTGAGAAATGGGCAGCAGAGCCGAGGTGATTGCATAAAACTGCATGATCTACCAGGTCGAAGGCTGCCGATAGGTCAAGGAGGAGTAGCATAGCTGATTTTCCATTATCCTTCAACTCGTCAATTTGAGTCTTGAGGTCAATCAGGGCTGTTTCAGTGCCTGAAGGGGTCGGAAGCCAGATTGTCGTGAGCCAAGTAAGTTATTGGATTCAAGGTAGTCCTGGATTTGCAGGTAGGCTGCCCTGTCGATGATTTTAAGTAGAAATGGGACGGTGGTGATGGGTCTATAGTTTGTCGGGATGGAAGGGTCGAGAGTTTGTTTTTTTAGCAGGGGTAGGACCCAGGACTGTTTAAGGTTATTGGGCACTAGGTTAGTCTTGAAGGAGGCGTTGATCAGTTTTGAGATGAAGGGAGCTAGGTCTCTCGCTGCATCTTTTATAATTTGAGGAGGGCAGTTATCGCCTTTACAATTGGATGGTTTTAGGGAGAGTATGATTTTTTCTGTCTCTAGTATGGTTATTTGTTTGAAGCTGAAGGGGTGTGGAGTGATAGCGGCCTGGTTAGGGCCGGGCTGTGCCTTGGGGGTGGGCTCAGGTGGCACTAGCAAGGCGGCTTTTTTAATTGCAATTTTAGTTTGGAGAGAGCTGATTTTTCCTGCTAGGGCGTTTTGTATGTTAGTGCACCAGAGTTTATTTTTGGGGATATTGTCTGTTTGTGGTATGGGCGATTCCATTTCCCGCAGGATGGAGAATAATTCCTTAGTATTCGATTTGGCTTTGGTTATCCTGTCGTTGTAAGTGGTTTTTTTTGTACTAATGATTTCCTTTTTATATTGTTTGGCAAGGGTGGCTAATTTGATTTTGTTCTCCTCAGAGGGCGAATGTCGCCATATAGATTGCAGTTTTCTTTTTTGAGTTCTGAGGTCTTTCAGTTGGGGTGTGAACCAGTTATTCAGGTGGGAGAGTTGTTTGCCTTTACGGATTTTGGTGGGGGCAATCAGATCTAATGCCATGGTCATGGTATTATTATAGGTTTCCACAAGTAAGATCGGGTCTGTAATGTTGTCTATGTTATTGAGGGTGGGGAGGAGATGTGGAAGGAGTTGTTCTGCTGAAATTTCTTTTTTACTTCTAGTGGGGTGTGGCGGGGCCATTACTATAGCTTTAGGGTGGTTAAGGTCAAGTGCGGCGGAGAATGAAATTAGATGGTGGTCTGTCCATATTTGCGGGGTTATATTAGTGATGCTAGTGTTGCAGTTCAGGTCCGCAACCCAGTCAAGAGTTCTGCCTTTGGAGTGGGTGGGGGTGGTGACTTTTTGCGTTAGTCCGTAGTCATGCAGTAGTGCAGCGACAGATGTGGCATGTTTGTCGTTGCAGTCGTTAAAACCAAGGTTGAAATCTCCTAATAGTAGGATTTGCGAATGGTCTTTTGTATTATTCGTTAGGATGCTGGTTAGTTCGTCCTCGAAGGTGCCTAATGGTCCAGGTGGTCTGTAGATCACATGGATGGTAAGAGTGCGGTTGCATGAAAGTTGGAGTTTGGCAGTGAGGAGTTCACAAGACTGGAGTGGCGTGGTAGTGGCTAGACGGAAAGGTAGGTTGGCTTTGTGGATAATGGCAAGGCCACCTCCTTTAGTGTTGGGTCTGTCAGCTCTTAGCAGTTGGTAGCCGTCTGGT
This sequence comes from Ambystoma mexicanum, assembly GCF_040938575.1. Taxonomy (NCBI): domain Eukaryota; kingdom Metazoa; phylum Chordata; class Amphibia; order Caudata; family Ambystomatidae; genus Ambystoma; species Ambystoma mexicanum. Next base: position 612,817,879 of record NC_090934.1, on the reverse strand, counting down.
ATTGCTAGCATAATGGCGGGGCCAGCAGCCTCATGGAGCCAGGTTTCAGTAATGCATAGTACATCTAGGTTCTCGTTTGTTAGAGTGTCTGAGATCTCGGTAGCGTGGGCAACCATTGATCTGGCATTAATGAGGGCGGCAGTTAGTGGCAGGGTGCTAGTTGGTAAGGTGGTAGCGGGTTGTATTTTTTTGGTTGAGGTTGTGGCTTGTGACAGTGGCTGCTTGGTGGGTAAGGCGCCTGGTGTCAGTGGAGCGGGCTTGGGGTGTTGAGATCGTTTGTTGGTTAGGTTGGTTTGGTTGGTGTAGCCCCTAAAAGTGTGATAGGATGAAAGTTCATGTAGCTGGGATAGTCTAGCCCTTAGTCTCATGTTTCTGTCTTTGGGTGGGCACGTGGCAGAGGGTGCAGGAGTCATGATAGTAAGGAGGCTCAGTACTAATGTGGTAGTGGCAGGCTTTGAAGACGCTAGAAGCATGATTTTAAACTGTGGTACGCTACTGGCACAGTCAGGTTAGGTGGGGTGGTCCAAGAGGGCAGGAACGGTTAGGTTCTGGGAAAGCTAGGGAGCAACCTAGGGTACCAGGGAATGTCAATGTGGCTGGCGAGCAGCGGGAGGCAAGAGCTCAGATGAGCGACCAGGAGGTGCAACACATTACAGTGAGGTCTAGGAGCGACCTTAGGGCACAACACAATCAGATTGGTCTGTAGCGACCATAAGGCACAACACAGTCAGTGGTTATTAGGTAGTCCCATAAAAATAATGAAATCCATTAAAGCCCTGATCAAACCATTTAAAAAGGGAGGTGAATGCTACATTGAGGATCACTTAGAAGCGGTGCATGACATTTTTAAAGCACTCCAGATACCTAAGGAACAGTACAGACAATATTTTCATTTAACTTTAGATGCCCCGACGGCCAGCATCATAAGGGGATTAAATGAACAACAGAATATGACCTGGTTGGAGTTTGAAAAAGAAATTAGGCGTCATTTTTCTCCTTTTCAGTCATTGCAGGAGGCAAAGAAAGTCGCTTACACAATTACTGCTGGACCTAATACATCCCCTCGCCAATTTTTACAAGACTTAAAAAGAGCATTTTCCCGCTTTGATGTATCTTTTGACCCAAATTCCAATGAGTTTAAAACTGCATACTTCTATGGGCTACAGAAAGACATCATATCCCAATTGGTCCGTGAATTTGACTGTGACAAGTCCCTTGAATTGATTTTACATCAAAGCACAAAACTATATGAGGTACTCTATTGTCAGGGTAGAGAAAGTGATAAAATGAAAGATACTAGACCTAAATCTAAAGAACCCTCAGCCACAGTAATGGAAATCAGGTCAGCCAAAATGTCCCTTGAGTCTGCTCAAAGCCAAGGTACAAATAATGTGACACCTGAACAAAGGGGTAATCAACAAAGATCGCCATTTCCTGTACCAATGTTCCAATCACATGATCCTAGTAATAGGGAGAGCTACATCAGCCCTAGGTATTTAAGGGACAGACCCCGGGTAGGATATCGGCCTGATATGGCAGGTATGAACAATAACCAGAGACAAACACCCTCATTCTGACTCAGGCGTTAAGGGGTTTACGGCGCCGTAAACGGCGCCGACCCTTAATGCCTGATTACAAGGTTCCCTTTGCGGGATGGCCTTTAACGGCTGCTTTTTTGCAGCCGTTAAAATCCATGCCGCAAAGGGACCTTGGCGATAATTACGGCACCGTAATTTACGGTGCCGTAATTATCGCCTTTCCCCATTCCCATTATGCCCTATGGAGCGAAAATGGGAATGGGGAAGGGTAAAATGGGAAATGGGGATTTACCGCCCCACTCACCTTGGAATGGGGCGGTAAATCCGCCAACCACCATGGCGTAAACATAGTTTACGCCATGGTGGTAAGGGTACGACCCAGGCGGTTACTTACCACCTGGGTCGTAATGAGGGTCAAAATCAAGATCAAAGAAATGATGGTCCCTACCAGTCATTGGGGACACAGAGCAGATTTGATCCCAACACCATGATATATGGTAATCAGGATAGACCCCGATATGTGGATCAATTTACTGATAATGGAAATCAACATAGGGGCCAGTACCCACAATCTGAGAGACAGGACATGAGGCAAAACGTGAACTACAATCCACGTCAGTACAATGATTCCCCACCAGGGGACTATAATCAAAGGATGGGTGCAACCCGCTCCCCTCCACAAATGAATCAAGAGTTCAGAAACCATCCCAACCGACATCAATCACCTGAGAGGTATCAGAATAGATCCAATCAGGGGGAAAACAACCAATATCGACCTAGGCCACAGAAAGAGGATTCTAGAGAGATGGAAAGGTTCCAGTGCCTTGAGGCCCAAGTGAAAATGTTAGCTGAGCAAATAGGAAAGCTATATACAGCGCAAAAACAACCTTCCAAAGAGGGGGCTGATGGCCATAGCAATTACCGGGGGGCTTCTGAAAAGTACTCATGATAACTGCAGTGCCAAAATGACAGATTGCTCTGATATAATTTTGCATAACCACTCTGAGATGCCTAATGAATTAAAAATGAAAGTGCCAGTAAATGAACTTGTGACAGAAAGTGCAAATACTTTTAAAAAAGAGGTACGGTTTAACCTAGAGCTAAATAAAACAGTAAAGATTTGCACAAATGAAAAAGAAACATTAGGAATTCCAAAAGAACAAAGGGACAGATTTAAGAAAAATGACTCATGCATGGGGAATACCAATGAACAGGGAGTAAGTGGGGATGCTATAGCTCCTTCCCTGGGCAAGCAAAAGAATGGCCAAACACAGGCAGAAAAAGGAAATACTCAAAATGAGGGTACAAGTCAATCACCTGAAGAATTCTTTGAGCCACATATTTTTGAAGAGGCTGAAAGGGCTGGTATCACAGTAAATGATCACAAATTCACAGAATTAAAAAATGACAAATTGCTGAATGATGTTGTTACACATGTTCAGTTGGAAGGTTGTAATGTGGTCTCTGATGTTAGCCAGATGGATGGGCGAACAGTGGCCACACTCCAAAAAACCTCTGATCATGGAGAAATGAATAAAGTCTCTAGTGCAGAAATGGGTAAAAAGGAGGGAAAAATGTCTTTCCATTTACCAATGTGCTTAGCCAAAAGTGAAAACGGCCTGAGAAAGGTGAGCCCTGAAATCAGTAAAAATTCACACTTGTTATGTGTATTAGAGGAAGTTGAGGACAGATATTATGCACCCATCACTGTAGAAGAAAAATGCCACACCTTTGCTATGATTGACACTGGCGCACAGGCCACAATTATGTCCAAGGAGCTGGTAAAGAGTATCAATGAAGGGAGATCCCAACAGAGTCAGATCACAGTGAAGGAAAATCAAGGTCCAGTGCATAACATTAATGGGGAGGAGGTGCCCATCATAGGTGTAACTGAGGTTGACATAAAAATAGGAAAGCACAGAATGAAACAAGAGGTATTAATCACATCTATTTGTGAAATTCCATTTCTGATGGGGACAGATTGCCTGAAAAGATTGTCTCCTCTCATAGATGGGGTGAATGGAGTGCTGTGGTCCTTAACCAAAAAACCATTGAGGCCTAAGAAACTAAAATCACAAAACAGCAACATAAATGAATATCACACCATTGCCAAAACAAATGATGCTGTGGAGGTATATCTCCAGAATAGTTGCATACCTAGTGTCACTGTTATACTAATGTGTCAAGACAAAATGCAGAGCGACAATGAAAAACTGCCTGTACAAATATACTTGGACCCAAGGAAAAATTGGCAGACTGCCATAGATGAGCACACATTACGTTTTATTTAAAAGAGAAAACATGCAAACAGAATATTGCTCCTAAAACAGATTCAGAAAAACACATTACCACTCTGGCAGAAATACACATGGAAGATGAGCAACCATGGGTTCATGTTGGTATAAATGACTATTTTAAAACAATAAAAGCCACTTTAGCTCTTGGACATGAAAGGAGTTTCATTAATGAGAAATTATTGCAAAAAATAATGGAGAGGGAAGAAATCCCGAAATTTAGGATTAAAAACCAATATGTTTCTGGGTTGGACAGTCGAGACTTTGAAAACCGAATTGCAGGCAGATGCATGCTTAAAATTAGCATTGGGCAGAAAACAATTTACCATAATGTATGGATAGTGAGTGGAGCACAAAATGAATTTTACATGGGCAATGACATCATGCACAGAATGTGTATGGTGTTAGATTTCCTTAATCAAAAAATATGGTCACACCTAGGTGGTCCGGTACCTGAATTTGAAGACAAAAGAAGGGCTTATCATTGTGCACAACTGGTTCCTTATGCAATCGAATTACAAATGAGGAAAGATACTATTATTCCTGCATTTACAAAACAGTTTGCAATAACACTGAAATGCAAAAATGGACAGCAGATGAAAGACTCTGATGCATTTGTATTCCTGAATGAATCCATAAAACACCAATGAATACATTCCATTGGTAGACATTGGTGAAGGATCTGTAAAAATTATGGTAAATAATAAAGGTTGTCAGGATATTCATTTAGAGGAAAACTCCCCATTAGGAATGGCCATACACAAATCACATTATACGACAGATTTAAATAACATGGTGATTGGAAATATCCCTGAAAAGTATGTAGATGCCAAGCGTGAGTTGCCAGAACACCTGGACTCTCAGCCCAAAGGAATATTTAAAATTCATTCTGTGTATCCTTATGATTCAAATGAGACAGTGTGCTGCCATCAAGAGGATTGCATGATATTTAATTTTAATGAAAATGAAACAGAAAATCAGCCCATTGAAGTGGAAGCTGATATGCCAAAATATTTAAAAGTGGCAGCTTTACAAAAAGACACAGCCACACAGTTAGAGGAAAGCGCCGAGATTCCCTTACCAGAAGATTTTCCAGAATTTTCCAAAATGGTAGAAGAGCAGATCTCCTTAGCGGATGCGTGTGAAAGCAATAAGGATAGGGACAATCTGAGGGAGATATTTATGGAGTTTAAGGATGTATTTGCAAAAGATGCTTATGATTGTGGTTTAACTGATTTACATGTGGCCACACTACCAGAAGGGTGTAACAGAGGTCCAGTGTTTGTACGCCAGTATAGACTACCGCTGGCATGTTTAGAATCATTGGCAGAGATTATTACACATTTGGAATCGCAGGGAATTACCAGGCCCATTCATAGTACATCCAATACACCTATTTTAGGTGTGTTAAAGCCAAATGGTCAATGGCGGCTATGTGCAGACTTGAGAGAATTAAATAAAAGAGTACCAGTATCTAGATGGCCACTGCCATTCATTGATCAGGGCCTAGCTCAGGTACATGGTTCAAAAGTATTTACCACATTAGATCTCACCTCTGGATATTGGTGCGTGCCATTGGCAGAGGAGATACAACATTTATTTTCCTTTACATTTGACAGGACTCAATACGTCTGGCTTAGAGCTCCGTTCGGGTCCATCAATAGTGGGAGTGAATTTGGCATATTTTTGAGAAAGGCCATGCCAGATGCAGCGACAAGAGGAACAATAGTTTACGTGGACGATGTCCTGATAAAAAAATGAAAGCCTGAAAAGCCATTTTGATGAAATAAGACATGTGCTTGGCCAATTGCAGAAAGCAGGCGCCAAAGTATCTTTGCAAAAAGCAAAATGGTGCAAGAAAAAAAGTGAACTTTCTAGGGCATGAAGTGACTGAACATGGGCTAAATCCACAAAAGAAGAAAATAGAGGCCATACAAAGATTAAAATATCCTAAAAATGTGAAAGGAGTAAAAAGTTTTTTAGGGATGACAGGCTATAACGGAAAGTTCATTGAAAATTATGCAGAAATCACTCAACCATTGACTAAACTGCTTAAAATGAATACTCCCTGGAAATGAGAAAAAGAGCAGTCTGATGCAGTGGCTAAATTAAAGGAATGTCTTGTAAAGGCACCATGTTTAGCATACCCCATAAAGGACAGGGATTTCTATATAGAAATATGTTTTTCTGAACATTGTATATCAGCAGTGTTATCACAAAAACACGATTTGAATCACAAAACCATTGCTTATGCAAGTAAGGCATTTTCCCAAGTTGAAATGAAATTTAATGAATGTGAAAAGGCCCTATTAACCACTGTGTGGGCGCTACAACATTTCCGCCCCATTGTTCAGGGAGAAAAGGTGATTATTGAAACAAATCATCAACCTTTGCAATTTTTAGAGAATAAAAGAATTAGATCAGGTAATCTAGCGCAGTCCAGAATCACTTCATGGACGCTGGCATTACAAGGTTTTCCTGTAGAAGTGAGATATGGACAAAATAAAAAGAACCCAATTGCTCAAGGGTTAGCTGACTTACATGACTGCGCAGCTGAACAAATACCAAATGAAATGGAAGTGGAAAGTAGTTTGCAGGAATTTGAAAAATCACCACACAAAGCTTTTGATGAAAAAAATGCAAGGATTTGCCAACTGTATATGTGGATGGTTGTGCTTTTCACATTGAAAATGACAGTAATAAACAATTAGTTTCAGGAATAGGAAATGTCTGGTTGAAATGTGAAGGCGTCCCCCGTATAGGGATGAGGATTGGAGCTAGGAGCACTCAGGTGTCGGAATTGGCAGCCATTTATAAAGCAATTGCTACTGCAGTTGATAAAAAGTTCAGTGAAATTGTCTTGGTGACTGATTCTGACTATGCACGGAATAGCTTTGTGGAGTATTTGCCTGGTTGGAAAGCAAGAGGCATGGTTAATACAACAAAAAGCCACTTAAACATGGAAAAATGATACAAGCCATAGACAAATTGGTGTCAGAGAATCATTTAACAATATACTGGAGAAAAATTTGTGGGCATTTAAAAACACCAGGAGAGGATAAGGAGGGAAATGATAAGGCAGACCACCTGGCTAAGATTGGGGCTGTGATGGGAGAATTGCTACCTATTGATTATTTAATGGGTGAAATACAAATTGATGCAGTAACATGTTCTAAAGCACCAAAGGAGGTAGATCAACCAGTGGTACAGTGGAGTCATGACACGCCAGACCAAGATTTGATTGAGGCACAAAAGAATGATCGAATTTTGGGAATCTATTATAATCATTTGATAGATCCTGAACAAAATCCTTTAACAGAAAATGATTGTATGGGAAAAGAAGAGTTGAGGGTGCTATTAAAGAACAAAACACGAATTAGATTACAGGATGGACTCATGATTAGAGAGTCCATAACAGGACAAATACACTGGGTGGTACCCCTTTCATTCAGAGGGCTAATGCTACACCATGCACATGATGCCATAACTGCAGGCCATAGAGGTTCACAAAAAACATTAGATATACTAAAAGATTATGCTTACTGGCCACATATGTCCCAAGATGTGGAATTATATACTAGAGGATGTCTAGTATGCGCCCAATTTAAACCTGCTTCACCAATGCATAGAGCCCCATTAATGAAAAGAGGCCTAACTCTTCCATGTTCAGATTTGCAAATAGACTATGTAGGGCCTTTAAAAAGGTCGAGCAGAGGAAACTGTTATATTTTAAGTGTGGTATGTTTGATGTCAAAGTGGATTGAATGCATTCCTGCACCAGATTGTAGTGCGCAAACAACAGCCTCATTGCTGCTGAACCATGTGTTCTCAAGGTTTGGGTTGCCACAAAGAATTGAGTCAGACAGAGGAAGTCATTTCACAAGTACTCTAATGAGTAAGGTATGGCAAATAATGGGTGTGAAAAGAAAACTACATATTGCATATCGGGCGGCCTCTTCAGGTGGAATTGAACGAAGCAATAGGTCTGTTGTGGATATTTTAAAGAAATTTGTGGCAGAAGCAGGTTCCAGCTGGGATTTACGTTTACCATTGGTTTTGATGGCAATCAGATCAATGCCAAAGCAACAGGTGTTAGCCCCCATGAGGTCTTGACAGGTAGGAAAATGGTGTTACCACAACACCTACTATACAGAACACATGAGCAAGCACTTGTGAGTGCATCCACAGTTCATGAATATATTGATGAACTGAGGAGGCATTTGCAACATGCATTTGCTTTTGTGCAGAGAATTCTGGAAAGAGCTGCTGACAGTGCAAAGTCTTATTATGACAAACAGACATCAGTAAAGGAATAAAGTGTAGGGGATCAGGTGTACAAGTATCATTTTGGAAAAAGTAAACAGAAAAATTCTAAATTTCTAGCAGCCTGGCAGGGGCCATTTCGAATTATAGATAAGGTCTCTCCTGTGGTTTATAAAATTTTGAAAAATGAAGGTGAAACGGCGATAGAGCAGTTTGTCCATGTAAATCAGATCAAACCATGGCATCCCAGACACGAGATCAGGCGGCTTGAGCATATAGAAACAGAAAGCCCTGGGGCTACTACCCACTGATGCACACAATACAACATAAAATCCCTTGAACACAAAAAGAGAAAATAAATGGATACAATCAGGAGGCAGTGACAGAGAAGTTAAAAAGTTGATTGTTATAATGGCACACACACACTGTAATATATGTAAATATATATAATATAAAATAAGTAAATAAATAAATATATATAATGGAAGCTCATGGTTGGTGTGCAGAGAGAAAATGTATTAAATATTGAATGCTGTTTTATATATGCTTGTTTTCTTTTTAACTTGGGTTTAATTTCAGGAAAAAAAAGAAAAAAAAAAGAAAAGTATTGTGCAATATACTTAATCTGTTTCTTTTCTATTTGATTTAGAAAATTAACATTATTTGGTCGGAGGTTCCGGGATCAGAGGCCACGGGAGACGATGGAGTCCTGGAGCCCACGTGGACGGATTCCGGGAAAGCCCCAAAGAGGGGTGAAGACAAAGGCTGAAAAGCGATCAGCATTGAAGATGATACCGATGATATGGTTAATGATGATGATATTTGGAGGGATCTTCAAGAATTCAGAAGCACAGGTTGTCATTGAACCTGGACCAGCATCTGGTATCACGGTGGAAGAGGCACCAGGATTCATCATGAGTGATAGAAGGATGATTTTCCAAAATATCTACATACCATTGAATCCTGAGATTTTGATTGAAAAACATTTGCATAATACCGGAATTAAGATTGAACAGACTAAAGAGTGGCTGGAAATAAGAAAAGAGGACAATAAGCAGTCAATAAGAGATATATTAATGCAGTTGGAGAAAACATTTGTGAATTCAGCAGACATTAAGAAGAGGAGAGGGAAGAGAGGTGCGGTGATGCTCGCAATATCATTGGTAATGTCTATAGTTGGAACCATAATAGGTACCACAATATCAACAGCCAATTCTATTTTGGTAGGAACACTGAGTACTAAAGCGCAACAACTGAGTATTGACCTAGAAATAATACAAAAAACATTAGATGGGATTAGAGGGGGACTGGATGAACAAGTAAGATTCATAAATGAAACTGCAATCATTCTAAATGAACAAGCAGATGTGATGCAACAGGCGACTAAAATAATACTTAGGCATGACAGAACTTTAAATGAAATATTGAACATAATGAGTCCTGTTGATAGACTATTAACGAATTATATGAGAGAAGTTCAAACTGCAGTTTCACAATTGATTCAAGGACATATCCCCTTGTATTTTGTTTCGCAGGATATTATTCGTCAAATGATAGAAAGATTGACCAGGAGGGAAATTGATATAGTACAGGTAAAAATTGCATTTGAAATGGGTAATGCAATGCCGTTATACGTGGACTTGGAAAGACTAGAGATCGGATTTTTGCTATGCATCCCATATGTAGCCCTTGAACTTATTTATCAAACGAAGTGTGTACACAACGTGGGATTTTGGCAAGAGGACAAATTTATTAATATTAAGACTCCAGAAGTGGTGGCATTTCAGTCATGGGAACCTGAAGTTTATTTAATACCAAACCTGGAAACATGTGTCAAATTTAAAGAACAAAATTATATGTGTCCAGGTAAACCGTTTGTTCCTGATGCCACAGATGCTATTTGTGGTTTGAAATCTGACCCAAGTATATCAGAAGGATGTGAAGTGATTATTAGCAATAGGGGGAGTGAAGAACTGGCACAGGCTAAGATGGTCAGAGGTAAATGGTTGGTCAGCACCTGTTTAAAGAACATGACAGTAGTACATTTAAACCATGGAACATAAGTGGTTAAACAGGTGAAATATAATGTTTTTTATTTACAGGTTCCAAAGGATACAATTGTGTCAATTGGGGGGGTTAACATTGTTTCATGTAACAAATGATGTTTGGGAAAGCCAAGTGGAAAATATCGATTTCTTTCAAAGGGATACTTTTCCAATAGATCCGGATGTGGAATATTTATTGAATCACAAAGAAAGACATGTTATAAAAATGAATTTGAGAAAAAACAATATTACAATTAGTAATCTGGGGATAATAGAAGTGGAAAGATTTAATTGGGGAACCTGGGGGGAACGCTCAATAGTGGGTTTGGCTGTCCTGGTGCTAATCATGGGTGGATGGTTGATTGGGCTATCAGTAAAAATGAAAATGTTACTGATTTTAGTAGCTACGTCAGGAAGAGAAAGATATCCCAATACACATGCATTTTAAAAGAAAAAAAAGAACAAGTTGTTTTTAGGAATGGTCTTGGATCGTAGCCAAGTTCTAAAAACAAAAGGAGGGTATGTAAGGATATTTGGCGTGTTACAGCACAGAGTACAGCACTACTGCAAAGGTAGCATTTTTTTTTTGATGCAGCACCACCACATGGGTGTGGTGCATTGCTATATGTGTTGCCAGAGTAACATGGACATATAAGTAAAGACAGGCTATTCAGTCAAAAACGATTTTTACATATAAGATGCAAATCTATTTTTGCAGTTAAAAGCACACATGTGCACATTCAAAATGCACACTATTTTTCACCTGAAATGCCTATGTTGCAAGAGACACATTTGAAAATTAATAACTAACCTTATTAATAACTAACCTGACTAATACAACTTTAACATAACCCACTAATAAAAATGTGTCTCCACTGCAGAATTAAGCCTACTCTGAAAGTGAACTTTTAAATGCACATTCATTTTTTTTCTCTGCTGCTCTGTCCACATAACTACAGGAAGCAAAGAGCTTGAAGGAACAGGAAATCAGTTTGTTACATTTTTTACTGTAGAAATGAGCCATTGTGTAGTGAGGGAGGAGATGACATGATTGATTCTGATTGGAGCAGCATCATAGCAAATATCATGCTAGAGGCTGTGATTAGAACTTTGCTGGAGAAGCTTGAGGGGAGGGGGAGAGCAATCGAGATCTTGCAGAGCTGGGAGAAGGACCTGTTTCCTGGCTGAGGCATTCCTGCTGCAAAAGCTGAGAGTTCCAGGCAATAACCCCGGTTTGAGAACGGCAGACGCTTGTTTTCACTGGGGTTAATCTTCAAGGGAGCCAAATTCAGACAGAGAATAGCCGGAGAAAACTCATGCTGAACAAATAAGGTAATTACAGAAGCATGTGGGAGCTGTGCGAAAGTGTGCGAAACTGTTCAGTCAGTGTATTCGAGGGAGTCCCAGTCCCTTATCAGCATATTTAATGTTACCAATTTAATATATTCTCGCAGCTCTCTGTTCATTTTATCACAAATAATGTTGTACCATTTCATTTATTTCTGTAAAAAAAAGTTAAACTGTGTTTGAAAGAAATTTCTATAATACAAAAATATTTGAAAACAGATAGCTAGTGTGTATTATTTCTCTCTTTCATTTTGCATGGGAAAAGGTTTAAACGTGGGTAGATTTTTAAACAGTGCAATTGTCATTTTAAAACAGATGTGTGCATGATTCTATTCAGTATGGACAGTTGTGAGTGACTGTTTGTAGCATAGCCTGTTGGAGGTACATGAGCCAACGGGAAGAGAGACTCTCTGGACATAGTTCCATACCGTATATAAGGTAGTGGAAATTACCACAAAAATACCACAATAGCCCATGGTGGCACACAACACTAACACTGAAAATGTGGTATCCCTAAAATGTAGGCCTGAGGTCTCTCTAGTGATCAAGAACAATCTAGATAAAAAACAAGGGATGATGGATATTGGGGCCACAAAAAACCAACCACTATACCAACCAACCAGGCAAATTACCGCGCACATCATCTAAATAGGTCTGAATTCTGAAATAATGCAATGTATTATTGTTATGTGTGACCCAATATGAATACAGAGAGTGATTATTGCTAAAGGTATTTTGGCGGTAAGAAAATACAGCAAAGCCCCAAATATCCACAAAATACCCAACACCTCACAGCCATATTTCAAATGTTCAACTTTGGAGGGAAAGGACAGCCAACATTTTCTAGAGGTTTATCATCCCCTTGTTCCTCCACAAAATGGAGCAATTACTGCTGGCAGAATTACCACAAGTATTAATTTCTCCAAACTACAGGAGAATTGTATAGGCCTCCATAAAGGGGAATAACACCACCTTAGAATTCGGGGGCTTAACCTTGAGTGCCAAGGCAGTATTAAGGCAGTAACAGCATTTGGATTTGGTGGAATTACCTCAGGAAAACTCCCGAGGCCCATTGTGGTGCCTTGATAGTTTTGTGTAGATTTAGAGCAACATATAACTCATATTATATGCTTGTATTTCTACAAGAAATATCAAAACAATTTCATAGTTTAAGAGAAGTGGCAAGCAAATTGATTTTTCTTTACACATTTTGTACACTCGGCCATGTTAAGTATTGTTATCTCTCTGCATTGATCATTGTGTCTATGATGTCTGTAATTTAAAAGGATTTCAGTCATGATTTATTGAAGTGTATCAGCATTGCTTGATTTGAAAAGAAATTGCTGCCTCATGATTGCATGACCTGAATACATTGATAGGGAGAGAAAAACAACATCTCACAGATACCACCCGGCAGTGACATGCTCCTTCGATCTCAAGCGAGGTTAAATAACTACGGACAGATTTTCGTTATTTTAGAGTTAAATTTTCTTGCATAGGAAATTTATAAAACTACCCATATTCATGTTCCTATCATAATTTTGTGTTGACCGGACCCTGCACAGAGCTTGCCAACTTTTTAAAGTATTAACACTATGTTCATATTTGTCATGTCATCTTCCTTTATTTTCATAGTTATTACAGGGTTCCTCAAGGGCATCAATAAAATGGTTGAATGTGGAAACTTTGCGGCAGAAGCTTACGGATTAAAGCTGGAGAGTGATGCTTTTAAACTTTACCCAAGCAGGCAATGGCTAGTGGCCCTTTAATGTGTTAAAATATACAATGGCCAAGGCTGTAGGCCATGGCTAGTGGCCCCTTAATGTGTTCAACTATAAAGTGGGCACCGCAACAGGCTGTGGGCAGTAGCCAAAGGCTCTGGGCACTGGCCATAGCCGGTTGGTATTGTAATCAATAAGAGTTTCCATCAGTGATGTCATATATGATGCCTTTAGTGATGTCACCAGGGATTTCATCTGTGATGTCATCAGGGATGTTATCTGTGATGTCATCACCTATCTGGTCCCAGCTCAAGGACACGGATGATAATGATGATGGCTTACATCAGCCTGCTAAACGCCACCAAACGATCCAGTAGAGGTGATGCAGTGATCTGTCCAACTTAACTCAACTGAGCTATGAGTGTACACAGCTCAGATTTTCAAGAACAGATGAGTTCTCTGATACCCAGTTTGAAAAATAACAATACTGGGTCTACATCACTTTGGGTGTCAGCCACAGCACCCAAGGGATACCCTGAACAATGCTTTTGACCATTGTTGGCCACTCCAACACAGAGACATTCAACTGGCAACACACACCAATGTGACCCCAAAGGGGGATCTTGTATGTCCTGAAGATGGCTCTGGTACGGAAATTATGTAGAGTACCGAGCCGAAACTTCAGTCGACACTTGTTTGTTTAAGCTCCATCGGACTACACAAATTGGGCAGTCTTTACGATTGCTTTGGATAATGTTTATATCAGAACTAGATAATTGATATATGCTAGCATTGTGATGAATTGGTGCATTTAATGTGAAAATAGCACTTGGCCCTTTTGGGTTGATTAGTAAGACCTATTATTTTTCTAGAAATGGTCTATTTTGCATCCTTTGCACTGTATGAATGGACCATGAATGTGTACGAATAATGTGAGTTGTATAAGTTACAGAATGGGTGAGAGTTGGTTGTGTTGTGTGGTTTTGCTCAAACTTTATTTAATTGTTAGTATAGATTGAGTTCATGTATTTTTAATGAATGAGGGTATTTTTTATACACTGTTTTTTCACCTTCTTTCAATGTGTGGTATAAAATAAAGAATATGTTTCGGTAACACATTCAATGGGTATCATTACAAGTATGCCGGTCCGGAAATAGCATTGCTGCTATATCCGTACTGGCAACTTTTTCCAGACCAGTGCAGTCCGAGTTGTGATACCGGTATTACCAGCATTCTCAGTGACCCACAGAGCCCGGCAACACCATTGCCTGTTTCTGAAGTGACACGCGGCTGCCGTGCCTGTGATAGCAGCATGGCGTAAGTAAGGTCACATTCAGAGGTGCACGGTAACGCAACTACTGGCATGAACATGCCTGTAATAATGTGAAAATGATGCCGGAAACACCATCATAGCGGACCAGGATCCTAGTGTGTCCAAACATGCCCCAGGTGCACAGAATGAGCATAGGTGGAGCCAATGGCCAGTGCAACAGCACAACAGGACCACTCCCACACCCAACACCCCTTCCGAAACCACAATCCTACCATTAGCACTAGCAGGAATGGAGCTGGAGGACATGCCTGCAGGATTACTGATTGAAGAGGCAGTGAGGCAGAGGCGCATGAGGAGAAGGAGGGCCATCATGGCCCAGCAAATCCCAGAAAATCCCTAATGTGCAGCAGGTTGTACCCCACAGGCAGCCAACTAATCCCTCGCCTAAGGGCCACCCCATTCAATCTCACCCCAGCGCAGATCCACACCCTGTACCGGCTAGACAGGGACACCATCACCACTATGGTGGACCTGGTGAGCCTAATTAACCTGGTGAGCCTAATTAATATCCGGACAGACAACCCCCCCTTGCTGAAGGTAGTGTCTGTGCTACACTTCCTAGCCACAGGGACATATCAGCACACAGTGGAACAGCAAAATGTGCAAAATTCCCTGCCTCTACACATGACTCCATGGTGCTGCACAACTCCACGCCGCCCACTACATGGGACGACACCCTGCACACTGTAGACGTACCTGGCCGCTGGGTGAGTCTAACTACAAGGCCATGTGGATTGTTGAATTGGGGGTCAGGCAGTAATCAGCACAGCCAACCTGGCTGCTGGGTGAGTCTAGCAACAAGGCTATGTGGCGTGTTGAATTAGGGGAGGGTCAGTAATCAGCATAGCCATCCTGGCTGCTGGGTGAGTCTAACTACAAGGCCATGTGGAATGGTGAAATAGGCCCAGCATGAGATGCAATAACAGTGGATGTGCACACTGCATGCAAAAATACATCATTACTCCAGCTGCTAAATTCTGGAACCTTTACCAAACATCTTTGAAAGTACACAAAGGCTGGATAGGCCATCAAAAGGCAAAGGTAGATGTGGAATAAGACCAATGTACCTTACTAAACGCAACATGCACATTGACAAACCACACACATAGAACGGGACATGACCATGCACAGCGTTGTCATTGCATGAAATTTCCTACTGTGCAGGTGTAATTGAAGGTGCAACACAGTGGAAACATGCCAAAGCACAAGGCCTTGACAGCTGTGTCCCCATACATTTAAAACATACAGGCCCTCATTACTACTTCGGCGGTAACCATGCCGTTATTGGCGGCATGGCTGCCGCTGAAATCGCGTCGGGGTCCGGGTCCTCGGAATGAGGATTTACCGGGCCATTCCGAGTTCGGAAGGCCTGGTAATTCCTCCCTCCACGGACCCGGACACGGTCCTTCCCCATTCCCATTTAAGCCCCCATAGGGCTGAATGGGAATGGGAGAGGGAGCAAACAATGGGCCATTACGAGATGGCCCGTTGTTTGCTCCCTCTTCCCCTCACGGGACCCGGTAAGCACGCCTGGTTTTCCCAGGCATGCTTACCGTGTCCCGCGAGGGGAACTCATAATGCAGCGGTACGGGGTGAACGGCGCCGGCACCTTTTACGGCGCCGTTCACTCCGTACCGTCAGGGTCGTAATGAGGCCCACAGTGTGTACACAATAACATTTCATTTCGGCCAGCATCAAACTGAAACCACATGTACCAGAATGCACCACACCATAGTGACCATAAATGACTAGCAAAAACACAGTCAAGTTACAAAACAAGTGATGATGCTCAACCTGAGATTTCAGTAGCTGCCACACTGAATTATTTAGTGACTGCAGACACATTTCACAGGTGCACTGCCTGTTAGTTCCCTTCTCATGTCTCCTTAAGGGACACTTTCAAGTAGAATGCGTTTTGACCAGATTGTAATAAATGGAAATGCCTCTACTACTGATAATACATGATTGTAATTTCGCGGGCTCACCAAATTCAACATTTATCATACATGAATACACTCACCCACTCTTACTGTTATTATGTCACCGTTATCCCTCACACATACAATTGAAAGAGATGTGTTCTTGTCAAACGTGTTACAATGTTTAAGGATCTCTACATGAAGGATTGCAAATAGAGACTTCATACCATGAATACCACTAAATCACAAATGCTAATCACATAAATGTCTAAAGTACCAGGGACAGTCCACCTTCATTTGTAACACATTAATGGATTTTACATCAATTGGTGTCAGTCGTATGGACATCACAGATGCCAAGTTGACTGTGAATGGTCCATGTGAAAGCAACTGCACTACACCCTCCTCCCCCCTACACACATCCTGCCTAAGTTCCCTTGGGGTACACTGAAAAGAAGGTATGCTATCTAAATTAATTGTTTCCTGTGCATGTTAGTCTTCTCAAATGGACACCATACAGCCTGTACCAACATGAAATGGCAAAGAAATTGACATGTACTCTTTCTCTTGCTCCCGTGCAGGTGATGCCGGGTATCCCCTGATGCCATGGCTCATTACCCCCATCAGGCAACCCCACAACAGGCACAAACAGTCATACAACCTGAACCATTGAGCAGACATTTGGCAGACGTTTGGCCTGTTTAAGGCCAGCTTCCACTGCCTCAGCAAATCTGGGGGAGTCCTCATGTACCGCCCAGAAAAGGTGGGCAAAATTGTGATGGTGTGTGCCATGTTGCACAACATGTGCATCCAGCGCAGCATCCAACTGCCCCCCGACATGGACATGCTGCTGGCTGAGGATGAGGATGATGATGAGGAGGATAATGCACAGCGCCACAATGGCAATGATGGACATGCCACATGGCGAAAACTAAAACAGAACAAACCCACCAAGGGGGAGAGAGGGTTCATGCAAACAAGACCATAGAATAAATCAGTGGAATATACTGCCCACTGAGGGAGCTAAATATGGGGATAGATCAGGTCAAGGAACATAGAGAAATATTCAAACAATCTTTAATTAACACATATTCAATTATCGTACAAATGAAAACAGCATAAAAACACATAATTAATGCTGAACGTATCCATTTGAAGTGCATATTATTTTACTACACATCCTAGGATGTAAGCATAAGTGCATTGTGCATAACTTAATTCAAAAATACATAACATCCGTAGACAGCAAAAAAATCCTCAATTGGTACTCGATCTGTATTCACACAAGGGGATATTTTGTAACCAATTTACATATATGTAAGAATTAATTAATGGGGCTAGAGGAGTTATATAAGGCACCAAAGCCACGCAGGTCAACAATAATTAATATTTTCTGCGGGGTGGAAAAGGTTATGCCTTAATCAAGCCCAACATTTCTTTGTAGAAAACAAACAACAACAAAATCTGTGTTTGTCTCCAATCTGACCAAAGTAGTGAACAACCGGTACCTAGTACAGCTCCCAAACGTATCGTGGGCTGTACTGGTATCTGAACGAAGGTAGTTTCGACGATAAAGTAGCAGTGTCTAAGCTGTCAGTCACTCATCGTAGCAGGAGAGAGAAAGCTTGACAATCGTCTTCCTCAGGACAGGGCAGATTAGATAATAAATTCTAAAATCTAAACATACAAATTCTCTACATTTAAATATTCAAGAGCCATCTAGGGCCATTTAATACTAAAAGTATCATTGAAATTATTCCATGTGTCCAATCTTCTTCAAATGGTTCTTCCTTAATTTGCCCAGATGTTCAATATAGTGCATTTTAGAAATGTTCAGAAATAAGGGATACATTGAAGGGGGATATATAGAAGACCAAAAAAGAAGAAAAAGAAAGAAAAAAACAAATATAAGGCAACATCATAAATCAGAATGGGGAGAGGGAAACCAGAGTCAATCTGAGAATCCACAACCAACCCGGTGGCAATAAAGCTAAAATGCAGAGTGAGAGGCATCCCGGCAGTACAATACATAGACAAGTATCATTTCCATACCTGCGAAGGAAAAGATTCCTATTGAGTGTATTCAAAAAGTAACCATCAAAGTAAAGAGAGAAATTTTATTTCTCTTGGTGGTGCACCCCTAAAGTCGTGTCCGGGTGCACAGTGGTTCAGGCTAGATGGGGAGAGAGAATATCCCATCGGCTGGTAATCTTGTGCAGACCAGATCCTCCATAGAAAAAAGGGAAAAGAAATAAAATAGGAAAGGGTTAAAAAAGAATTAAAAAAGAAGAAGAAGAAGAGGACCATAAGAAGATCGCATGCGCTCAAGCGTATCATTCCTTCCTAAAGTCGGGCCCTCAGTCTCGACGGCATTATAGATAAACATAATTGGTAAAGTTCCGAAAGAGCTTCTAAGTATCATTCCCATCAGGAAATACAAATCTACTCTAGGAGAGATTCCTGGACGCTAGGTCCTCTACTCAATCAATGTATCTCCTATATCTCCAGTGGCCATTATATAGCGGGGGAGCCAGGAGAGAAGAAGTAAAAAAGAGAAGGAAAAGGCAACCGCCCACTCCCTTGCCTCTTCCTCCACTGATTACCGCTAGAGAACAGTCGATGGAGTCCGAAAAAATCGGCAAATGAAACAGCGAAACGAAAACAACTAATCTTACCGCGTCGGCATATAAGATGTGATCCACGGCGGTCATGGAGCTGTCGCCGTAATAGAGCCGGGTTCCTCAGGCTATCGCTGGCTCCGTCTGTAGAATGGCAGCCGTATCAAGGCGCAGCTCAAATCAGCTGCTTCCGAGTTCGAGGAGGAGTCTTGGCTGACTAAAGTCGCTGACTAAAGTAATGCCTCATCGTGCCACGTGACTAACGCAAGTTGTTACGTGACCTAGATTCCTAAGTCTAGTGAACTTAAAGGGGCAAAGCGCATATTTACGCTACCTGAAAACAGAGACCTCAAATATCATGCCAATATTACAGAGAGGCCCCCAAATCACCGGAAACAATGCCGAAGAACAGAAAGAACAAGAGAGAGAAGAAAAAAGCTAATGTGCTCTCTCCAGTGTGACATCATGACCACCACAAATAGGCAGGCAACAGTACTTCATAGGTATATCCCCTCCCCAGGTGCAGCACACACAAAAGTAATGGTATGAAGCAGGGGCCTTCAATAACGTGCCAATGTTTTGAAAGAAGCCATCAAATTCACAGCAATGATGCTGCAACGCAGAAGGCTGATAAGGCACGAATAATGAAACTCTATAAACTATTATAGCATCCCTGTCTAATACGTGTAATGTATGAATATATAGACACCAATACATACCCCAATATTGAACGGTGAATAACCGTCCTCTGGGTACAGATGAAAACAATGCAAAAAATGGGAGGGGTTGTTTACAATTGGTGTTGAACAGGTGAAACATAGTTCTCAAATTACGCACTGGAGCCATTCTTCTTGATGGTTGAGTCCAGTGTGATAGCTGTTGGTCTGATACATCCACCATTGTTCCCTCTGTGCCAATCTAGTAGCAGTGTTGTGACGATCAGTTCCCAAAACTCGTTCCAATGCCCACCACTTAAAGTCATCGAAGTTGTGGCTCAACTAGAAAATGAGAAAATGGGCCACTAGTGGAGCATTATGGGTATTCGTCCGAATTCTAGATTTATGCTCCGAAATTCTAGTTTTGATGGGTCTTGCTGTCTTACCTATGTAGGATTTATTACAAGGGCAGACTATAACATAGATCACATTGGAAGAGTTGCATGTCGTGTGTTGCTTAAGGGACCAGACTTTACCATTAATGCATATTTTGGAGCATGCTGTAGTGGATTTACAAGCATTACAGAACCCACATGGGAAATGTCCCGTAATGGGTTGGAAACCCCATTGTGTAGGTAGTGTGGGTTGTCGAGAGATAGGTTTAGCTCGGTCTGCCTGTGACAGCCAGTTTTTAAGATTTTTTCCTTTTTTGAAGGCAAACAAAGGTCGTTCCAATTCTGGATTATTGAGTTGTAGAAGGTGCCAATGTTTATAAATCATTTTTTTGATCTCCTTATGATAAGAATTAAAAGTGGTTACGCATACAATGCGTTGATTAGTGATATCTGGTTTATTCTGTTTGGTGAGCAATATATCTTGATGCTGATATCTAGCTCTCTTACGAGCCTGTCTAAGTCAATGATCCGGATATCCTCTAGCTTTTAATCTGGTAGTGATGATATCAGCCTGAGTAGAGTAATCACTAACTTTGGTGCAATTCCGTCTTGCTCTCAGAAATTGCCCATAGGGGATACTATCTCTGAGTGATTTCAGATGAAAGCTATCAAACCGCAAAATAGAATTGCGGTCTGTAGCTTTACGGAATAAGTCCACAAAAATGTGCTCACCATCAGTATTGACTGTCAAGTCCAGAAAGGGAAGCGAGATGTTGCTAGAGGTCATAGTAAATTTAAGATGTGGATTAAGAGAATTAATCCAGGGGAGACAAATGGTATGGTCCCCTTTGGTGGTATCCCAAACCATGATAATATCATCTATATATCTTTTATATAGACATATGGCTGCAAAAAATGGATTGGACTCATGTAATATGAGAGATTTCTCGAATTGCCACATGTAGAGGATAGCATAGTTGGGGGCAAAGGATGCCCCCATTGCAGTACCCTTCACCTGTACATAATAGGAGTTCTTGAATCTGAAATAATTTTTGGTAAGTGCCAGTTCTAAAAGCTGGATCAAAAATTTGCTTGGTATATATTGAGTCTCAGTGCGGGTGTCCAAAAATTGTTTAATAACAGTCAGGGATTCATCTTGTGGTAAGTTAGAGTACAGAGACTCTACATCCAGAGTAATTAACATCTCATGTTCTGGATTAAAAGGTACATTTTCGAGATGTTTGATGGCATCTGTAGTATCTGCTACATAAGTCGCAGTATTGGATGCCAAGGGTTTCAAAAAATAGTCAAGAAATTGTCCCAATGGTTCTAGTATGGAGCTGCAGAGTGAGACTATGGGACGCCCCGGAGGATTTAAAAGGTCTTTGTGTATTTTAGGTAGTATGTAGAATAGGGGGACTCTAGTTCCCTTGTCCGTAAGGAATAAAAATTCCTTTTCACTGATAATGTTGGCCTCGCATGCTATAGTGCAAATGGCATTGATTTCTTTACTAATTCCTTCTGTGGGATCCCCACTCAATTTATGGTATACCATGGGATTATTAAGTTGGCGCATCGCTTCTGAATCATACTGGGTGGCATCTAGGACAATGATGCCACCCCCCTTATCTGCTTGCTTAATCACAATGGACGAGTCTTCTTTTAGTTTTCTCAGGCATTCCCATTCCTTGTGAGAAAAATTGAAACTGGGTGTATGTGGATGCTCGGTGATTCGTTTATATAATAGATTGAAGTCCCTAAGGACAGCTTTTTGAAAGATAACCGTTTCATCTGTCACCATATTCCGACTAGGCGTAAAATTAGACTTATTCCTGAATGGGGTAGTGGAGCCTTCGTCAATGTGTTCTTTGTCGTTCTTACCAAAAAAGTCTCTCAGTCTAATTTTATGGAACAGGCTGTGCAGTTCAATCTCCGTATTCATTTTGGATGGATTATGCATAGGTATGAAAGAGAACCCTCTCTCTAGTATGGAAATTTCAAGCGGACTCAAAGTCCTGTGGGAGATATTGTAAACCGATGACTTAGGTATTACCTCCTGTAGGTCTGTCTCCAGGTGTGGAATTGATTGTCTAACGGTGGTGGTCCTAGATCGGGAGGAGTAAAAGGAAGATTGGGGCTGGGAAAGGGGGCATTCTGGCCATATTGGGCAAAAGGAGGCAGAGGACCATATTGGGGAAATTGCCAGTACTGTCTGCCTCCTCTACCTCTATGTTGTCCTCTGTTCCTTCTGTTGCCTCTATTATGTCCACCCCGATTGGGGTGGGACTGGTTACCATCAGATGACGTATCCGAGAAAGTAACCCTTTTATTGTAAGGTGTAGGGCCCATCTGAAGATCATAGTTGGACCAATATCCTGGTCCTTTGTAATCAGCATTAAGATAAGGGAATGTACCTTCCTTAGTGAAGGCCAATATGTATTTTTTTAGTTTATCCATTTTTTTGTTTGTGGTTATCTTGATAAACTCCTTAGTTTGTTTTTCAATGAGTTCCAATTTTTCTTTTATATTAGCAAAAGAGGTGTCTAGGGCAAATGCCGATTCAGCTCTATCAATCTCATCCCCGATTAACACACTCTTCCTGAGTGCTGTATTGATGGTAAGGAGCATTAAGTCTCGACTACACTTAATTGCCACACCTGCGAATGCGTGTTTATAATCTACATCGTCAACAAAAAGGCAGGGTTCTAGCCGGACTACTAGACCCTGTGGAATGATGTTCTTTTTCATATATTCCATGAGAAGTTGACTGTGCATCTCCGTACGGAATTTTTTCTTTCCGAGTTTTAAAATAGTTTCACTGGTGACACTGGAGTTATCGCCAGTGCCCATAATGGCATCTATATTGTCAAAAACGAAGGTACCTCTATAGCTGCTGCTAGTTGTTCCTCTGAGAAGAAGACCGAATCTGATGCCGCCATAGTAAGTGTGGGGCAAATACAAAATGAAAAAAGAAAAAAGAAAAGTTTAAAGGGACAGTAAAAAGCTGTCGGGTAGCATCACTCTGCAATAGCCCTGCCACCAGTACCTCAATCGAGGAATTACCAACAAAATTAAGCCTATGCAACAACGTGTTGTAAATAACATGTAATCCAGAATAGGCGTCCCCAGCACCATGAACCCAGGGGAGAACCAAAACAGAACAAACCCACCAAGGGGGAGAGAGGGTTCATGCAAACAAGACCATAGAATAAATCAGTGGAATATGCTGCCCACTGTGAGGGAGCTAAATATGGGGATAGATCAGGTCAAGGAACATAGAGAAGTATTCAAACAATCTTTAATAAACACATATTCAATTATCGTACAAATAAAAACAGCATAAAAACACATAATTAATGCTGAACGTATCCAGTTGAAGTGCATATTATTTTACTACACATCCTAGGATGTAAGCATAAGTGCATTGTGCATAACTTAATTCAAAAATACATAACATCCGTAGACAGCAAAAAAATCCTCAATTGGTACTCAATCTGTATTCACACAAGGGGATATTTTGTAACCAATTTACATATATGTAAGAATTAATTAATGGGGCTAGAGGAGTTATATAAGGCACCAAAGCCACGCAGGTCAACAATAATTAATATTTTCTGCAGGGTGGAAAAGGTTATGCCTTAATCAAGCCCAACATTTCTTTGTAGAAAACAAACAACAACGAAATCTGTGCTTGTCTCCAATCTGACCAAAGTAGTGAACAACCGGTACCTAGTACAGCTCCCAAATGTATCGTGGGCTGTACTGGTATCTGAACGAAGGTAGTTCCGACGATAAAGTAGCAGTGTCTTACCTGTCAGTCTCTCATCGTAGCAGGGGAGAGAAAGCTTGACAATCGTCTTCCTCAGGACAGGGCAGATTAGATAATAAATTCTAAAATCTAAACATACAAATTCTCTACATTTAAATATTCAAGAGCCATCTAGGGCCATTTAATACTAAAAGTATTATTGAAATTATTCCATGTGTCCAATCTTCTTCAAATGGTTCTTCCTTAATTTGCCCAGATGTTCAATATAGTCCATCTTAGAAATGTTCAGAAATAAGGGATACATCAAAGGGGGATATATAGAAGACCAAAAAAGAAGAAAAAGAAAGAAAAAAACAAATATAAGGCAACATATAAATCAAAAACATGCATAAAACAATTTTTACCTGATTAAAAACATTCCTTGAACCGATCTAGCAACCCCACATGTAACCCCCTCCACGCAGTTAAAAAACCTGGGTTCCTTAGTAATAATCCAGGTTAAGCCCCATAATCCATTCGTAAGTCAAACGAGGGGAATCCCAAATAAATTAGTGGGAAAGTGTCAAGGGGGCATATAGTCCCTATGTCAAAGCCGTGAAAATACTAATGAAATTATGTAATCCAACAAGGCAGAATGGGGAGAGGGAAACCAGAGTGAATCTGAGAATCCACAACCAACCCGGTGGCAATAAAGCTAAAATGCAGAGTGAGAGGCATCCCCGCAGTACAATACATAGACAAGTATCATTTCCATACCTGCGAAGGAAAAGATTCCTATTGAGTGTATTCAAAAAGTAACCATCAAAGTAAAGAGAGAAATTTTATTTCTCTTGGTGGTGCACCCCTAGAGTCGTGTCCGGGTGCACAGTGGTTCAGGCTAGATGGGGAGAGAGAATATCCCATAGGCTGGTAATCTTGTGCAGACCAGATCCCTCATAGAAAAAAGGGAAAAGAAATAAAATAGGAACGGGTTAAAAAAGAATTAAAACAGAAGAAGAAGAAGAGGACCATAAGAAGATTGCATGCGCTCAAGCGTATCATTCCTTCCTAAAGTCGGGCCCTCAGTCTCAACGGCATTATAGATAAACATAATTGGTAAAGTTCCGAAAGAGCCTCTAAGTATCGTTCCCATCAGGAAATACAAATCTAATCTAGGAGAGATTCCTGGACGCTAGGTCCTCTACTCAATCAATGTATCTCCTATATCTCCAGTGGCCATTATATAACGGGGGAGCCAGGAGAAAAGAAGTAAAAAAGAGAAGGAAAATGCAACCGCCCACTCCCTTGCCTCTAATTAACTAATTATCTAACTAATTCACCACTACTTTTGATCAACTATAACAGACACAGCCCTTGACATCAAGCACATTAGGCACTGGACATGGATCACACTGAGCACTGGACAAGGATCACACTGGGCCCTGACCATGGATCACACTGGGCACTGAACACTGTACATGAATAAATGCACACACACTGAATGAGCAATGTCCAGTCGGGTATTTCTTGCTACACCAGATGTATTGTGAAAAGATTAACTATGTACAATTGTGAATGTCCTTACCTACTACTACCATCCCGTCCTACTATCCCCACATCCCCTCCCCAAATATCCATCCCCACAGCCCCTGCCCAACTAACCCCACACCCCCTCCGCTACAAGCCCTCCCCCAAACCCTCTCCACAACTATCCCTCCCCACACCCTCTCCTCAACTATACCTCCCCACACGCAGCACATCCATGTCCTATTTATGCCCCCTTTTTGTCGTACGGATGTGCCCCTCTGCCGGGCGAGTGAGCCACTGGGAACGACGCAAAGGTCTTCTTTGCTGGGAACTAGTGGGTGTTGTGCTGGAGGATGGCCCCAGTGGCATTGTTATGTGCCGTTGTTCAGCACTTGCCTGGACCAACACAGCTATCGGCTCCACAAGGGATGACATGCTGCCATTGCTCTACCTCACACACCGTGCCAGATGGTAGACTCCCTCCGTGGCTCTGCCCAGCATGCGTGGAGTGTTCCTGGCGGTGTCCTCCATTGTCTGTCGGATGAGCTGCACCTCAGAAAGGTATTGCTGCACCATCATGTGCATTGCTTGTTGACGTTCCTCCATCCTTGAGAGGCGCCCCTCAATGTCACATATGTTATGGAGTGGCGGTTGTTGTATGGGTTGTGTGCTACAAAGGCCCATGGGACTAAATCCAGCCACATGCCCATAGCTCTGGTCACTGGGTATGTTCTCCACTCCACCATCATCCCCAATGTTGTTCGCTCCACACCCTTGTGGAAGTGGTGCAGGTTCATCATGGTGGCAATGGGGGATGGGCGACAGGTTCATCCTGCTGGTGGGGAGTCTTGGCTGCAGGTGCCTCCTGCTGGCGGGTGGGAGCTGTGTCCCAGGTGCCTCCTGCTTTCTGGGGTGGCTTGGCCACAGGTGCCTCCTGCTGGCAGTGGGCCTTGGATGCAGGTGCCTCCTGCTGGCGGGGAGGGCTGAGACACAGGTGTTGTTGCCCGCTCCAGTCTGCTGGCGGATGTGCTGGTATACTGGTAGGAGGTGGTGGTTGTCCTGCTGCGGGGCTTTGCCCTGGTGCCCCTGGATGTGGTCGGCAGTTCCCCGTCATTGCCAGATGATATGCCTGTGGGCGACAGCAAGGCAGGGCATCAGTGATGGGTGTGGATTCATTAGACAGACATCAATGCTAGTTCTTTCTGATATATGTGCATTGTCATGAACATGGTGGAGGGCATGGCATGGTGCAAACATGCATGTGTCATGGTTGCAGTGTGGGTGCATGGTGTGAGCAGTGTCTGTTGCCTGGGCTACTGGTGTTTACTGGTTTGGGTGTTGGGGGCGTGCCACACAACTCTGTGACATGTGTCTGATTGTGAGACGGATGTGTTTCACATGTGACTGCTGCCCATGGCAGTTGCTGCGTTGATGTTGATTTTGCTTGATGTGACTTGTGGGTGGGACAACTGTGCCACATGTGTCATTGAGAGGTGTATCTTTCCATATGCTCTTGGTGGGGGTACGTGACACTGACATCACTTTGGCCATGTGGTAGCATGGTGGTGACAACAGCAGTAGTGCATTGTCTGGGTAATGAATGCATATAGATGGAATTAGTGGGGGCAATACAAGGGACCAGTGTGATGTGTGAGTGGTGTATAGGTGGGGGTCACGGGGCAGTGCAATGTGCATGTGTGCAATGAGGTTGATGGTGGGTGGAATGCCAGCAAGGCCTCGGATTCAACATACTTGACATATCCATTTTAATTGAAGTTACAAGTTGTATTTTGTGATGTTGGGCTCCAGCCCCTGCATCACCGACTCCCTCTATCGCCTCCATGTGCATGACACTGCTGCACGTTTCCTCCCATGCCTGCAGTTTAATAAGGGATGGTGGTCCTCCTCCTGTGGCCGTGCGCTGGGCGTGCAATGCGGCAATGAGGTTGTGCACAGAGAAATGTAGATTGTCCCACCTCTTTTTACAGTCACACACTCTCCTGGGTGTTGTCCCCACCAGGGAAACCTTCCGGGCAACCTCCTCCCAGATAGCCTTCTTCCGGGTCTGTGTTTGGCACTGTAGGCCGGTGCAGAACACTTTGGCAGAATGTTCAACAAGTGTGTTGCAAGCATGTCACTGAACCTAGGCTTGCGCTTATAAACAGCAGGTTGTCTTGTAGACATATCTGACAATATAAGTAGAAGCTCAGGTTTGGCCTCACCCTCCTGTGTACTGAGGATTGCAATGGATTGTGTTTTTATAATGGCGGCCAGTACATTTCCGGTTCCAGCGATGGAGTTATTTTGGGTGCTGGTAATCAACCATTGATTCTGGCAGCAGTGCTACACGGACACGGTAGCACGGGCATGCCAGTATTTTTCTTTTTTTACCAGACAACTCACAATGAGGTCCAATATTTGATTCTATGTATGGAGATCGCTATAGCAAGAATAATTACTAAATGCCATGAGATTTGGTACACAAATGTGGGTCTATACACGTTGTGAAGAATATTAGCATGTAAACACGAAGAACATGTACATTAACATGCAAGGGATGAAGGCACACTATGGCGGAGAATGTATGAGCCACAATACCGCCATTACTCAGATAAAGGTTTGCTAAGCCTCAATTTAAAATACTGCAGCCTGACATAAAATCACTTAAAAACAAGATCCAGTCCTCACAGTGCTCAGATGAGCCCCACCAGATAACGCTTCCCATGGCATACAGCATACCAGTATTAAATATAATTAGTTTCAATTGGTAGCAGTGAGAGACGCATGTATCCTTGAAGACCAGGTGCAGGCAGCTACCGAGCCAAGTGATTCTGTAACAAATGAATACACAGTGCCCTGAGTGGCTGCTGTAAGGAAGCACACACACAGCAGAACAGTAGAAAATCCCAAAAAATGAATGAATTTGAGCTCTGAACAGTGGTCCCCAGCCACCTGATTTCAACAATGACAGGTTATTTCAGGCCCAATTAGATAGTGCACCTGCCAAATCCCCTGCACATCCAGACACAAGAATGATGCACCAAGGGCACACACAAGACTGACAGTGAGAGCTTCAGGTATAGGAACAAGTGAGGTCATATTTTATTTAACTAGATCATAGCAGTTTGTCCATCCCTCCTTCCTCACCACGTAACTTGGCACTGCATGAAGGCAACCAATGTCAATGAGCTAAAGACTGGCTAATCACCTTGTGTTCCTCTTCTCGACTGCTGTAGTACAGCACCAAACAATAAGGCACTGAAGTGAAAAATATTATTGAAGAAGGTTTTACCTAGGAGGAGTTATTAGTTATAGAAGAACCAATTATTATGAGGTTCCCTTATATATAACCATATATCCTATACTATACCACCCAATCCAGTAAACAAATAGATGTTTTACGATAATAGCTAACTGTGATGTCATCCATGATGAGTTTGTAACATAAAAAGTTATTGATCCTGTTTTTATTACAAAATTGTTTTTTTTGTATGCTCTCCCAGCGGTTGTTTGTTTTTTAATAAAGCTAGGTTTTTCATGTATCTGGTGTTTCTCTTTCATCTTACTGGTACTTTTTGGGCCTATCTTAAAACCCCACATCTGACAATGCTGGTTGCTGCACATAAGTAGAGTATATATTTTGTCATAATTACTACCGCTGACTTTCCACTCATGCTAGGCAGGCAGTCCATTGCATAGGAGACAAAATCCCTATATCAACTGGGATGCTTGTACTCCCTTCCTTGTATCCATATGTTTCAGTCAGAATTGCGCTGCACCCAAAGAAGGTTGAAACACTTCCATAAACACCTCAAGGTCAAGTATCCTATTGCAATAGCATTGATCCCTAAAATATATGAGGAGTACACTGACATCTTTGTAAACAACCAAATCTGGACCTCGCCACCTCACGTTTCAGACAATTGTGCCATGTATATCTTCCCTAGATCAGCCCTTCATTTTTGCTGTATGTTTAACCTCAAAAGAGAAGA
Source organism: Ambystoma mexicanum (assembly GCF_040938575.1). Taxonomy (NCBI): domain Eukaryota; kingdom Metazoa; phylum Chordata; class Amphibia; order Caudata; family Ambystomatidae; genus Ambystoma; species Ambystoma mexicanum. The sequence continues at coordinate 612,788,482 of NC_090934.1, read as the reverse complement.
AAGTACTCAAGGAATATCTGATTACTAATCTACATAACGGATTGATTACAGAGTCCAAGTCAGAAGGAGGGGATTTGCTATTTTTTGTTCCCAAAAAGGATACAGATGAATTTAGGCCTTGTAGTGATTTCAAAGGACTAAACAAGATCATGATAAAGGACAAATATCTGCTACCTTTGATATTATATATGCTACAAGCAGTATAAGGGATTGTGGTTTTTACTAAACTATATCTTTGTGAAGCTTAAAACCTGATCCATTTTAGGATGGGTAATGAGTGGAAAGAGCTTTCCGTACTCCGTTTGGTCATTTTCAATAGAGGGTGATACCATTGAATAACCGATTTTCTATTATTACATAAACTAACCAACTCAGAATGCTATTATTCAGTGATAAAAAGGAAACTCTTAGCAATTAAGAGTGCATATGTGGAATGGAGACATTGGGCCTCGTTATAACCCTGCCGGTCCGCAAACAACAGTGGCGGTAACCCCGCTGCCACTGTTGTTTCCGGACCGGCACACTTACGAGTTCTGCAGGCGGGTGTCCTTACTCCTTGACCTGGCAGGAGGAATGCCACCTGCCTGCAGATGGAAATGGAAGCACTGGCACCTTTATTTAGGGTGCCAGTGTTTCCATGGTCACCATCCCCATGCAGCCCATGGGACTCCACCATAATGCCCCAGTAAATCCAGCAAGTCCGGAGGCAGAAATTCATTCCGGGTCCCGCGGCAGCCTGTTGGTACCACTGGCTGCCACTGGACTCGTACTGAGGCCCATTGTCTATTTGGAACAAGTTACACCGTAGAAGTTCAATCAGATCATAGAAACCTTCAAGTGTTACAGAAAATGGAGTGTACCAATAGCAGACAGGCCTGCTGGGCTTTCTTCTTCACCCAATATGATTGTAAGATCACATACATTGTAGGGTCAGCTAATATCATTGCTGGTGCTCTTTCACGACAATATGGACCAGAGATCGATGAGCCTATGTACTCTGGTTGTATACTGGAAGAAATATGTTTCCTTTGTGAGATCTCGACCTATTTGTTGGATATCCGATCTTGTCAAGAGAAGGCAGCTGGGTCTACCTTACCATCTGAATTACAACTCAAACAAGATTATTATTTCTGAGATAACCGTATTTGTTTCGTCGGAAGTACAGCAGCGCTCGATTCTCCAACTCTGTCATGATATGCCAATTGGAGGACAACATGGTATACGTACCACTGCTGATCTGGTAGGAAGACAATTTTGGTGGCCCTCTATGCATCAAGACATCAGAAAATATGTCAGATCTTGTCCTGTTTGTGCACAACATAAAACTCTGAGATGCATACCCATAGACAAATTACTTTACTTTCAGGTGCCTGGGGGGACCTTGCCATGAATTTCATTGTGGAATTACCACCATCCAAAGGATATGCTACCATTATGGTCACCCTAAATTAGCTCACTAAATTAATTCCATTTTCAACAGTGTTTCTGAGAGATATCGTCCATCTACATGGCTTAACAGATACTGACAGAGGAACCCAGTACACACGCTGTTTTTGGATTGGCTTGTGTAAATCTCCTGGTATCAAGAGAAAATTGTCTTCAGGATACCATCCACAGACTGACGGCGCTACATAAACACTTAACCAGGCATTAAAACAATGGGCCTCATTACACGGATGGCGGTAAGGGTTTACTGGTACCGATAAAATACCAGTACCTGTAAATCCTTACCGCCTTACTACGAGGTCCCTTTGCGGGTTGGGGGATTTAACTCCTGCTTTTTCCAGGTGTTAAAAACCAACCCGCAAAGGGACCGAGGGAGCTAATTACGGTACCGCAATTTGCGGTACCGTAATTAGCGCCTTCCCCATTCCCATTATGCCCTATGGGGCAAAAATGGGAATGGGGAAGGGCAATGGTGGAAGGGGGAATTACCGCCCTGCCAACCTTGGAATGGGGCGGTAATTCCCCTTTCCGCCAAGGCGGTGCCGGTATTTTACCGGCATGAACCATGGCGCTAATAGCGCCATGGTTCTCCGCCATCCGTGTAATGAGACCCAATATCTCCATTGTTATGCATCAGCCACTCAAGACAACTGGTACACTCTGCAACCTATTGTGGAATTCATCTACAATAATAGTGTACTTGATTACACACCCAACATTCCCTTCTACTACACCACTGGTACCAACCTCAATCATTTCCAAAGACACTTTTGTTCTTTCAGTACATAAACATACCTAAAATATCTAAAATGGCCATATCAAGGTATTTGAGCTACCATAGGATGCTATTGCAACTATGAAGACGAAAGCAGATTCTAGCTGTTGGCTGGAACTTGAAAACTCCATTGAATGTGGTAGTCCACTAAATATCTTCTGCCCTGTCTTTATGGAGTCTGTAAGTGGTGCGCCTTGTATGAAGCCAGGTAGAGATTGCTTGCGCGTCTCCTGCCTGTGTCCCTGTGTCCCCTCTGGGTCTCCCATACACCCTTTTACCTGCTTTTGGCTATGGTATGTCCGTAGGGCTTCCAAAGATGGCAGTTCGTCTTCTCGGCTTGCTCAGTTCTCCACATCTGCTTTGTCGGCTCTTTGGCATCTCCAGCTGCTGGGCCGCCTGACCGTTCTTGTCCTTAGTGTTGTGCACGGGTCTGCTCCTGTGGAAACCTGTGAGGACTCACACTGCCGACCGCCAGCGACCTCAGTCTGTCTTCTCCTTGGGACTGCAACTAGATTCAGGCTTTTTCGCACTGAACACTCTCCACGTCTGTTGCTTCTCCCAGCAGGCGTTGCAGCTGAGCTCCATGCTTGGTTTGATGACTTTGATAGTCCATTGTCAGTTTCTATACAATGTAGCCCATTCTTGAGGGCAGGCTGTCAAAGTCCCTTCTTACTTTTGACAGGTTGATCGCTATGCCTCCTCAGAGCCACCTCATCTGAGTACCTGTACAGGGAGCAGTCTCTGTGTGTTCTGTGCTCTTCCTCATCTTGGTGTTTTAAAGGCATTGTGTTGCTTCATCACGATAGTAGATGGTTCTACTTTCAACAAGAAGGCTGGGGATGGAAGGATGGGCTAGATAAAGTGGAGGTGTTTTATTGTTCCCTGTGCTAACACCAAGAGCTAACACCAAGAGGATTTTCTTGTCCCCAAGAAGGGAGTACATTACAGATCCAGGAGGTCCTCCCGCGTTACAGCACCCAGACACATAACTGTTTTATTTATGCTTTTAGACCCCTAATTCATTTATCTATTGGATTTTCTACTGTTCTGATCTGTGTGTGCCTCCTTTCAGCACTCAGGGTGATGTATATTTTTTTGTGAGAGGATCACTTGTCTCTGTAGCGGCACACCTCTGGACTTCAAGGATATGTGGGAATGTCACTGCTACCAACTGCAACTAATTATCTTTAATAATTGTATGCTGAATGCCAGGGGAAGCATTATCTGGTGTGGTTTCAGCTTGCTAAGCAAAACACCCTCAGAACTCTGGCCTTGATATCTGGTGCTCGTCCAAGCACTGTGAGGCATTGGAACCTGTTTTAGACATTTTTATGTTATGTTGCAGTATTTCAAATAGAGGCATAGCAGAATTTCATCTGAGTAATGATGGTACTGTGGTTCATTCTCCACCATCATGTGCCTTCGTCCCTTGCATGTTAATATATGTGTTCTTTGTTTCTACGTGCTAATATTATTCATGTCTACATGCTATTAGTTTCATGTCAATGGCTTCACATGTTAGTTATGTGCACCTATGTGTGCTTTGTATGTGTAGTATTCCCTACATATATATGTAAATGTAACTATCTACCACCTTTCTTGTGCCACGCCATATACCCTACTCTTAATAATAAATACATGGCTCTTAGTATTTTGCTAATTGTTAATCACTTACTGCCCCTTCTCAGGTTATACTTCAATTTGTGATTATGATCGGGAACAGGTGGGGCTAACACTGGTGCAACTGTCATCTCCATTACCACACTGCCCCCTCTGGTCAATGTATTGGCCACATCTATATTATTTTCCCACATCTTATCATATCCACCTTTGGGTATCCATATCTTACACCCCCCCTCAAGCTACCTCCTTGTTCTACGTATTCTTCCGGCCCAAATATCATGTAGCAGCACTCCCCATCACCCTCACAATTGACCCAGTGCTCCTTATAGTTTTCAGATAGAGAGGGGGCTCAAACATAATGCATGGGGGCCCTATTTGTCTTTCAATTATGTGCATATCATGTGGTTCATCTATGTGGGTGTGGCTTTGTAGAAAATTAAGTTTTCCCAATATCACCATCATCATGTGCTGCTCTACAGCCTTTTTCTCAGTTCCCCTAAATTGTGCTCTTATTATTTTCTGCACACAAAGGCCTGTTAACACCAGTACCAAAGCTGCTATTAAATATGTTGAACATATTACCTAGCTAGGTAGGAACCCATTAGAACAAGTCCTTATACCAGACCTCTTCTTCAGTTGTACTAGTTTCCTGGACCATTTCAGGTTGCACATTTTTGTAAAAATGTCATTGCTTTAGTAAGGCTCCCACTCTGCTCATTGTGCGCAGGTAGAAATGTGCAAAAACTTGAACCAATCTATGCACACATGCCTCCCTCCATGGCAGTGAGGAGGTCAAAGACAAACCTGTTCTAGAGTGTCATCAATTGTGTGCTCTCAGCTCCTCTTCAATGGCATTGAACACCTTTGTAGTGGAATGTATTGCTTGCAATAACTTCCACTGTGTTATCTGCAACCATTTGGCATTTGCTGCTGTTTGCACACCATGGCTGAGGAAAGAATCAAAGAACATTGGTGCCTTGCTAATCAGCCTGTGTTCAGATGGGATAGCGTCCAGTGTATCGTTAGATGCTTTTGAAAGAAAATTGTCTCCCTTTGTGTGTCGTGTCATCTTGTGTTATTCTTCTTTTTATCACGTTTTACCACATGGTAGTCTTTAAACTTAACCACATCACCTTGGGGGCACCACCAGTGTTGGTGCAGGTAAAACCACTATCAAGCAGCTGCCACCCCAATTTGGCAGGAGATGGATATAGGCCCATAAACTACAGGCCCAATAATGTTTCATCAGTATTGATGTGCCTTTTTTCATGCCTGGCAGGTCCATGATTCATTTACATCCCAAGTTGTTCCCAATCTGTACTGTGGCATTATTTCAGAATAACAGTAAGGGGTTATTTAGCCCTGTTATCTGTATTTGTCCTCCACACATGTCAATAGGTTGGCATAGCTGCTCCATTCTCCCAGGCACTCTCTATTAGCAGCTTCAATTGGGTACCACGAAATTCCTATAAGTGCCTCTGCTCTACATCCCATTATTCTCTCTACCCAACCTAGAGTGCCGTATACTTTACCAGTAATGTGCAGCTGAGGTCTGTCACAGAGGAATGCTGTTGCTCTCCCCCTTGTGTCCATATATTGCAATGAGGTGTGGTCTCTCACTGTCACTTCACCTGCTCTTGGCACTGACAGTATATATGTTATCACTGTGGTGTCCATTGTTTTTGCCTTAAGGAACTTATCTTCATAAGGGGAGACTCATTTTGTCACCCATTTTATAACAGCAGAAATGCCTTGTAATCGTCCCCTCATTTTGCATAGTTCATTAGGAGTTAAGCAGTGTGCCCTTCTTACTGGTATTTCCGTGGCCACGTACAATCTGGAAACACACAAGGCATAGGGAAGGAGTGAACACAAGAAATAGTTTTTCTGTGATTTCTCCCTTCCCACTCTAGTCATATGACGATACCACATGTTTTTAATCATATGAATGAAACCTTGGAAATGTTCCCATAGGTGGTAATGGTCATCTATCACTTCTCATCTAACCCATGTTATCTCTTTACTCAAGTTAGCAACTATAACAGTTGTATCATTATGGAAAATGTGACTGCCACTTTATAGGACATCCAGAAAAAAAAACAAAGGGAAAAGAAAAGGCACCAATCATAATGGCGATCTGGTGCAGTTTTTGCAGATAGCTTGTTCTCACATTTTGGGATATCAGCGATACTCTCTCTATCTGTCACTGGGGAAACATACATAGTTCCTTTTTTATTTGTGTTTAGTTTATTACAAACTTTTACAAAAGAAAACTTTGGCATATAACATTCTGAATTCCGGCGTTAATGTAAACGATTTTACCAATTTACAACTTTTCCAACTTATGCGCATTATCAACCTATTTCTCACCATTGTTAACCAGGCTTTTTATAGTATCACAGTTCACATTGCTTGTCAAATCTTGTCCTCGCCCTTGTCTGTGGTATTGTCAGTTGTTCTTCTTCTTCGGACTCGTCTTCGTTCGACAGGAGGGTTGTGCCTACATATTGTTTGACGTCACCCATACAAACTCATTCCTTTTTACCGGGCACCTTTACTGGAGTAAGTTTTGCATACTGGACTGCGAATGAACACTCACATTGTGGCTTGTGCCACTTTCGTACAAAGTTCCGAACATATAAAGGTCACCTGGTAAATGGGGCAAGGGGGTATTGGAGTGTTCACATCAACTATTCTTTCTCAGTTGTTGTTGATTGCTTCTTGGCCCCCCTGCCATAACTTGATCTGTCGAGAGATACATTTCAAACATGCAGTTAAATAATCTAGCATCTCATCACCTAGCACTGCAGCAGAATTATCTGCATCCAGATTTGCCCATTTGGCAGGAGCAATGCGAACGTGCATGCAACTGCCCATTATTATTTCATGGGGTCTGAGGTGGTAGTCCGAGACTGGGCGAAGGCAATGCAACCAATTATTTTTCAAGGTATCTTTCAATTTTGCACTGCGTTCCTTCAAAAGGCATTGAGGCATTCACACCACTGTTGCCCTGTGGGGGTAAACAGTACAAACCTTGTGCTTGATGTCAAGCAGGAATGCCGATTCAGAAAAAAGCATGTTTACAAAACGTGGTCCATTATCTGACTGTAGCACTTCACACACACCACATCAGGGAAAAACCTCTCAAATGAGGAATTTGCCCTCTGACTTGGCATCAGCCTATGTACATGAACCTGCTTCTATCCAGCATGAAAAGGGACACACCACCACAGTCATGTATTGGTGTCCATTACAATTTTGGAGCATAGAAACATAGGCAAATGGTAAAATAGGCCTGTAGGGCAGAGTATTGCTGCGCTCACTATTCTCAAGGTCTGACCAGATGTGGTGCTCATCCCTGTATCTCAAGTAATTGTGTTAGTGGTAAGACATCATAGCTTTCTCTTATCTTCATGTTAAGCATACATTTGTGTGGGGCAATTGCAAAGTCTACTGTTTGCGGGAAATATGCTGCCCCTTTTTCTCTGCATCTGCCGTGTCATTGCCGGACAACATTAAGGGCCTCATTATGAGAATGGAGGTAGCCATGCTGTTTTTAGCGGCATGGCTACCCCCATACTGGGTATTAGGTCTGAGTCCTGCAAAAGAGGACTTACCGGGCCATTCCGACCTTGGAGGGCCCAGTAAGTCCCTTTTGTGGGACCCGGACCCGGTACATCCCCATTCCCATTTGTGCCCCCATAGGGCTCAATGGTAATGGGGAGGATGCTAACAACGGGCACGTTAATGACGGGCCCGTTGTTAGCATCCTGGTCTGCTAGCAGGTCCCGCTATGGACACCTGGTCTGACTGGGTGCCAGTCAAAGGATCGAATCTAAAGGGTCGACAGGTCAAAGGATCGACACCAAAGGGTCGACAGGTCAAAGGATCGAATTTTTATATTTTTTTTTCACATATTTTTTCTTTTTGGGGGGGGTCCCCCCCAACCCACTTTTTTTTGCTAAAAACCACTTTTTTTCCCTAAACAAAAACCTAAAAAAATATATGTAATTTAAAAAAAAGAATCGATCCTTTGACCTGTCGACCCTTTGGTCTCGATCCTTTGACCTGTCGACCCTTTAGATTCGATCCTTTGACTAGACACCGGTCTGACCAGGTGTTCCAGCGCGGGAACCGCTAGAGACCTCGTAATAGGGCAGCCCAGAATGAATGGTGCCGGTCCCTTACCAGCACCGTTCATTCCATGGCTGCCTACCTCGTAATGATGCTCTAAGTCTGGGCCCATTGTATTGGCTGCTCATTTCAACATGGCAGCCACTGTGGCATATGTCAATACATCTAACAATCCTCCTAATAACGGGGCATGCTGTACTGGTGTGCTGTCCATGTGCAAAAAGCCCCGCCTTTTCCACCATGACAGACCTGAATGTATTGTAGACATCACATAGGCGGAGTCTGAATATATCATCACCTCCTTGTCTTCATTCTCTTCACATGCCAATATCATCGCTACTAACTCAGCTGCCTGCACAGAAAGGTATGCTGGTAATCTGTTGCTTGCCACAATCTCAGAATCCTCCCCCTTGCTCCTCATCACTGTTGCTTGCAAATGCCTCAATCAGTGCTCTGATCGATCTTTGATGAACCATCAACGAACACCAACAATTCCTTTGTGTTGTCACCAGACTCACACAGGTCTTGTTCAAACAATACATTCCATAACAGTCGTTCTTTAGCCCTTCTTGTAACTTTGTCGGATTGCCTGGTGTACTCCCCTGCCTGGAATCCTACTATGGGGGTTCATATACCTGCCAGGTATTTTACCACAATGTCAGACTATTAATGCAGCTTCAGGTCCCTGGTATACTTCTCTGCCAGGACGTCTTTCATGGGCTTCTCAAATTCCCTGGTTTACTACAACTCTGTGGGATAATAATGTCTTCTGTTATGTCAGCTCTCTGAGAACTTTGGGTGTGTAGCTCTATATAAGAAATACATTATTATTATTACTCTCTGCCAGGACTTCTTTCATGGGCATCTCAGATCGCCTGGTATACTCCTCTGTCCTCTGTCTGGTATCGTCCCAAAATGTCAGTTACCTGGTGTACTTGTTTACCAACACTTTGTTTCATTAGTCTTTTCCCATATACTGTAGTAGCATATATCCTGAGGTGCTCTGTATATTTTCCTATGGTACCCCTTGTTTCAGTTTTCCCCCACACTGACATCTCACAAGTCTGTACTTGCCTCGGGTTTGTTGATGCCCTTTGTCTGGTCTGCATTCAAGTATTCTTGCTAAGTACTGAATTGGCATTGGGTTTTGTGTACATTCAAAATCTTTTGAGTATTGTCCGTATTAGCAATCTCATTCCATTGAGTCCATCAGTTCACTCATGTCTGTTTGCTCAGGGATCCCCAACTGGTCTGGACAAACTCAAGGGTCATTCCCAGCATCTCCGACTCTTACCGTGCCTCTGCGATGAATCTCTGGTATAGCTTCTCACACTGTGCAAACATTCCCCCAGTGTTTCCGGCAGCACCACAATCACTCGCCAGCGTTTCTCTGTGGCATGAACCGCAGAACGCTGCCTCTCTGCACGACCATACCTCCAAAAGCTCCTCTGCGGCTCCCAGTGCATTCATGGTTCCCTGATGTGCCTGCTGAATCTCTCTTCCTTTCTCAACTGAACGGTATGTGTGCCTCGCATTTGTGAGCCGCCACTGGGACTTGCACGTCTTCTTTGGCACTGTCCATTTCCATTAGTGTGAATGTCATTTCTAAAGGTCCCGCACACTTTAGGTCCAGCAAAACAACTAGCCTACATATCAGGCTTTGGGCTTCTCTTCGTCTGCAAAAACTCTTGCTTCCTCATCCTCATCTCAATACTTGAGAGTTTATGGGAATTGATGTCCATAAATGTTATTGGATTTCTTGAATGATGTTGTTCAAAAGGCACACATAAAAAAAAAAGAAATCAGAAACAGAAGATGTTACATATGAGTTGTGAGTGTTTGAGTCATAGATCAGGGCTTGAAGAGATAAACATAAAGGAAAGGTTTCCTGACTTTTACTGTAAATGAGTAATGTTAGGTGACAACAAGCCATCAAGAACGTAGCTATTATAGGGTTTTACTCAGGGAAAAGGGGGAAACACTGAATCTCAACCGATGGAGTCACCACCTCCCCTGATAGTTGTCACCTCCCATGTGATCCACCCTCACAAAGCTGCCCCCAAGTTCAGGATCAGGCAGAAGCTGCCATCCTCTGGCCACATGGGAGAGGGTAGCCCCATGGGAATCAGTGATGACTCCACTGGATTAATAATATTAGTAAAGGACTAAAATGCTGCTATCGACTCTTACATTAGGTTCATTTTAGCAATTTCCTTTTGGCATCTTATTCTGACACCCTCCAGCCTTACCTGCTCCTTCATATGTTTAGATGCTTGGCAAAGTAAGCCAGTCCTCCTGAGGCTCCACCTGGTTTCAAGGAGAAGATGTAATACTCCAGGAAAAAAACATGAAAATGACACAGAGATATCAAATTATAAGGAGGAAAAAACAGTTGCTCAAAAAGCTTCCAGTGGAGGACAAGTCTCTTGTAGTGGTAGGTTGCTTTCTTCCATTGATAATTTTGCAAAGAGATGGTTATTCTGGAAGTCAGCATAAACAGGACCAGAACTTAGAATCTCCTGGGGACTGAGGAGGGTTTCAAAGTCAATATCAAGAAAGGAAGGCATGGAACAGAACAAGGAAGGCAATCTCTAGGGAAAAAAGTGGCCTGAACAAACTTGAATGATAGTTGAGAGTAGAAAATCCAGGAAGAGGGGGACAAACAAGTGCCAGGATATGAGGAGGAACCGGGAGAAAATAGGGAATATATCTACCCGAGAGTAAAGAAACCTCGTTCAATCAGTGAAATGGTGTGATAAGTTGCAATGTGCATTCCAGGGAAAGGTCTCTTCATTTCCTGTGGTTGGCTGCATGAGACAACATGATGAAGTCAGATCATGGCAGCAAGTGCGTGCTGACATTGGATGTTGCAAAGGCGACGTCCATAAAGGAACGTCATGCGCCTGACCTTCACCCCATACAACCAGGGAATTGCATGACACTTTTGAACTTTGACACCACTGGGCATGGCTTCTTTGCCTCCATTGCTATTTCACCTAATTGCCTCTTAATGGGGTTTGTGGACAGGGCATCAGGATTCACATGAAAAATAATGGGCATTTGTCATTTTAGCATAGTTTTGCACCCTTTTGTGAGCCATTTTTTACCCTGTCTAGGGTGCAGCAGCAGCCCTGCGGCTGCAATACACCTCTTTTAAAAATGTTCCAGCACAGATGAAGGACCAGGGTTTGGAACCACACAGGAATCAGCCTTTTTTGTCATTTTGGGGGCATGTTACATTAATCTGTGACCATTCCGTTACCTTGGCTTTGCTCAGTTGAGAGTCAGGAGCCACTATATGCCCCTCATAAAAGGTTTTACAGCATAGCCAGGTTGGCAACCCTAGAAAGACTGCTCCCACAAACATGTTCTCACTTAGGATTCTACCAGAGGTCTTCTTACAGTACTTTTGCACTAGTGCACATGCAAATGTGCATGGTATTATCACTAGGGTACAATGTGTATTAAAGCAAAACACTTACTAGATCCAGGAACCTGGGTTCAGGTCCCATGGAAATTTAGGAAAGTAGGATATTAGGTGCCAATATGCTATATATTCATTAGATGAACAGGTACTAAATAATGGATTATCTTTTCGACCTGTCAAAGAGCTTGATATTTTTAAATATGTCAGAAAACTGAAACTAAAAAGGTTTTTTGCATAACAGCATGGCAGAGAAAACAGAAGAGGGGAACACAAATGTAACTCTCATTACCTTTACCATGAAAGACATTGACGACACAAGGCAACTTCTCTCAATTGACAAAGTCCACAGAATATCAGGCAACGCAAGTATTAGATACTTATAGATTGAGGCAGATATATTAGTAAAATCTAAATTGAATAAAACATCTAAGTTTATTCCAGCAACATCACTGGAGGGTACCATAGAAACCTTACACTAAGCAGTCGTAGCAGACCTACACCAACAAATTGACTCACATCCTACCAGAGGAACATACAGAATGATGAAAAACTTAACACCACCATAACGGAAGGCACGGACAGATCTGTCCCATGATTATACAATAATCATTAAGGAGGCAGACAAGGGTGAGAACCCATTTTCAACCGTAAGGATTATATCAAAATGGGACTTGTACACCTGGACGCACCAGATTGCTACCTCAGGGTAAGAACAAATCCAGTAAAAGAACTTATGGATGAGCATAACAGACTCATTCTATGCTGGCATGGGCAGGGAATCCTGCTACACAATGACAGAACGTACCTATGGCAAAGCAAGCCTATACTACCAACAACCTATTTTTTACCTAAGGTGCAGCAACCATACCAGGGACTGCCATAGGTCAGATCAATTGTAAGTGGAATAGGAGAACTGACAGAAAAAATGTCAAAATACATTGAACAATATTTACAGCCTCAGATAATCAAGCTAGACACCTATGTGGGATATTCGAAACACATCCTACAGATATTAGAAAGAACATGGCTTAATCTTCACACTCAATCTGTTGGTTGTCTCCAAGAACACCAGTCTGACTTCAGAGCTGACAGAATGATTGGAAACTGCTCTCCTGAACATCCAAGAAGACCTGCCCTCTAACCTTGATTCTAACCTTCCTTCAGTCCTAATTCTCCTCAACCTTTCTTCGGTTGTTGATACGGTCAACCATGCCATCCTGCTCAATCGCTTCCATGATAACCTGGGTATCACTGATCAGGCCCTGGCCTAGCTGACTTCCTTTCTCTCCGATTGACTCTCTCAGGTCCAGCTGGTGACCATCCTCTCTTCTATCCCTCTTTCTACCTGAGGTGTTCCCCAGGGGTCTAACCTTTCTCCCTGGCTGTTCAACAACTACCTGGCAATTCATGCCCACTGCATAGCTGCTCTCTGCACCAACTTTCACTGTTATGCAGATGACACCCAGCTCTCTTTCAGGCTCCCCTTGGCTGCCTCTACTCCTTCTCTCATTCCAGACTGTCTGACCACAATTCAGGAGTTGTGTGCCGTCAATGATCTCTAACTTAATGCCAGTAAGATGGAGATCCTCCTCATCGGAACACCCACTCCCTTCTTTCCCTCTCTCCCTGGGCCCTCTTTCTGCTCCTAGCAACTAGGCTTAGAACCTTGGGGTAATCCGACTCCCCCCTTTCCTCCTTCTCTCCTCAAAAAGCTGACGTCTCTAAGAAGTCAATCTTTCAGCTGCACCTCTTCAGAGGTATTTTTCCTTTCCTCACTTTCTCTCAAAAGCTCACTGTCTCCAGAGCTCTGGTCCTCTCAAGGTGGCTGGACTATTGTAACAGCCGCTTTCTAAATTTTCTTGCCTCTACTCTCTATCCTCTAAAACATATCCAAAACATGACTGCAAGACGTGTCCGTGGCCTCAAGTTCAGAGATTGTATCTCTCCAGCTCTGAAATCTCTTCTTTGGCTACCTGTGGTGGCAAGGATCAAGTTCAAGACTCTCTGCATCCTCCACACAGCTTTGTGGGGCATGGGACCACACTACCTCAAACTGTCTCTTCCTAAACATCTCCCTTCCCAAGCTCTCCACTCCTACACTTCCAAATCTTGCAGGGTCAGTTGCCATTCCAAGCAGAGAGTTGGGGCAGAACTCTATTTTCAGCTTGGGCTTCCCTCTGGAACAGCCTCCCTGCCTCTATTAAACTTGGGCAGAACCACCTCTGGTTCAGGAAGCAACTCAAGACCTTCCTCTTCAATTCAGCTTTCTCTCTTCATCTCCCCTGCTGATGACCCGCCTGCTCCATACACTGGTTGCCTGGCCACCCTCCGAACTTGGGTGCAGGTGACTCCTTGTCCAGTTGCACCTAGCACTGCCTCATGGCTCGCCCAGCACTTGTGGTTTGTAACCCTACAGTCCCTTCTCTCTGCACTTATGAGCCACCTGCTGGCTGCATTTTCAGACTTACCTGCACCGAGCCACCTCCTGGCTGTATTTTTGACTACTTGCACTTCTCCCTCATCACCCCCCCTGGCACCTTTCCCCTTCGACTTCCCTGCACTTGCACCATCTGAATGACACAAGGTGTAGTAAGATTGTTGTTTTGTCCTCCCTCTGTTTCCCCCTCCTTGTTTTGTCACACTGAGAAATACTTGTCTACAGGCACTTTATACATGCCTTATCATATAACAATGGCAGACAAACTACAAGTTAGGAAGCTTTGCTGTTAAGGCCCAATATGCAGCAATGAATTTGGCTTTGCTGAAGTATCAGCAAAATATTACATGCACATTGATTGCCTAAAGGAATGACTCATCTTTACCCTAAATCACACCTATTTTTAACAAACTAAAGTGAGGGCAATAGGGGGTAGCTATGCACCTTATCTGGCCAAGCTCTTTATGTTACAATTTGAAAAAACACATACCTTGAGCAATAATGACTGGACCACTCATATCATTGGGTGGCACGGATACATCGACAATGTTCTCATGATATCGGATGGCATATTAAACAAGTTCCAAGAGTAAACCAATTGTATCAACAACAACACATTTGGACAACAATTAGTAGGACAGATCCGTAGCTTTTCTCGATCTACACATATACATTGAGGACCTCAAAATACAGACACAAACATTTCACCAACCCACAGAAGTGAACTCAACCATAAACTACAGAGGTTACCACCAAAAACATGTGATAGCAAACACCCAAGTAGGAGAAATGATAAGGACAAAAAGGAACTGCAGCGAGAAACAAGTCTACAAGCAAGAACTAAACCTAGTGAAATACATATTTATAACACAAGGATATGCACAAAAGAGCATCGCAACAGTCGAGGAAAAAGATAATGACTAGGACAAGAGCAGAGAAAACCATAGACAAGAATAAAAAAACACCTAGAAGCCACACTAACAATGTAGTCAGATGTATCACACAATATAGTGGAGAGAGCACAAAGCTATTCAGAACCTTGAAGAAACATTGACATATATTATTGACAGAAAACCATCTGAGGGAATATATAGGCAGCAAACCACAGATCACCTTTTCAAAGGCACCGACATTAAGGTACAAACTGCCTTAGGGAGCCAGTAATAGCTGGCTAATTGAACAAGGAACCTGTATGTTGATCGTTTTGCTTATATACTTTGAATAAACAATCAAATACAGCAATGAATGCCACACATTGTATAGTAACACATTACTGAACTGTCAGTAGTGCCTATGTTGTTTATATAATTGTATGTATCTGTGGCAAGATCTACATTGGCAGCACAATCAGACAACTCAATTTTAGGATAAGAGAGCACCTTAACTCAAGCAACAAACCGGACCCACAGTAACTTCTTGCGCAACATTGGATGAATATGTATGCCAACGAGTACCAAAAACAACCAAGGTTTGTGGCAATTGACCTGATGAAACCCTCAGCATGTGGAGAGGGATAGAGAGAATGATCTAAGAAAAATGGTGGCAATATACATATGCAAATTCAGAACAACACAGAATGGCCTCAACACAGATAATGAGATGCAATTCTTACTTTTCTTACTATAAATACTGTAAGGTACTCAAGGGCATATCAACAGGTTTAGCATGACTAACACAGGTATAGGGTTGATCACACCAAACTTTTCTCCATGCTATGAATCAGGCCTGTCCTATCACATACGCTTACACAGGAGTCACCAGTCACACCAATATACTCAAATATTAAGCCTTAAATAGTGGCCAGATCCTTTCAACCTGTTCCTGGACTCAAAACCGTGCTTATTAAACACGCTTTCATAGGGACTCACATGAGCCACCTGTTACACAAATATATTCCAATTGTACCGCCAAATAATGGCCAGATCCATCTAACCATTTTTTTGTACTCAAAAAGCATGCCTGGGGCGAAATGAACAATCGGTCTGAACAAATTACCAAAAAACAGAACTAACATCCAATTAGCAATAAATTAGTGTATCAATTTGTGAAATGGGATTATTAGTATCATTTATTTTAATGTGTTTCAGTTCGTAGAACATCCAGGAGATTAAGGGTGGGCACAGCTATAATTCGTCAAAATCCAAAATATGTAGGGAAAAGAGGTATTGGAGCACACCTTGAAGCTTTGGCACAAGGTTGCTATTATCAAAAAGAAGAGAGACTCAGAAGCAAATCTGATTCTAAGTGTGCTCACTAGTTGCCCTCCATACAGAGTTGCAAGTAAATGATGGTTCTTATTCAATTTTCAAAATAATGGTCTGAGGCAGGGAGGTCTGTTGTAAGTGGTATGACCACTTTCAAAAATGTATTCTAAAGGCATTGAAGTATGCCTGACAATTCAGTGCCAAGATCTATCTGTGCCAATGCATTTCGGACATGGTCCGTAATCAGAGCTTCAAGGCACTATGTAAAGGTCATCATCATCATATTCATAGATCAATCAGAATCACATTTAGGCAATCAATTCAATCAAGTAGCCAATAAACCAACAGTGCATAATCAGTAATCATTGTTAAGTCATGCAACATGTTTCAAAGAAACTTACGTATTCAACATATCATTTGTCCACAAGTGGTAGGTGTTCATTTTGAGGAGAAATTAAAGGAGAACAAAATAAACAAAGTAAACACATGTATGTTATGGTATGATCTGAATAAACATATTTCCATATAATCTATATCCTAAATAGCATGTTTATCAGTACCTGGATGAAATGTCACTGTGTGTGACTGTGGCGTATAGTCTTAATTTCATTGTCCAAGGAACGACTGCATTTTATCAGAACGCTTACCTGATTCCAAGCACCTTCTCACGGCACTGTGAGCGTAGCTCTTGCCGTCAGCCACCCTGCTTCCTGGAGGAGGCAGGACCAGGCCGTGACACGTGACTGATCACGTGATTTTCTGAAGTCATTTTAACGAGACTCACACCGCCCGAGCGCTGTATTTCATTGTCCAAGGAAGGATTGCATTTTTATCAGAACGCTTAACTGATTCCAAGCACCTTCTCACGGCACTGAGAGCGTAGCGCTTGCCGTCAGCCACCCTGCTTCCTGGAGGAGGCAGGACCACGCCGTGACACGTGACTGATCACGTGATTTTCTGAAGTCCTTTTAACGAGACTCACACCCTCCGAGCGCTGTATTTCATTGTCCAAGGAAGGATTGCATTTTTATCAGAATGCTTACCTGATTCCAAGCACCTTCTCACGGCACTGCAAGCGTAGCTCTTGCCGTCAGCCACCCTGCTTCCTGGAGGAGGCGGCAACATGCTGTGACACGTGACTGATCACGTGATTTTCTTAAGTCCTTTTAAGGAGACTCGCACCACCCTTGCGGCATTAAGCCCATTGGGGTCAAGGCCACTGGCTGTTGTGCGGCTGTTTGGTGTGTGGGTGCGTATTGACTCTGGTGAACTAACTAAGAAGTGCTATTTGTGGTCCTCCACTTCATGTGTTGCCACGTCGCTTTGATTCTAATAACCACCAATGAAGAATTGTACATAATCTGATACATTTTATATATCACAATTTTTCCATCTGGAGCATTTTGTGATCAGGCCCAGTGAACGGCGGGAGACTGTGGGGCGAGACCCTTTGATCCTAGTCATTTCCTGGCCACCATTAATGACGCATTATATAAGTAATTTTATTCTGCTTTGAGGTTAAGAAATTTGTTGTTGTGTGTGTCCATTAGTACTACCCAGAAAGCCTCAGTAAACCACTGTGGGCACAAGGTGTGATAGTTTATATGCTCCATCTGTTGTACATAGCATCATTAGATATTTGAGGAGTTAAGGCTGCTTCCCACGAAATCCTTTTACCCCATTTCCCAGTAAAGAAAGCATCTTTTATGCTCTTTGCTCCTTACACGCTGAAAACAAATATGCCAGACGCTTTGAGCGCCTCTCTAACCACCTCAGTGATTACACCCAAACAAAAGAAATCATCTCGCATATCAAAAAAATTCTATCTCTACTATCTCTGTAAGGGGGAAGAGGCATAAAAACCCCTTGCAGACTGCGCAGCAGCGCAGAGTCAGTGCAGAGTCTCGTGAGTCTCTGTTACTCAGTTTCAACCTTCCTGGAGTGCCCTGACCTGTGGAGCTGCTGTTGTCCACCTTCTATCTCTCCTAACTCTGTGAGCGGGAGGAGGCATGAAAACCTCTTGCAGAACGTGGAGCGGTACAGAGTCCGTGCAGAGTCTTGTGAATTTACCTTCATTACAAACTCCATCCACGCAATATCCATCATCCTCTTACACAATTACAATTGCGGCGTGGTGAACAAGGAGGAGCTGAAATCACAACTGGCCCCATCAGCCACCCAGATGCTGCTTTCTGGACATTTCAAGTAAGAAATTCAACTCATAATTCTTCCTCGGCTGCCTGTGTAATTTCATTGCCACATGAACTTGCGCATGAAAGAAGCATAAGTGAGTCCGCTAATGCGAGTGATTATGTACACAAAGCACAGACTTTTACACAGCACATGTCTCACTTGCCTTATCGTGGGGGGATGGTGGGTCCTGGCTGCCAGCCTTCTGTGAACTTGGTGGTCCCGGCCGAGTCGTGTGATGCTGCCACGCTTGTCTGTGGACGTGTTGTTCCGGGGGTGGAGCCCTTCCACTGCCGGCAATTTCAGCTGGTCTGGGAGAGGAGGCGTGGGGGGGCAGGCTTTTCCCTCCAGGCAGGCGGAGATGCTGATGTGTCAGCTGGTGCTGTACACAGTGTGCGTGTCTTGGCGGCGCAAGCAGTACTGGCGTCTGAGGGGTCCACGGGCTCGGAGCTGGGTGCCCGTGCCCGTAGAGAGTGGCGGCTGATGTCAGAGAGTACAGGCGCATGGTTGGAATGTGCAATGGCCTCCCCCCGTGTTCCCGGAAGTGCTCTCGAGAGCCAAGGGACAAGAACTGACGTAAACATGATTTCCCCAGAACCAAGTGAAACGGTCAAGGATCACTTTTCTAATCAGGAAGTGTTGCTCACTATGCCTGCAAGTACCAATACCAAGATTGACTTTAACGCAACACTGCCCCAAAATAACCCGGACCTGGACCAGGATGAGGTGGGGGATACTAGTCCACAACCCGAATGTAGATCCCCCAGCTCTCCCTAAGAATATGGACCAGAGGGACCAGAGAGAAACACCGCCATTATCCCCCAACAGACGCAACTCCCTGGCCATAGTGAACAAACTGTTGCAAGATCTTACGGAGATGAATGGGTCCTTAATCACAAAAACATTCCCCTCTAGTGACCCGAGAGCCAATATGTAGGAGTGTAATAAGAGCTCTGGTGATCCCCTGAGCAGCACACGTCTTCCACAAAAGAGACCACTGCTTGGAACCAATGGGCAATGGGTGCCAGCAAAAGAAGACGTGTGGCCTCCAGCACCTCTCCTCCATTTCAATGTTCACAGAACACATCTACATTGCGTAATAAATCACTACAAATACTCCAAAAATATTGAATAACCAACAGGAACTTAAAAGTCCACACAAAGCACCTGTAATCATGTTGAGCACAGATGCCCGTTCTGACTCTTCCTCAATTGATGAGTCGTTATCTAACACTCCATTCACACATCAGAATCAGCCTAAAGCAAAATGCTTGATACATAAAGCCACAATAAATCAAGACCTGAAGGATGTACATGTTCAGAAAATGATAAAGGAAGCCTTAATTGACTTGAGACCATTTGTAATGTCATCATTAACCATAGCGATGGCCTCTATGCTCAAGATGTATGAGCAAATTAATGAAAACATGAAAGATCTGACAACCCTGTCCGCTCTCATGAATTCCAAATTCCCAATTGCAGACTCTCACCGTGAAGCAGCAAATGGCATATTATGGGAAAACATCTGAAGAATTGATCGGTCTTTGAAGGAATTAGCTAATCAAAAACGTACCAACAGCGAGGACAAGTGTTTATTGGCTGAAGTCACAAGAGAAGCACTGGGCTTGCTCAAACAGAGTCAAAAATTGAGGAGAGATGATGTAGAAAAATCTGCACTTCATTCTCTTCTACATCCAACTGAATTGGTGCCCAAGAATAAGTCAAGCAAGGACGGACAAAGCGAACGGCGGGAGGGTTCAAAAGCAACTTTACAACCTCACACACTGCCATCAACGGGTAAGCAGTTGGATTTGTGTCTGCAACCATCACTGACTGACCTAACTGGTGAAGATGAGGTCCAAGATCAGCATGAACAAAATAAAGTCATGGCTTTGAGCAAACCAGATGGTTCCGGAGTCTCACAGGGTTCACAGCCGCACACACCCTACCACGTTCCAATTATATCAGACGACTGCCAAGTTTCACAGGCTTCGAAATCTCAAATAAGCATCCTTGACTCACACGACAAGGAGAATAATTTGGGTGTTCCCGCTGTAACAGTCCCGCATGAGGCTCTTCCATCAACATCAAGTAAAGGAGATGGCATTATTGCCATGACCCTCGCCCAAAACCCCCTCTGGCAAACCCATTGGCCAGGTGGAGTCAGGACTCGGGCCTCTAGAGCCTGACATCCTCTTCAAAAGCCCTCATCGGGCCAGTCCTGGCGCCTATGGCGCCAGGCTCATACACCATGAAAAACAATGTGCTTGGGAACTACTTTATTGTATTGTCAGCCAACATGGAGGCATCGACATAGCTTGGTTTCTAAGAACCAAGCTATGTGGTCTGCTGTTTTGGGTTTTGTAGCCTAGGGACTATTTTACCTGGATTCTTTTTTTGAGGCTATTTAAACCACACCCGAGCAAGAAAACACGCTTTGCGTTACTTTGCAGCTTGCAACGTGACACTTACCGCTTCCAACTATTCCCTCGAACCTCGGAGAAGCAGAACTTGCAAGGAGACAAAAGGAACATCATTAGCAGCAGCATTTTACCTGCAGTCTTCATCTTTAAACACTCGCAGCTACTGAGAACAGCTTCCTCGAATCTGCACGCCTCCCGGATGGAACGACCTGAAAGAGGAAGATAGAGGCAACATAAAAGAAAGCAGTAGAGACAGATGGGACAGAAATCGCTTCTGGGCCAGTAACCCAGTGCACAGCCAGGGTAACTTTGCTGTGCCAGGACGGACATCGGTAGTCTATTTCATTCGATCTCATCAAGGCACCTCAGTTCAGGCTAATACTAGGGATGCCATGGTTAGTTGCTCACAACCCTTTGATAGACTAGTGGGCACGAAAATTAACCTTCCCCAGTGACTGCTCCCCTGCCTGCTATTACCAAGAGGAGAACCCGACGTCTCTATCCCCATGACTCCCGGAGCGACAGTGTCAACCCTGGGAGCAACTAATCCCTTGCCAAGTGAATACCATGATTTCCAGGATGTTGTCCGAAAGGACCGAGCCAATACATTGCTGCAGCACAGGCCCTAGGACTATCAGATCAACCTTGTTCCTGGTGCACAGATCCCTTGCGGCAGGATCTAAGCTCTCACAGAACCAGAAAACCTTAATTTGAAATCCTATTCAGTACCTTGCAAACGGATTTATCCTTCCTTCGAAGTCCGCTGCAGCCAGTCCTTTGATCTTCGTACCGAAAAAAGGAAGGAGACTTGAGAACGTGTATTGACTACCGCGCATTGAACCAGATCACTGTGAAGAACCGCTACCCCTTGCCACTTATCCCTGAGATGCTAGACCAAGTTAAAGATGCCCAGATTTATACCAAATTGGACCTTCGAGGAGCGTACGACCTGGTCCGAGTCAGAAAAGGAGATGAATGGAAAGCCGCCTTCCGTACTAAGTATGGCTTGTTTGAATATCAAGTCATGCCCTTCGGGTTATGTAACACTCCTGCGGCATTCCAGTATTTCATGAATGACGTCTTAAGGGAGTTAATTGATGTGTGCGCCTTAGTGTACATAGGCGACATCTTAGTATAATCAGCCTCGCAACAATATCATGTCAGGCACGTTCGTTCAGTCATCACCAAACTCCGTCAACATCGCTTCTTTGCAAAGCTTGAAAAATGCTTTTTTCACATCACCGAAGTAGAATTTCTTGGTTTTATCCTTACTCGAGGAGGCATCAGAATGGACATGCACAAGGTAGATGCCATTCTGAAATGGCCTTCACCGACGTCTCTGAAAGGAGTACAAAGCATGCTGGGCTTTGCAAACCTCTACCGCCGGTTCATCCCAGACTTCTCTCAGGTTGTGCACCCAATCACAGTACTATTAGGAAAAAACAATAAAAAGTTTGCTTGGACCGAAGAAGCAGAAGAAGCCTTTCAGGAACTTAAACGAAGTTCCATGGCACACTCTTTCCCTTGACTTCATCAATGATCTACCTCCAAGCCAAGGGTTCAACACCATCCTTGTAGTTGTGGACTTATTCTCAAAGATGGCCCATTTTATTCCTCTCAAAGGCCTCCCAGACGCAGCCACCTTAGCAAAAGTGTTCCTGGAGGGCGTGGTTAAGCTCCATGGCTTCCCTTCGGTTCTGGTCTCTGATCGAGGCAGCCAGTTTGTTTCAAACTTCAGATGTTCGGCTATCTACCAGTCACCATCCCCAAACGGACGGCCAAACCGAGAGAACCAATCAGACACTCAAGCAATATTTACAGTGCATGCTGCACCACGGACAAAGGAAATGGAAAGACCTACTATGGATAGCCGAATATGCATATAACAATTCTTTGCATTCAAGCACAGGACAAACGGCCTTCTATACCCTTTATGACAGACATCCACGTACCTCTGAACTAGATCTTCCAGCCAGCTTGGAAATGCCAGCGGTAAAGACTCTACACACAACCATTACTCAGACTTTCAAAAGGGCAAAGGAACACCTTATTCATGCCAAAGAAAAACAAAAGAGATTCGCCGACCAACACCGGAAAAAGGCCCCTGATTATCAAGTAGGAAACAAAGTTTGGTTCGCCACTAAATTCGTACCTATCAAGGGAACCTGGACCTTTCATCCCAGATTCTTAGGACCCTATGCCATTAAGGCAATTATCAACCCAGCAGCCGTGAAACTGGATTTACCACCTAATCTAGACATCCACCCGATATTCCATGTGTCCCTCCTGAAACCAATGCAACCCGGCACACGGATTGGGACACCACCTAAGCCCATACGTGTTGACGGAGAACCAGAATTTGAAGTCAGAGATATCTTGGACTCTAAATACTCTAGGACCAATCTATATTATCTCGTTGATTGGAAAGGATTTGGACCACAAGATAAATCCTGGGAGCCCAGTGAGAATATCCACGCAACACGTCTAATCAGGAAATTCCATCGGAACTTCCCAACCAAACCTGGGCCAGACAGAAGAAACACTATTAAGTCAAAAGAAATCCTGGTAGTTAGTGGTCCACTGCAAGCGTGGAACCCAAGAAACTACTCTGTCTATACACGGGAGGGGAAAACGTAAATATATTTAAGAGACAGAGCTCAAAGACAGGTTTTACACCAAACTCAGGAAGTACAAAAAAACGTTTAAATCTTTCATTTAGTACACATAAAAAGGTTGTAAATCACTCGACTAATAACAACAAACACTGATTCCTACATCTAATATCCAGTTAAGAACAACAACTAAAAAACAAGGATTTCGTCAATTTCCATCAAATGGTCAGGTGACATATATATACAGTACATTCAACAGACAAATGACAATGTACTTCGGTTTCTGGATAGTATTTGATAACATCGGTTATTCTAATCCTGTACATATCCAGGACATTGTCTCGACATGTTTCTGTTCTTGGAAGGTTTACTCAGAGAACTTTCATCAGGAGAGTTTATCAAGATTACAAAAATCCAACTTAAATCATCAACTGTTATGTGAGTAGAACAGTATGGTGTGCACATACAACCTGTAGATACGAAGAGAGTGGGGGACAGATAAGAAGCTACGTAATAGCTAAGGTACATCTGTCTATAATGCCTGAAAGGGGAAATAAGAGAACCAGGCGATGGGTTATAATTACCGTTCGTGGTGCTCGTGGGGGCTCACAACGTTGCTAATTATAGCTCCTTTTGACCCAGACTTTTTTTACATTGACGTATAGGCGCCTCTTAATTAGAGGAGTCTGTTTTATCTATCTGCTCATGGATGACATCTAAAGAGCTCCCCCCTTGTATATGGTTGGTTTTTTAGAGTCTCCTGGCCATTGGCCCTTCTCCGTAGTTCTACCGACCTACGAAGAGTGGCCACAGTCTGGCCCTCTTGAGTGGAGAAAGTTGAGGAGCCCCTCCAATCTCCTTCTGCCACGACTACATGTATAAGTCCGCGCATGGATCTCCAATCAGGTGAGCTCCACTGTATTAAACCATTCCTACTAGTGGTCGCAACTAACTGGAAAAGCCCTCATGGGGCCAGTCCTGGCGCCTATGGCGCCAGGCTCATACACCATGAAAAACAATGTGCTTGGAAACTACTTTATTGTATTGTCAGCCAACATGGAGGCATCCACATAGCTTGGTTCCTAAGAACCAAGCTATGCGGTCTAGTGTTTTGGGTGTGGTAGCCTAGGGACTTCTTTACCTGGACTATTTTGTTGGGGCTATTTAAACCACACTCGAGCAAGAAAACACGCTTCACATTACTTTGCAGCTTGCAACGTGATGCTCACCGTGTCCAGCTATTCCCTCGAACCTCGGAGAAGCAGAACCTGCAAAGAGACAAAAGGAATATCATTAGCAGCATCATCTTACCTGCAGTCTTCATCTTTAAACACTCGCAGCTACTGAGAACAACTTCCTCGAATTGCACGCCTCCCGGACATAGAGGCAAAATTAAAGAAAGTAGTAGAGACATTTACAAATTACGAACTGCTCAAAAGGCTTACCTGGCTGGTCGCCTCTCGGCTGGCACCACTCCAGACATTCCACTCGTGCTGAATAACACTGCGACCTACAAGGAAGGAAAACACAGGTTAGCAAAGGCAAGACTTTGCAGCGCTGCGCATAGCACTTGCTTACCGCATCATAGCGCTCTTAATGCCCATCATTTACCAGCGAGGCTCAACCAAGCCAGTTTGCCACGCTGAAGCTCTGCATACCTAAGGGAGAAAAAAGAGACATTTTAAACAAAGAAAGGCATGCAGGATAGCAACACAACTAAACAACAGCAATAAGACCCACCTGAACAATATCAAACGGGCCGGCGTCAGTGAAGTAAACTGGACCGCACTCGCCCATGAAAGACAACGCGCTCCTGCAAAAAAGGCAGGACTGAGAGCAAGCCTAATTCTACAACAAGGTGAGGAGAGGGCCCCAGAGGGACTGAAATCATACGGGGGTGGAGGGAGGATACTTACCCCAGTAGGTCAGTCTTGAACACAGTCCTCCTGTATTTTCAGGCAGAACCTTCCCCGCAGACCACATTAAGGCAAAGCTGAGAAGCATACCAGCGAGTAACCCAGCTGGGTGGCGTCCCTGTGGATACCAGGTGAGCGTAACAATTATTGGCTGTGGTGAGAACAGTGGATCTGCCCCAAATACAAAAAATGATAAAAACCTATGGGATATTTCAAAAACCACAGATACCAGATCCAAATCAAATTCAGGAAAAAAAGCTAAAAAATCAGAAATTTAAAAAATAACGCAACAACATAGGATCAAGAAAATTCCTGAGAAATCTGAAAGCAGTAAATGTCTTTGTAAATACAGACCAGGGAAATGTGATCTGCAAAAAAGATGACCCGACAATAAAGCCAAATAAAATACCACCAACTAAGGAATCAATCACTCTTGACGAAAGTGTGGAAATTACTCAGAGTGAGCTCATGAATTTATCCACCTATGAAGAAGACTCTTATCTCGAAGTCAACGACGAGCAAACCAAAGAAGTCGGGCTAAACCTGTCGAAGTACAACCAAATAAAAACCAAGCACTAAAACCGACTGAAGAACACTTGAGAAGTGGAAGGATCTGTCATCTGGTGTTACCTATAAAAACTGTCAAAAGTAACAAATATAGTCCAGCTAAATGACAAATTCGAAACCATGGATGAGAAAAGAAGACACCAAGTAGCCCTAAGTGGTTTGTCAAAAAGCCCAATGTCAGAACCTCCTCAAGGATTACAGTAGGTGAAGGGAGTGTGGAGGACGTATTACCAAGTTGTGGAACAACTGCTCCAAATTGTTCCTTTAACAGACAAATCTGTACGAGTGAGCTCACACTCAAAATAAATTCTGATAGAAATGACAGAACTCGAGGGACTCCAAAACAAAAAACAGCCCACATGCAGAGAAACAGAAAAAAAATGCAAAACATCTACTGATCCTTGAACGCATTCTGGACACAAAAGATGGTCTGACGCTAAATAGAAACAATGTCCTACGTTTGCTACACCATGTTCGAGGACTTTGCTTCATAGAGACAAACGACATACAAATTGTGGAGTTCGTCAACGATCAACAAAATGACAAGGTATGGCTCCACATAGACTCCAGACTAATCTGCGACCTCTGTCTGAATGCGGTCTCCTTCTTGTTGTCCCTGGGTTTTGACATCCATGAGGAAATTGTGACATCACCATCACACACATCATCCAAGGAAAGTACGAGGGAGGGGCAAAGAACAAGAATAAACCCACCTAAAGTCACGTCTAACACTGTGGTTAACAATGATCTGAAAGTAAGAGAACACATCTCTACTCAGATTAATGGACATCGAATTAAGACGGACAACATTTCTGAACTGCAAGAAACCTTCACACCAGGTGAAAAAATTCAAATTACGATTCATGGAAATGTAAACTCTCTGGGAAATGAAAACGCTGTTGAAGCTGTGACACTGGCTCAAGCCAACAACTCAAATTGGAATTTTCTCCCACGAGCCCTGGGGGGTTATTCAAGCTAATGCCAACATGGGCTAGATAGCCCAAATATTAACATCTATCCTGGAACATGAGAGGTTTCTCCCATCTGTTCAAGGAAACCAGAAAATGGTGCGATGACTTGACCTTAATTTGTTTCCAGGAAACATGGATGGCCACGTGCCCGATATCTGATGACTATGAGGTTGCAATAAATCGAGCAATAACCAGAAAAAAGGGACGACCGTCTGCAGGCTTGCTGACCATGATCAAGAAAAACTCAGGATGGAAACTGATAAGTTCCACAAATCACACACTGTTTATACAGCCTACTGTGGTGGCAGCAAAAACGTGTTAAGCAATATCACAAGCCAAATTCATATATTTAACCTATACTGGCATCATAAAATTGCTGTAACCAACACATTTATAAAAATGGTGTGTGACTTAATTGACGACACAAATAGCGACCAACAGCGCCAAACATAATTTGCTGTGGAGACTTGAACTTAGCCTGCATAAATGAGAACAAAAACGACCCTAAAACACAAAATGCTTCACAAAAATTGGCCAAAAGATGGTGTTCCGCCCTTGAGGAAAGAAACATAACAATGGTAAATGGAAACATCATGGCTGACATCCCTCCACAGAAAACCTGGAGAAGTGAAAATCAGTCATCCACCATAGACAATTTATTTGTCTCAGAAAACCTAGGCCAACAACATGTGTCAATTCAAATTACTCCTGATTTTAGCAGTGACCATAGTCAACTTAAACTCACTGTCCAGGCAATAAACATCAAAAAGACTCAGCAATGGAATAACCAGGTCACAGTGGAATCAAACAGATCCAAGCTAAAAATAAAACCAGAGGAAGTAAAGATTCTTACAGAGTCGTACGGCAAATACTCAAGCATTGCCATAAACAAGAAAATGGAATACACCTGCCTCCTGGATCAGTTCAAGTAGAAGGATATTGGAGTCAAAAGAAGTTTGTTTCAACCGAAACATCAATATGACAAACAAGTAGCTAAAAGGAAACAACAATTACGAAAAAGAACTAAAGCAACTTGAGCACCTCAAAAGTGACCAACAAAAGCAGGCAATAAAAGCCAGTAAACAAAACGACAAAAATTGGCAAATTTCCTACAAGGCTTCTGTCTACCAACAAGATAAAGAAACCATGCTTGCTAGTCTTAATAACAAGAATTTTTCTTAGTTCTGGAAGCTCATAAACAATGTCGACTGTCGACAACGAGCAATCCAAGCAAACATGTTGAGCGAAAGTGAGTGGTCTAAACACTTTCATACAGTGTATGCGAAGAAGAGTGCTACCACTGATCCAACCCTGCTGCTACTTTCGAAATGGGATCTTCACTTTGACAGAGAAGACATTTTACAGAGTAGTAGCCGGAGGTCATCTTCCTGTGCCCCAGGACCTGATGGACTCACAAACTTCATAATCAAACAGAATCCTGAAGAATGGGCTCACTTTCTAGTAAAGCTGTTCTCGACAATTGCAAATGAAGGGCCAATTCCTATAAGTTGGAAAACAGCGATTGTAATCCCAATTTTCAAAAAAGGCAACAGAGCGGAACCTAACAACTATAGGCCGATCGCCTTATTAGATGTCCTGGGAAAAATCTTTGCCACGCAACTGCAAAAACAACCACTCAAGTGGATTCAAGATACTAACCACTTGGATTGCCGGCAAACAGGTCTCGTAAAAGGGGTAGGTTGTGGTCTCAACCTTCTACTGCTCAACATGCTCAAAATGGATGCAATAAGAACAGACAAAAAAAATCTACCTCGCGTTTTTGGACCGTTCATAAGCATTCAACAGCATTGACAGGGAATTACTATGGAGGAAGATGGCTGCTTGGAAATGTCCCATCAGTCTTCTATTGGCAATAAAAGCCCTCCAGACTGACACAGAAATAAGAATAAGGCTCGACCAAAAGGGAACCCTATCCGATCCAATAAAAACCTGTCGAGGTGTTAAACAGGGTTGCCCCTTAGCCTCGATAATTTTCAGCTTATTCATTTCAGATCTGGGGGAAGCATATGCAGATGCAGATATATTCCCTCCTAAAATCAATGGAAGAGATGTGAACTGGCTCTTGTATGCTGATGACCTGGTCCAGTTGGATCTCACACCGATAGGTCTTCAGCGCAAACTATGTATCCTGGACCAATATATCCAGCAAAATGGTCTAATTGTCAACACAAAAAAATCAGAAATCTTGACCCTACAAAACTTGCAAAAGAATAAAGAACATGCTGGGAAAAAAAAGTTCACCTGGAAAATGGGCAATGCAACAATTGAAATAACAAAACAAGCAATGTACCTAGGTATGTGCCTGAGCTCCAGTATCAATGATACTCCTTGGGTACAACGAACAAAAGATAAATGCAGACAATTGACAGCTGAAGCCCGAATTTTGAACAAGAAGTACGGAAAACACTCTTTAAAACCCGTACTGACCTTCTCTAAATTGAAGGTCATCCCAGCACTAATTCATGGAGCTGACTGTGCCATTGGTTGCTATGTGGAATTTTGGGCCTCCTTAGAACACTCATTTTGGACTGAGGTGTTGCGACTTCCGTTTGGCGTGCTTACTGCGTGTATAAGACACAAGCTTAGTCTCCTGTCCATCAATGGAAGGATAACATGGAACACTTTAAACGAATACCGCAAAATAACCACAGAGAAACCGGAACCACAGTATAACATTCTGACTGATCCATCTAATGGCAATTGTGGCAGTGTATTGACACAGTGGGTTCACCGTTGTGAAAAAATGCTAAGTGACATAGGTGTAACCAGAAACCTGTTACAAAGAAATCCAAACAAGGTCAAATCCAGGTTATGGGAACAAGACTGGATAGATACTGGTGACATTCGCTTAAAACATAGACTCATGAAATTGATTCCCCATGAAGAAAGAAAACTAAGCGAAACTCAGGCATACCTATCAAAATTTCCAGGGAAAAAACAAAGGTTTATTTTCATGAAAGATTGATTAAATCAATTCTTCACAAGGGAAAACTTGAGCATACAGGAAAAATATGGCACAGCTTCTCTTATTTGTCGGCTCTGTGGAGGAAGCAATGAAACTTTGAAGCACCAAACATTATCATGTCCAACTTTGAGACAAGAGCAATCAAAGCATCTGGGAAGCTTTATTCTGGCAAAACCATCATTGTCCATTGATGATTGGTGGAGAGAGTCTTTCCAAGACTCTGACCGCAAACTAACCATGGAATTAATGTTTTTTCTAGAATCAATGGAGAAAAAACTGGTACAGGCAGAAGCTAATCTGGAAACATAAATGCTAATGCTTCTCGTTTTGGTAAAAGATCTGTATCTGTATCAGAGTTTTGTCAAACTGGCCCTTACAACTGATTCTAGTATAAAGCATGTGTATAACCTTCCCTTTTTGCATCCAACTAATGTGCTGTTTCATTTGTTTTTTGTGTTGTTTGTATAGTCTTCTTTTTTAAAGGTTTGTAACAAACCCATAAAAATAATAAAAATTAAATTAAAAAAAAGTAACAGAATTATAAAATAATTAAGGGTTGACGCATACTTGGGAGGCCACTATCAGCTAATATACCCGTAATTCCTTAAAGAAAATTGACAGAATCACCTGTCAATCATCTGACAATGTTTTGCATAGGACAGTGTGTCCGTTATGTCTAATCGCGACCTACCTGAGTTCCCGCTTTGAAAATGTGACACGCGCTGCAAAAAGAAGCCAGTATCTCTGGCATCGAGCGTTGATATTTCCATGTACACCGGTCACCAAGCAACCAACGCATGCGTAATTGTGTTTGAAGACGTGGCTGTCTTAGTTTCTTATTTTCTATTGTCCATTCTGTTGGTCTAGGTCAAGACCTCTGTATTATAATAAAGGTGAGGTACTGAATGTATTTCAAAAGTATTGTGGAATCTACAAAACATCACCATCAACAACGGGAAGCAGTGTCGCGTAGTGTTGCTAGGCAACCGCGTTTGCGTGTTTGTGTATTTAATATAATTTGTTCTTCTATATGCAAAATATTACTAGTAGTAATGATAATGATGGTGAGGTACTGAAGGCATTTCAAAAGTATACAAAGTCACCGTCACCGACAGGAAGCGATGCCGTGTAGTGTAACTAGGCAACCATGTGTGCGTGTTTATGTGGGAAATGACGTGTTATTCAATGTTCTGTTTGCTGAATATTACTAATAGTAATAATGAATAGTGCCAGGAATGGTAAAAATGTAATCATTTATTGTTGTATTGTATTGTTTATTCATTTATATGGCGCTCCCAACCTTAAGGTATCTGGGCGCAGTACATTTAATTGTTACATGCAGAATCAGATTTACATTTGCATTTGAGATGTTAATCTCAAATCTCAATCAATATAAGGACAATATGATAGGAGGCGTTACAGGACAAGTGGCGGCATAGGTGGTGCGCTTCTCTCCTGTCCCGTAGAGTAAAGGAGGTACATCTGCGGGAAGCCTACTGTAGATTACATGCCAAAAGTAACACTGGAGGGATGTTAACTGGAATCTCAATCAATCTGAAGAAAATATCCTAGGAGGCAATGCGAGACAATTGGCGACAACGAGTGTAGCCCTTGTCTCGCGTCTAGCAAGACCCAGAAAGGTGCATGTGCGGGAAGCCTGCCTTAACTTATGAGCTATTGCTAAAATTGACACTAGGTCGATGTTACCTGAGAAATCAAAAATTGAATTGGCAGTGAGTCTGAGCTATTCGTCCCTCATGGTCGTAGTTGGAAGCTCATTACTATGGTAGTGTATATACATATCTATGTGTAAACATGCACTCTAAAGCATGTAAGTCTAATGTCTTGTGATAAGTCATGTGTGACATCTTGAAATTTCCATGTATGACTCATGCTGTAGCCAGTGAGTCATAATGCAATTAGCAGATACAAATGTCATATGTCCTTATAGGAAGCACATGTAGTTAATTTCATCATTAATGCCTCCTGGTTTCAGGGAATCCAATCGATCGATCCAGTATGTCTCTTGTTGATTCAAGCGTCTGCATAGATCCTCATGGGCGTTTTGTTGCCTTATCACTTCCAAGACTTGAATTCATATTTGGCTAATATTGTGTTTCAAGGCGTTCCAGTGTCAGTGTATGTGACTGCCGAATTTATGTTAACGGTACAAATACATGAATCCAACGTAATTTACCTGGTCTTTTAGACTGACCCACATAATACATCCCGCATGGACGCTTAATGGTATATATAATGTTAGGTGTATCACAGGTAGCGTAACTGTTTAGTCTTATCTTTTCTCCTGTCCGTGGGTGATTCATTGTGTCTCCTTTTTTTATAAAGCTGCAGTTGCTGCAATGTTGGCAAGGAAAGGTTCCTTTCCTGGATGTTGACAATGTGTGGACCAGTGGTCTGGTCTTTACAAGTCAAGTTAGCACTGCTTTTGTATGCAAATATGGGGCTGTCCCTAAACAGATGTTCACCTCTGGAGTCATTGCTCAAAGTTCAGCAATTCTTATTTCTCACAGATTTAATTTGGCTGATTTGTAAAGAGTAGCAGGAGACAAAAATCATAGGTGTCTCTCTGCTATCTTTTGGTCTAGTTCTGCCGATAGGTGTTACCAATCGTTCTTTGGCTGATGACATTTTTTCTGGTTTGTATCCACGTGCTTCAAATGTTTTCCCCATATTTTCTATTTCCTTATCACACATTACGGGTTCATTTACAATCTGCTTTACCCTCATCATCTGGCTGTATAGTACGTTTTTGATCCGACTTGGTTGGTGAAAGCTAAGTCGGTCGAGCAAATTATTGCAATCCGTTTCCTTGAGAATAATGCTAGTTTGGTATTTATCTTGATGCACATGCACGGAGACGTCTAAAAAGTATATGTATGAGATTGCGCTTTCATTATTAAATTGGAAGTGTTCATCAATTGAATGAAGGTATGTGAAGAAAACTTGCAAAGATTCTGGTGTGCCAGTCCAGATCCCAAAAATATCATCTATATACCCAACCCACAGTGATATATAGTTCCTCCCAACTGCATGATCCAATATATGTTCCCTTTCGAATATATGCATGAAGAAGTTTGCGTAGGACGGTACCATCAAGCCCTCATTGATGTTCCTGAAGTTTGCAAAAATAACTGATTCTTTTATTGGAAATATGAGTTCTCTGAGATGAACTGAAGAAGTAACAGAATACATTATTTTATTTTCTTCATGTCACCTTCATTAAGAAGGAAACATTCTATGGCATCCAATCCCATGCCAGGCAATATTGAGGTATATAAGCTCTTGACATAAATAGTGAACATGATGAAGTATTTGATATATCCTGTATCATGCAAGCATTCCAGAAAATGTGTGGTGTCTTTAATGTATGTGTGTATGTGTTTTTTTAATCAGAGGCTTCAGAAAATAATCTATGTATTGTCCCAGTCGTTGTAATAAGCTATCTACTCTTGACACTATAGGTCTACCTGGTGGTTACGTTTGTTTGTTTGTTTGTTTATTTATTTGGTATAGCGCACCAAACCCAAAGGTAACTGGGCGCAAGCAGTACAAATATCTGTTAAGCTGAGTTACAGTACATACAGTTTTGCACAAATTTAAGTTACAAAGGATACAAAAGGTTACAGACAATATTTAAAGTACAGTAAAGTACAGTTTTTGGTTTCAATTTACATGATTTACAGAGTTAAATGATGCTGGTTACACGATACATCAATTAGGTTGTCTTAGATGAGGCATCGGGGCTGCGGTAAGAGATAGGTTGTTGACGTAGTGCAGTCGTCTAGGGTTACGTTCCGGGATGACTATCATTCGTTCTCAGCCATTTCTGAATATTGCTTCTGAAACTTGGATAAGTTTGGTCAGTATGGAGTGTGAGAGGGAGTGAATTCCAGGTTTGAGCTGCCATGACTGAGAAGCTTCTGCCACCAGATTTAGTTAGGTTGAATCTTGGTATATTGAGGTGAAATGAGTTGGCCGACCTTGAGGGACGAGTGGATGTTTTCCTGACTATACGGTTGATAAGGTATAGTGAGATGTTTGTGGACCTTTGGCAAAGAGTATACATTGGGGATACATGGATGCATGTTGAGCAAGAATGCTTTCGTTTTTTTGCTTATCCAACCCAGATCTTCCACTTTGTCTAGTATTATCTCTAGGTTTTGTAGAATCCCACTAGTGGGGTCTCAGTTTAGTTTTGCACAGGTACTTGTGTCATTGAGTTGTCTCTCACATTTATTGTGGTAATCTGTGCTGTTCATGATAACCAATGCGCCCCCCTTATCCACTGGTTTCATTGTGATGTTATCATCGTAAAACATTCCACATACATACACAAATACAAAAATAAAATGATCCAATCTGATATAAAAATATAGAAAATTCACACAGACAGATCTGACGTAGTATATACGGGTGCGTAATTTCATAGTGTAAAATTCAGACTGGCCACAATAAAATAAACAAATAGGTAGTAAAAATAGGTAGTAAAAATCAATAGAATACATTTATGTCTACTATCAACACTATAAAACCACACTTTGTTAATAAGTAGCAATATACCACTGATACAACAATACCATGCATCAATATTTTTTGATGCAAACAGATTACCCAGTTTTTAACATAGGCTCAAGGTGCTGCCATAAAGAATAAAGTGCCATGTGCAAAGATTTACTATGAGTGTTTAAGCAGTGAATCCAACTGAGTCACTCTTAATACTCTCATAATTACGCACAATGGTGCCCAGCCTTGTCATATATAATGGGCCATTTTAGCGACACTCTGTCGAGCAGTTTCTTCTTTATCTTCCAACTTGCATATACAGCATATTCTATCCTTTTTTCCAATTTAGTGTCAACTACATACATTTGACAGCACTGATAATTTTCTTTTATTTAATCTCAGTAGCAGTAAAAATCTCAGCAAGGTAGGCGAAGGACACAACATAAGGTAACCCTGTGGTGCCTTATGTGTATGCATCACAGATTTAAACACTTCATAGCTACTAAGTTGTGACATATGTTCATAGTTCTGGGAGCAATCCATCTCTCCAATGTAGGCACACATTTCTATGCCAGAGAGAATAAATGTCAGCCCCACTCAGACTATTGCTTCAAAAGTCTCGGCCACCAACTGAGAATGTGTCCCCTGGACATACCCAGTCGCCCAGTACCTTCAATAAAGGGCAAATGGGATTCAATTTGGCTTTTATGTAAAGGAGACACCTCCTTTTTAAAGCAAGTGCGAGTAGTGAGATAAGGCTCAGCTCTAGGCGAATAGCTTTGATCGGGGTGCTTGGTCCAAGGTTTAAAACCCTCCTCGAAAACGTACCCACAATGATTTTCAGCCATTTATAATCACTCATACATAAGGCTTCCAGACCATATAATAGAGTGGGACAGAAGGTCGTTTTTATAAAACATCAGGACTCCCTTAAGGTTGTAGCCATCCTGGTCTCTTGCACATTTTGCAATCATATATGTTAATATTAGTGCTTTTCTGCATTTTATCAACTGTCATCTCCTTTAATCGATAGCTTTTAGAGTGGCAAACTTTTTCGATATGATTTCCCCCAATCATGTCCCTCTGAATAGTGATAGACTTATACGCAAAGTGCATCAATTTGGTTTTGTTATAATTTATACGTAAACCATTTGCTGCAGTGTATGTCTGCAGCTCGAGAAGTGATCTCTTTATGCCAGAATAGGTTTGGTCACATAGAACAAGTTCTTCGACATAAGCAGTATCTTTTAGTTTAGGTGGACAGCTCTGAATTCTTCCCAGCAATGATGGTCAATCATCTATATATATATTCAGTAAACAAAACTTTGTTAAAGGGATGGTATGGTTCCAAGTAAAACCGAAAACCCCCTGAAATTCGGCAGTTATGGTAAGATAAGCAACCTGTATGCCATTCCCTCATTGATACAGGTAACCAGTCACACAACTATCCACCAATCACATCCAAGACCTCTACATCTAACTCCATCATCAGATTCAGCACTTCAAATGTACTGTTGATCACTCTGAGTACAAGTGTCATATCACTGGAAAGCACCTACTACAAACACTACTCTACAAGTCTCCAAGATTTCTACTTGCAGCTGCATGCATATCCACATGCATGAATACAAACTACAGATATGCATATTTTCTGCAAAGTACATGTACAACTCTTTACATGCATGTAATCAGAGTAACTGCAACATGTATAACCTTTAAAATGAACTTACTGTCATGTTTCCCATCTGCTATAATCAACTGTCACTTCCAAACCTGTCTGCTATCTATTTTTTTACACACACACACCTATCTAAAAATGATAATTTTAGAAGATGGGAGAAATAACAATATAATTTTGGAAAAACACTTAATAGTGTATTATAAAATTACACACAGCCAGTAAACGGTCATGCCTCTTCATACACTCACGCACATAGACACTATCATTGAAAATCTCTCTGCTACAATAACACCACTACCGGTAAATCACATCCTTGTGCTTTATTACCCACACCTTCACAAATGCATACATTCCATGCTTTTCTATACAGTTTCTGCCATTTACCTTATAAAAATTACAAAATAAATATATCATTATTTCTTCTTTCTCCTAAAATTCTATAACACAGCTTTACAAAAAGAAGTGAATTTCAAACAGTTAATATTCTACTCAGTTGCAAAACATGTTGAACTAAAATATTGTAAATAAAATATACATGCCTCACATAGTCATATGAAACTGCATGCATACACTATGTTCAGATATCAAACAAGAATACTACTACAAAAACATAAACATCAACGTCTCAATTAACATCAGTGCTATAAACACACATAATTACTAACTTCTTTATTTTACAATTGCAGTGAAGACCACTCTCTTGGAAAACAGCAGCATCTGAACTACAAACAACAACTCCAAAGAAACCTGCTCATTCCACAAATACAACCTTAATTTCTCTGCCTAGTCTTTAAATATCTCCACCGTCTTGCCCCCGCCTTATCTCTCCTCCCTCCTCTCTTTCTACACTCCTTCCCACTCCCTTCACTCTGCTGACCACTTCCTTCTCACTGTTCCTCCTTTCCCTTGTGCCACATTCCATTTCCGCTCCTTCCATCTCCTAGCCCTCCTGCAATGGCACTCCTTACCACTCTCACTCTGCTCTATTTCTATATTTTCCTCATTCCACACTTCCCTCAAATCTCTCCTTCTCCATTCCCTGCCATGAAAGCCCTCCCTCCTTCTTGCCCCCTTCCCCCTTGCCTTATCTCCTTGATCAGCTCCCTCCTCTACCCCTCCCCCATTCTCACCTTTCACCCCAGCTGTTTCCCTCCTCCTCCTCTTCCCCACCCCTCCCTCTCACTCTCAGTTCTACTGCACTACTCTCCTTCTCCCCTTCAGTTTAATTGCTATACTTACTGTTTTGTTGCACGGTTGATCCATGTAATTTGTGCAACAAAAAAAATGAAGATTTGTGCACCATTCTGCTCACAAATCATCATTTATTAAACAGGGATTAGCAGGCAGAATGGCACACAAATCCCCGTTTTTGGGAACACGAATAACATAACTCAACCTCTAGAATGTTAGTATTAGCAGAATGACACACAAATCCCCGTTTTTGGGAACACAAATAACATAACTCAACCTCTAGAATGTTAGTATTACAAAACAAAGAACTGTTTAAATTTTATACCATTAGATTTACTATTAGTGCTTCTCCTCACCACTAGCTTACTTTCTACTGTCATCTGAACCACAGTATAGTAACACACAAATAGAAGAATAGCCTTCCCAACTAATTGTAGCTGCCCCATGCACAATTACACACCACCACATACCTCTTTAAAATCATACTCAGACACTCATGCATACAGCACACATACATTGCACAACAGCCCAACCCATACCTTCTTTTTTTGTTTCAACAGACCCCACAGAATGCCTATCAGAAAGCAAGTCCGTAGAAAGCAACGCAGCAATAGAGCAAATTAAAATAAAAGTGTCCAAAATAAGCATCCATCTCTATCAGAGTTTCTACAAAAAGTTCAAACAAAACAGCTCATACAGTCATTTAGCAAAACAATCTTCCAGTACAGAAATGTTTCCTCCTCTATCAAAATGTAAAAGAAAACAAAAAAAGGATTAACAAGAATGCAGCTACCACTACTGCTAAAACTGCTCCTATAAATCTTGATATAGTGGCAAGTAACCATACCAAATAAAGTATTTGAGCAAAAATGTTCCGCCACAGAGTCCTCCAGAATCTTATAAAAACAAGAGACAAATCATGCACAACCCTTAAAACCTACCATAGCAAATTAATCTTAGAAGCTTTGATAGACAGTGCAATCCTTCTCAAAAGAAAGTTATTTATTTTAGTGTTAAACAGAATGAAACCACTAACAAAACTAACTACAAATTTACAAAAAAGACTTCTCAATAAACAGAATGTCAACAAAAATAACTTCTTTAATATCTGTGGAGGTGAATGGAGTCACACCACGAGCACAGAACCATATTTTAATGAAGAGCATACAAACAAAATCAAACAAATGCAATTGCCATACATTGCAGTGGACAAGGTTATGAAAAACTTAATAATACCATAATGCAACACGAAATACTGCTTACAAAAATATTCCCAGAAAACACAGTATCAACTCTCCATTCGACTGAACAAGAACGTCGAGTATACAAATGGCCATGCACATCAATGTGTAAAATTGACAAAAAATCTTTTAAATCTTTACGACAGTTCCTCAATCAATATGTGAAAGGCAAAGACAAAATCAAAATGAAACTGCTGAAGAATATGGATACCTGTCCAGTATGCAAATACACAGGACTACAAGGACATTCATTGGCCTGCATTTCAGGACCTATTTGCAAAAGCACCTTCCATCATATCAAAATTATATCAACACATCATTCAACTATAAGAAATCTAGTCTATAAACTGTACTGTGCTAAAAGTCCTGCTTTAGAACTAGCCAATTTAAATAACAATCTTCTACATGGTACATCCAAAGACCTACTAGAAAAATTAGAGCATATCCAGAAAAAGTAACACAAAAACTATAGACGTAACATACAAAATAGAAAACAATGAAGATTCCAAATGGTTTGAAATAGCTCTCTACCTTATAGCAGAAAACAAATACGAAATAACTGACCCCTTAATACTTTGCATTTACTGCACTACAAAACTTGACAACAATGAAACTCCTTCACATGCTATCACAAATAATGTGGAATTAGTCCCACTACCAAAACCCCTGCAACAACTCAATTTATATGAGAGCATCATAATTCAAACAGTGTACCCATTTCAAGCAACAATACGCCTTCAACCAAAAACAGCAAAATGACCTCCCTCTGAATTGGTGAAAGGAATTTGTGGCAAAGTAGTTTATTTACCATTAGATCTAAAAGAAAATGTGCACACTCTGGGAGTGCAAAGTCCAATAGAGCAATCTTTAATTGTCTTAGTAAATGGTGTACCTACAAAAGACAAAAAAAATTGGCAACAACTCGTAGACTTACATAAAGTTAGGCAAGCCTTACAATATCTGAAAGATGATATTGAATACTACAAAGAAATAAATATTGAAGAAAACCTGAGGGAAACAACTGAAATAATTCAAGAGTCACCAGAAACTGGTCAATTTGAACTTCTAGATCCTGCTACAGCATGGGTGCACAACATACGGCCCGCGGGCCAGTTGCGGCCCACCATGCTCTTTTGTCCGGCCCGCGAGGCACAAACACGTTCCTACTGGAGGGCGGCCTGCAAGCACCTTTGGCAGCCCTCCATTAGGAAAGTCTTTGTTGTCTTCCTGGCCGGACAAAACACTGGCCCTCATTGGCTCAGCACACACTCACCATGTCGCTCCTACAAGCCATGTAGTGCGTGTGTGCTGCACCAATGGAGTGCCAGCATTACGGCTGGCGTGGCCAGTAAGGCTTGATGCCGGAAGGCATTTCAGCCTTGCTGGCCACGCCAGCCGTAGTACGATTCCACTTACCTCGCCAGCGTTCCAGCTTACCTGCCTTCCAGCACGTCTCCGGTAAGTGGTCTGTGTCTGTGTGTTTGTGTGTCGGGTCTGTTCAGCTGTATGTTTGTGTTGTGTATGTTGAGATGAGGGGGTGTCGGATGTGTATGAATGTTTGTTTTTGAGTGTTTGTGTTGTGAATGTTGAGATTGGGGGGTGGGGGGTGTGTTGGATGTGTATGAATGTTTGTTTTTGTGCGTTTCTGTTGTGAATGTTGAGATGGGGGCTGGGGGGCGTGTCGGATGTGTATGAATGTTTGTTTTTGAGTGTTTGTGTTATGTATGTTAAGATGGGGGGTGTGTCGGATGTGTATGAATGTTTGTTTTTGAGTGTTTGTGTTGTGTATGTTGAGATGGGGGGGTGTCGGATGTGTATGAATGTTTGTTTTTGAGTGTGTTGTGAATGTTGAGATTGGGGGGTGGGGGGCGTGTCGGATGTGTATGAATGTTTGTTTTTGAGTGTTTGTGTTGTGTATGTTGAGATGGGGGATGGGGGGGGCATGTCAGATGTGTATGAATGTTTTTGAGTGTTTGTGTTGTGTATGTTGAGATGGAGGGGTGTCGAATGTGTATGAATGTTTGCATTTGAGTGTTTGTGTTGTGTATATTGAGATGAGGGTTTGGGGGGTGTCAGATGTGTATGAATGTTTGTTTTTGAGTGTTTGTGTTGTGAATGTTGAGATGGGGGGTGGTGGCGTGCCGGATGTGTATGAATGTTTGTTTTTGAGTGTTTGTATTGTGTATGTTGAGATGGGGGTGGGGGGCGTGTCGGATGTGTATGAATGTTTGTTTATGAGTGTTTGTGTTGTGTATGTTGAGATGGGGGTGGGGCGTGTGCCGGATGTGCATGAATGTTTGTTTTTGAGTGTTTGTGTTGTGTATGTTGAGATGCATGTATGGGTGCATGCTTCAGAGTTTGAGTGCTGAATTGGGGGTTTGGGTCTGTATGGGTGCATGCTTGAGAGTGTGTGTGCTGAGTTGGGGGGTGGGGGGTTCGGGTCTGTATGGGTGCATGTTTGAGTGTGTGTGCTGAGTTGGGGGTGCGGGGTTCGGGTGTGTATGGGTGCATGTTTGAGAGTGCTGATTTGGGGGGTGGGGGGTTTGGGTCTGTATGGGTGCATGCTTGAGAGTGTGTGTGCTGAGTTGGGGGGTGGGGGGTTCGGGTCTGTATGGGTGCATGGTGTATGCTTGAGAGTGTGTGCTGAGTTGGGGGGTGGGGGTTCGGGTCTGTATGGGTGCATGCTTGAGAGTGTGTTTGGGGAATAGTGTTTGGTTGGGGGTGAGGGGGCCATGGGGCATAGTGTTTGGTTGGGGGTGGGAGCCATGGGGCATAGTGTTTGGTTGGGGGTGAGGGTCCATGGGGCATAGTGTTTGGTTGGGGGTGAGGGACAGGGGGCATAGTGTTTGGTTGGGGGTGGGCGCCATGGGGCATAGTATTTGGTTGGGGTGAGGGACAGTGGGCATAGTGTTTGCTTGAGGTGTGGGGGCCATGGGGCATAGTGTTTGGTTGGGGGTGGGAGCCATGGGGCATAGTGTTTGGTTTGGGGTGAGGGGGCCATGGGGCATAATGTTTGCTTGGGGGTGAGGGACAGGGGGCATAGTGTTTGGTTGGGGGTGGGAGCCATGGGGCATAGTGTTTGGTTGGGGGTGTGGGGGCCATGGGGCATAGTGTTTGGTTGGGGGTGAGGGACAGGGGGCATAGTATTTGCTTGAGGCGTGGCGGCCATGGGGCATAGTGTTTGGTTGGGGGTGGGAGCCATTGGGCATAGTGTTTGGTTGGGGGTGAGGTGGCCATGGGGCATAGTGTTTGGTTGGGGTGAGGGACAGGGGGCATCGTGTTTGCTTGAGGCGTGGGGGCCATGGGGCATAGTGTTTGCTTGGGGTGGGAGCCATGGGTCATAGTGTTTGGTTGGGGGTCAGGGACAGGGGGCATAGTGTTGCTTGAGGCGTGGGGGCCATGGGGCATAGTGTTTGGTTGGGGTGGGAGCCATTGGGCATAGTGTTTGGTTGGGGGTGAGGGGACCATGGGGCATAGTGTTTGGTTGGGGGTGAGGGACAGGTGGCATAGTGTTTGCTTGGGGGGTGAGGGACAGGGGGCATAGTGTTTGCTTGGGATGGGAGCCATGGGTAATAGTGTTTGGTTGGGGGTGAGAGGGCCATGGGGCATAGTGTTTGGTTGCGGGTGAGGGGGCCATGGGGCATAGTGTTTGGTTGGGGGTTGCAGCCATGGGGCATACTGTTGCACTCCAAGAGTGAACTCAATAATAAAGCTAAAACAAGCACAGTTAGGAGATGTACATCCTTTGCTTTTTTGAGGAAACCTGACTCAACGAAGGCCATACTCCTCTTGAGCAACCCAAACAGCAAACTATAGCAGTCCAAAATAACGCAATGTCCAATCAAGGGTCAATAAAATATATATAATTTCATCAAACAGACGATATACAATAACTAAATCGAAATAAATGATAACAATGGAAAATGTATAGTACAAAATGTAAGTTTGAAATGCAATAAAAATCGTTACCCCTCAAAAACATATTCTTTTTCCATGTGTTTAAAACAATATGGGGGTTGAAAAACCCTCCTGACATGTCCCGCCTACCGCCCCGCCCACTTTTACTTTTTGGCCCACTATAGCCCTCATGTAAGGTACTTTTGGCCCTCTGTCAAAATCAGTTGTGCACCCCTGTGCTACAGTATCCAATATTTTAGACCATTATACAATTCATCTATTACACTCTAATTACACCATAGATGATGCACTAGAAACATACCAAATGGAACAAACCAAAGGATCACCAATCAGCATATGGGAAAAAAGTATAGAAGCACATGCTTTTCCTCTACTCTTTCCTACTGGCAAAGGAGGAAGGTACGATGATAGAGATGTTCAGATAACAGCATCAGAATACTGCTCGTTACGAATGTATTCTGAAGATCCCATATTTAGACAAAATGTGGAATACATATTCCACCTACCCTTTGAAAGTAAACTAGCAACTCTATGTTAGTGAGTTACATGCACATTAAAATCAGGAACCCTCTTTCAGAATATGCCGGCCACGCTATTACTAGAAAAAGTGCAAGAAAAAGATGAGGTTTTACAATCAAGCATTACAAATATGTTAGCAAACATGCATGGTACTAAAGAGTACTGGTTCCGACTTCACAGAGATGTACGTTATATGATAAGAAACCTTAGCTGATCCACTTGGTTTGTTACATTAAGTTGTGCAGAATAAGCATGGGAAGATTTACATGATTTCCTATGCATATCAAACAAAAACAAAACAAACATAGATATACTAACACCTGGAGAACTTTGCTCGCTAGATCCTGTTAATGTGTCAAGATATTTCCATCATCAATTCATTGTTATGCTATACTTTATTTGTAATAAAACTGTTCCTCCCCTAGGAGAAGTGCAACACTTCTTTTGGAGAAAAGAATACCAAGCTAGATGAGCACCACATATCCACACGCATTTATGGATTAAAGATGCGCCTAAATTTGGTCAGGACAGTGATGCCACTGTTTTACAGTTTATCGAAAAAATGTCACTTGTGAAATTCCATCAGAAGCAACAAATAGTGATCTTCATGCACAAATTGTACAATTTCAAAGACACAAATGTGGCAAATATTGTCGTCGCAAATACAAAAACAAAGGAAAATACTACACCAAATGCTGCTTTGGTTTCCCTAGACCAGTTACAAAAACAGGTGAAGTGAAGAACTTCATGTCTTCAGTTAGACATAGTGTTAAAGGTAAATCACCTAAAACACATATTACATAAAAAGAACAGAAGAAGCAAAATATATCAATGATTACAATGCAATCATTGCCCTATCATGAAATGCAAACATAGATGTGCAGTATATTGCAGACAATTCCACTGCAGTTGCACGATATGTTACAGCCTACTCAACCAAAGCAGAAAAAACAGAGCTTCAAGACCTCTGGAATGACCTATCATCAGACAAAACACTGGGCCTCATTCCAGAATTGGTGGTTGTCATGGCGCTATTTGCGCCATGACTGCCTCCAATAACGGGTCCGGCACCGGTGTTGTTCAATGGGGACTTACCGGTGCAGTCCGACCCTGATGGGACCGGTAAGTCCCCAATGAACAAATCATTCCCCATTCCTATTTGAGCCCCTATAGGGCTCAAATGGGAATGGGGAGGGTGCTAATAACGGGCTCTCGACTTGCAAGCTGGTTATTAGTGCCCTGGTCCCTTAGCGGGACCCGTAAGGGACTTGTGGTCAGACCACACGTTTCTTACAGTCCCCGCCAACGGACCTTGGAATAGGGCGGTAAGGGATTACCAGCAGCAGTCTCCTTACCGGTGCACGGTATCCCTTACCGCCCAGGTCGTAATGACCCTCACTGTCTCAGAAATTGTATAGCTTGGGCATAAAAATGCTCTCCCATAGAGAATGTGGCTGCTATGAAGCTGCAGATCATTTAACCGGTACTGCTTTGTATTGAAAATCTGAAAATATAGTATGGCTAAGTCTTGGTCCTGCTAAATCTAGAAAAAGAGTTCTGAAATCATACGACGACATAGAAACAATAGCCAGAAATTATCCCAACAGCCAAGACATTTTGAAAAACAATTTACTGGACACATACTACCCAAACATAAGTACCACTTTGGAAACCACGTGTCTATACCATATAGCCCAATACTTCACATACAAAAATAATATAAAACCTGATGAAAAAAAAGGTAGATACAGAGTGACAAATTGTGAAGGCAGCTTAGTAAAACTTACCAAACCAAGTTTAATTAATCATATCAAATTGTCATGAAAAACTCCTCAACATAAAGAACTATATTACATGTCCCTGCTACAACTCTTTAAACCATGGAGAAAAGAAGAAGAGATACTAGATAACTATGAGTCCTATGAAGACGCTTTCAAAGCAAATGAAAGCACTATAACCGATGTAAACTTCACACAGTACAAAACAATGTTGCACAATGAACAGCAACACAAAGAAGAACTCCAGATCCAACTAGATAAGGAAACTCTGACAGTAGTTAACCTTCTGTAACAGGAAACCAAGAACCACTGGGACAGCCACTAGTAGCACATGAGGCAGAATTAGCTATGACAGAAGTAGAAAACACCATGTGTCACTGTG
Source organism: Ambystoma mexicanum (assembly GCF_040938575.1). Lineage (NCBI taxonomy): Eukaryota > Metazoa > Chordata > Amphibia > Caudata > Ambystomatidae > Ambystoma > Ambystoma mexicanum. The sequence continues at coordinate 612,743,537 of NC_090934.1, read as the reverse complement.
AAGATACAGTAGACTTAACTGTACTACAATCAAAACTGAACAATGAGCAGTGTAGCATTTTTCAAGAAGTAACATGATGTACAACATGAAAATAAAGAATGTACCTGGCAAAATTACAAACCTATACTACTATATGTCAGTGGTGAAGCAGGTTCAGTCAAAACATTCTTAATCAAAATCATCAGCAAGTTCCATCAACAATTGACAAACAACAAACTGTCAGCTGTTGTAAATTCCCCCACAAGTTAAGCTGCCTAAAACATAGGCGGTGTCACTTTACACTGATTACTACTCCTGCCAGTAGAACACCAAAAAAAATTAGAATATTACAAACTTTCTACAGAAGCTGCAATGGAACTATGCAGAGTGTTAAAACAAATGAACATGCTACTAATAGATGAAGTGAGCATGGTCTCCAACCTAATGTTGGCATTGATTCATCTCAGATTACAAGAAGTACTTAAACATACTACGTAGAGCTCTTTGGAGGAAAACACATTATTGTTTTCAGAGATCTTCTCCAATTGACACCAGTGAAAGGTGAACCTATTTTTAAAACCTTAGGAAACAAATTCTGTCATAAAACTGTTGGCAGCATAGGAAATGTCAACCTTTGGAAACATTTCCAATACAGAGAATTAACAGAAAACATGTGACAGTTTGCAGACCTCACCTATGCCGAAATTTTAAAAAGTATTAGAGTTGGTGTACTATCTCAAGAAGCACAAGCAATATTAAAAACCCAGCACATCCATGCACTTTATGGCCATAACTCATGTGCGACTGATATCATGGAACAATTAACACACATAAATGTCAATTGTACGTCCTTGATGCCAACTCTTGCAAGCTGTTCCAAATTCAATGAAACAATGTTGAAAAAAGAAATGGAACCAATAATTGAAATTTTCGGAACAGACAAACTGGACGTACATGGTATTACACTACCCATGTGTCAACAAGCCACAACAAGACTAAATACCTTGGAAAATTCAATCTCCAACACAGCTGGTTTGGGGAAAATATTAAAATTATCTTTAAACTGGAGTAATGCTTAAATGTAACCTTGACGTGGAGCAAGGACTAGTTTATGGAGCACTGGGTACAGTTGTTGGCTTTCAAACATACCCACGTGACAACAACATTCAGTTTGTGAATATTCTCTTTGACAAACTTTCAGAAGTAAAAAGGATCGGGTGCTCAACATCTTGATTCCTTCTTTTCAAAGACATGTATGTACGCAGAGAACAATTTTCTCTGACTCTAGCATACACAGTCACCATTCACAAATCAAAAGGTCTTACCTTAGATAAAGCATTGATAGATATTGGGAACACAGGCTTTAAAGAAGGCATGAGCTATGTAGCACTATCATGCTTACGTATACTTGACGGTCTATTTCGAATCAACTTTGATGCAAGTAAAGTAAACACTGATATTCCTTGCATTTTAGAATACAATAGACTATGTTGACTGTACACCCCCGTCTAAAAACATATCGTGTTCCACAAAAAGCAAAACATTGTAAAAGAAAACTAGTTCAAACAGTAATGCAACAGGATGTCACTGCAAATCCTCCAAAGAGAGTAAAAGAAACTAATACTTCATCAATTAGTACAACCAAAGAAGAATATATCACTCAAAGTAACTCAGGTACTTCTTCAAAGAAGCAACACACACTCCAAAAAAATGACTTGTACACATAACTATCTGGTCCATTAAAATTTTCAAACATAAGTGGTGTAATTTGCTAAGCAAATGTAGAAATCAATATTCTATTTCAATTACCACCAATTATTGACAACATTTACTTACACAGTACAGACCAATTGTCTTTGCAAATGTTAGTCCTTCATAGAAATGCAACCAACAATCCTGACAACACCTACAGTGTTCATGGAATAAGACAAGAATTGGACTACTGTGTTGGAATGGTCAAATTCACTATAATCTCACAAGAAGATCCACAAGAATTTCTAATGTACTTGCTACAAGTACTAAATCTTCCAGATTTCATACATGTGGAAACATACATGTATTCTGTGCAAACATATGCAATATGAGTAAATCCCTAATGAATGTTTTGTGTATGTATCCATACCTAACTGTGAATCTGTTCCATTTCAGCAACTTGTACAAAATGCAAACCATGGCAGATTATGTACTACCTGCAATTCAGATAATCGCTCCGCCTTACTAATACAAACACATAGTAAATACGTAATATTAATGTTTCTACGCTACAATGCAGATGGTACCAAAAACAACTGCAAGCTGACTGGATTCACACATGGTCAAGTATCGCTTGGTAAGAAAACATTCACAAAAATAGATATAATCTACCATGCAGGAGCGACAACCAATGCAGGTCACTTCACCGCATATATAAAAAAGAATTGTGGATGGTTTGAATGTAATAATAGTACCATTACTCTAAAGCAGAGATTACCAGAAAATCTTATAAATGCTTATTTAATTTAATTAAAACCAAAATTTAATAACTAATCTATACTTAAACATTTAACAAAACTTCAATTAGAACACTATAAACAGTTAGAATTTGCCAACAGGTATCTAACTGCTCCAAAATCTTTCAACAAGCAAACAAATAAATCAATACCACTAATAACTAATCTGTGCATAAACATTAATAAAACTTCAATTAAAAAACTATAAACAGTTAGAATACGCCAATAGGTATGTAACTGCCCCAAGATTCCGCAACAACCAAACAGATAAAACAATACCACTAAATTATAAGAGGAAATAAACAGTTAGAATATGCCAACAGGTATCTAACTGCCCCAAGATTTTGCAACAACCCAACAGATAGATTAACAATTTGAGAATATAAATAAAAAGTATAATCAGTTACAATTCAACAACAAATATCTAACAATCTGCAACAAGCCAACATTAGTCAGAAAGAACAAGTAAACACTGAATACACAACAATAAATGTACTGTACCAAAAGAAAAAATCCAACATGGATTTTATTTCCCACAGACCCAATGATTTAACAACAAACACAGAAACGGAGCAAATTGCACAGTACACTGGTTTGTAATCTACTAAATATGAGGGTTGAAATGAATAAAACATGTCTTAGGCCATGCACCCAAGACTCTAGGGCCTGGCCACAACCACCGCAGCATATCACACCCATAGATCACACCAATAGAATCAAACATTTTAACCATGCAGTATGGGCATGTTTTATGTCCGCAGACACCTAACGTGTTCTAAGAACAGTTTTATTTACTTGCGTACATAGCGGACAGATATATACTTATACTTAGGACACCTCCATTTTGATTGCTTAAGGACATCCCGGACACCGCGCCTGTTCTTAGAACAGTTTAAACTTGCTTGCGGACACTACGGACAGGAAATAGTGTCCTTAGGACATCTCCATTTTGGTGAATTGTGGACATCCCAGACACCGCGCCTGTTCTTAGAACAGTTTCAACTTGCCTGCAGACAGTACGGACAGGAATAGTGTCCTTAATACACCTCCATTTTGGTTAATTGCAGACATTCCAGACACTGCATGCGTTCTTAAAACAGTTTCAACTTGCCTGCGGACAGTACAGACAGGAATAGTGTCCTTAGGACACCCACATTTGCCCAATTATGGACATCCCGGACAGCGCGGCTGTCCGCGGATAAGATGAAGACAACAGGGGTACCTGCCACCTAAATAAATACAGCATTTGACCCATCTCTTACTTCCCCACCCTCCTCAAACGCTCTTACACACCAACACACTTGCCAAAATTGTATTTCTCCACCATTTGTCACTGTGCTGTCGGATCCAAGATGGCGGGCATTTCCAAAAAATCTGACGCAGTCCATGCTCTTCACCATCCAATCAGTGAACACTTTGCATGTCCGCGGGCATGACGTGAGCCGATTAGCCAATTGGGACACTGTCCGTGGAGCGAACAGGGAAGTGTGTCCGTGGAGCGGACATAGATATCACTAATTTTTTGTGACCTACTTTTTGGTCATTTTTTAAAAAAACGACTGGATGGATTTTCACCAAATTTACAAAAGCACGCTTTTGGGACCAAGCCACTGCTCCGCCGCACATTTGGTGAAAACCCGTCCAGCGGTTTGGGCTGTAGGCATGAGCAAAGCTTTTTCCCCATTCAGTCTATGGGAAAAAAATACATTTTGGGACCCCCCATAACTTTGCCTCCCTTGGACCAAACCTCACCAAAAAATTCAGAGTGGGCCAAATACTTTTTTTTGCAAAGTTTGGTGAGGATTCGTCCAGGGAGAGCAAAGTTATAAGCCGCCCAAAAAGTGCTCTTCCTATGGGATTAGCAATTTAACCATAACTACACAGCCACCGCTGTGGCTGTGTAATTGAAAAGAATTGGAGCCAAAACGCACCCCTCTTTTACTCCAATGGAGGTTTTCATGGGGCGGGTGGTAGCCCACGGGATTCCAGTCTCACATGTACTGGGATATTTTCATGCAAACCACAAACTGCTCTTATTAAGTCATCAGGGCAAACCTGGTTTGCCATCTTGTTCCACAATTTGTCATGGCACACAGCATCAAAGGCAGCTGTAAAATGAAGCATTGCCCTATGTAAATAATGTGATGCTTTATTTTTTTTTAATTTTAGAACACTGTATAAGCTATCCACTAATCTAATACAGGGGGTGGTACTCAAGCCTGCTCGAAAGCCATTTTGAAATATGATTATACCATTTAAACCAATTTATTACCCCAGATAACTGGACTTTAATTACCAGAATGGGCAGCCATTAATAAATACTACACCACTCGAATATGGTGGATCACTAGTTAAGCCTTCCTAATAGAAACCGGCACATTAAATGACTCAGGTTTAAAATTTTCTTTCAAAACCGACACAGAGCAGCTTCCAGAACGGAGGGCAGATCAGGATGGGAAATTACCCCCTAACTTTAAGGTAAGCAGATGGAATGGAGTTTAGAGGCAATTCTCTGCTTTCTGGAACTAAAGAGAAAATTAGCCACCAATAGAAAAGTTTTTTTTCGAAAGCTACAGAAATGCATTTAGAATCACACATGGGAATAGAACTAGCAAAGCAGAGCAGGGCTTTTCAAAACTGGCTATTCAATAAATAATTGCATGGAAAAGACCGGGCACCAAGAGAAACACTTTTTTTCCAAACTACAGAACCGCATTACGTATTCCTCATGGGACTAGTTCTAGCAAAGCACAGCAAGGGCTTTGCAAATCGTAATACGTGAGGAATAATTGTATTCTTTAACACTAACATGGCACACTGATCAGACTAGTTAGAACATTAGAAATAAAAAAAAGTTCTGCTTTAAGTACTATGGACTAAATTCACCCTTAATTATTTCCAGACAAATATAGAACCAAAGCAGAGCGGATACCAACAATGATAGCACAGAAGAATACAAGAACATGCAAATCTTGAAATATGCAAGGTGACTTTAAGGGGCTAATTCATAGAATTCAGCGCACAAGTGGTGCACGCGGCTGGTGCACAGTGTGCGCGTGCGAATCCCTGCGCCAGCCGCGTGCGCTAAAATCCATTTCCACGCACAGCGTATTCATGGATTCCAGCCACCAAAACCAGCACAGTGGCGCAGCGACCCTGCAGCAGCGCCAGTTACGCCCCCAAGAACGCCTCTCGCGCAGGGAAAAGCCATCAATATACCCAATCCAGCGCAAAGGGCTGCGCTAACCCTGTACCAGCACAGCAAGCGGGCTATGTGTATCACTGGGGTACGCGGGAAGTACCTCACGCGATTGGCCCGTGCGAGCAGGGTACGCGTATTTCAGGGGTGCGTGGGAAGTTCCACACGCGATTGGGCCCGTGCGAGCAGGGTACGCGTATCTCAGGGGTGCGCGGGAAGTTCCACACGCGATTCCATCAGGGTATGTGTATTTCGGGGTGCGCGTGAAGTTCCACACGCGATATCAGCAGGGTACGTGTATTTCAGGGTGCAGGGGAAGTTACACACGCGATTTCCGCAGGGTACTTGTATTTCAGGGTGCAGGGGAAGTTACACACGCGATTTCCGCAGGGTACGTGTATTTCAGGGTGCAGGGGAAGTTACACACGCGATATCAGCAGGGTACGTGTATTTCAGGGTGCAGGGGGAAGTTACACACGCGATTCCAGCAGGGTATGTGTATTTCAGGGGTGCGCGGGAATTTCCACACGCGATTGGGCCCGTGCGAGCAGGGTACGCGTATCTCAGGGGTGCGCGGGAAGTTCCACACGCGATTCCATCAGGGTACGTGTATTTCGGAGTGCGGGGGAAGTTTCACATGCGAAATCAGCAGGGTACATGTATTATAGGGGTGCGCGGGAAGTTCCACACGCGATTCCATCAGGGTACGTGTATTTCAGGGTGCAGGGGAAGTTACACACGACATTTCAGCAGGGTACGAATATTTCAGGGGTGCGCGGGAATTTCCACACGTGATTGGGCCCGTGCGAGCAGGGTACGCATATCTCAGGGGTGCGCGGGAAGTTCCACACGCGATTCCATCAGGGTACGTGTATTTCGGGGTGCGTCTGACGTTCCACACGAGCTAACAGCAGGGTACTTGTATTTCAGGGTGCAGGTGAAGTTACACACGTGACTTACGCAGGGTATGTGTTTTTCAGGGGTGCGTGTGAAGTTCCACACGCAATATCAGCAGGGTACGTGTATTTCAGAGTGCAGGGGAAGTTACACACGTGACTTCCGCAGGGTACGTGTTTTTCAGGGGTGCGCGTGAAGTTCCACACGCGATATCAGCAGGGTACGTGTATTTCAGGGTGCGGGGGAAGTTACACACGCGAAATCAGCAGGGTATGTGTATTTCAGGGGTTCTGGGGAGTACTACACGTGAATTGGCCGTGTGGGTCCTCCCAGGTGTACGCTCCACAACCTCCACGGCCCCTGCAGGCAGCCCACACCACGGGGGACTACCCTGCACCCCTGCTCATGTCGCGCAGGCAGCCCATCCACCATGGGCATGCCCCCCAGCTAACCCACATGTCACCTTGCACTACTGATCAACAATGCATGTCTCCCACCACCCCCACCCCCCAGCAATGCAGGGGCACCCTCCACCAGGCCCCCACTCATGTCTCCCACCCACCCCCAGCCACCATGGGCAGCCTCCACCAGGCCTCCACTCATGTCTCCCACCCGCCCCCACCCACCAGCCACCATGGGCACCCTCCACCAGGCCCCCACTCATGTCTCCCACCCACCCCCACCCCCCAGCCACCATGGGCAACCCCCACCAGGCCCCCACTCATGTCTTCCACCACCCCCACCCCCCAGCCACCATGGGCAGCCTCCACCAGGCCTCCACTCATGTCTCCCACCCACCCCCACCCCCAGCCACCATGGGCAGCCCCCACCAGGCCCCCAATCATGTCTCCCACCACCCCCACCCCCCAGCCTCCATGGGCAGCCTCCACCAGGCCCCCACCCATGTCTCCCACCCACCCCCACCCCCCAGCCACCGTGGGCAGCCCCCACCAGGCCCCCACTCATGTCTCCCACCACCCCCACCCCCCAGCAGTGCAGGGGCACCCTCCACCAGGCCCCCACTCATGTCTCCCACCACCCCCACCCCCCAGCAGTGCAGGGGCACCCTCCACCAGGCCCCCACCGATGTCTCCCACCCACCCCCACCCCCCAGCCACCATGGGCACCCTCCACCAGGCCCCCACTCATGTCTCCCACCACCCCCACCCCCCAGCCAGCAGGGGCACCCTCCACCAGGCCCCCACTCATGTCTCCCGCCCCCCCACCCCCCAGCAGTGCAGGGGCAGCACCACCAGGCCCCCACTCATGTCCCCCTGCACCCCCACCCCCCAGCATCCAGGGGCAGCCTCCACCAGGCCCCCACTCATGTCTCCCACCCACCCCCACCCCCCAGCCACCATGGGCATCCTCCACCAGGCCTCCACTCATGTCTCCCACCCACCCCCACCCCCCAGCCACCATGGGCAGCCCCCACCAGGCCCCCACTCATGTCTCCCACCACCCCCCACCCCCCAGCATCCAGGGGCAGCCTCCACCAGGCCCCCACTCATGTCTCCCACCCACCCCCACCCCCCAGCCACCATGGGCACCCTCCACCAGGCCCCCACTCATGTCTCCCACCCACCCCACCCCCAGCCACCATGGGCACCCTCCACCAGGCCCCCACTCATGTCTCCCACCTCCCCCACCCCCCAGCAGTGCAGGGGCACCCTCCACCAGGCCCCCACCCATGTCTCCCACCCACCCCACCCCCCAGCCACCATGGGCAGCCCCCACCAGGCCCCCACTCATGTCTCAAACCACCCCCAGCCACCATGGGCAGCCTCCACCAGGCCTCCACTCATGTCTCCCACCCACCCCCACCCCCCAGCCACCATGGGCACCCTCCACCAGGCCCCCACTCATGTCTCCCACCCCCACCCCCCAGCCACCATGGGCAGCCCCCACCAGGCCCCCACTCATGTCTCCCACCACCCCCACCCCCCAGCCACCATGGGCAGCCTCCACCAGGCCTCCACTCATGTCTCCAGCCCACCCCCACCCCCCAGCCACCATGGGCATCCCCCACCAGGCCCCCACTCATGTCTCCCACCACCCCCACCCCCCAGCCACCATGGGCAGCCTCCACCAGGCCCCCACCCATGTCTCCCACCCACCCCCACCCCCCAGCCACCATGGGCAGCCCCCACCAGTCCCCCACTCATGTCTCCCACCACCCCCACCCCCCAGCAGTGCAGGGGCACCCTCCACCAGGCCCCCACTCATGTCTCCCACCACCCCCACCCCCCAGCAGTGCAGGGGCACCCTCCACCAGGCCCCCACCCATGTCTCCCACCCACCCCCACCCCCCAGCAGTGCAGGGGCAGCACCACCAGGCCCCCACTCATGTCTCCCACCACCCCCACCCCCCAGCCAGCAGGGGCACCCTCCACCAGGCCCCCACTCATGTCTCCCACCACCCTCACCCCCCAGCCACCAGGGGCAGCCTCCACCAGGCCCCCACTAATGTCTCCCACCACCCCCACCCCCCAGCAGTGCAGGGGCACCCTCCACCAGGCCCCCACTCATGTCTCCCACCACCCCCACCCCCCAGCCACCAGGGGCACCCACCACCAGGCCCCCCCCATGTCTCCCACTCCCCCACCCCCCAGCAGTGCAGGGGCACCCTCCACCAGGCCACCATCCATGTCTCCCACCACCCCCACCCCCCAGCAGTGCAGGGGCACCCTCCACCAGGCCCCCACCCATGTCTCCCACCACCCCCACCCCCCAGCAGTGCAGGGGCACCCTCCACCAGGCCCCCACTCATGTTTCCCACCACCCCCACCCCCCAGCCAGCAGGGGCAGCCTCCACCAGGCCCCCACTCATGTCCCCTATCACCACCACCCCCCAGCAGTGCAGGGGCACCCTCCACCAGGCCCCCACCCATGTCCCCTATCACCACCACCCCCCAGCAGTGCAGGGGCAGCCTTCACCAGGCCCCCACCCATGTCCCCTATCACCACCCCCCAGCAGTGCAGGGGCAGCCTCCACCAGGCCCCCACCCATGTCCCCTATCACCACCACCCCCCAGCAGTGCAGGGGCACCCTCCACCAGGCCCCCACTCAAGTCTCCTACCACCCCCACCCCCCAGCCACCAGGGGCACCCACCACCAGGCCCCCACCCATGTCTCCTACCCCCCCGCCCCCCAGCAGTGCAGGGGCACCCTCCACCAGGCCACCACCCATGTCTCCCACCACCCCCACCCCCCAGCAGTGCAGGGGCACCCTGCACCAGGCCCCCACCCATGTCTCCCACCACCCCCACCCCCAGCAGTGCAGGGGCAGCCTCCACCAGGCCCCCACTCATGTCTCCCACCACCACCACCCCCCAGCCAGCAGGGGCACCCTCCATCAGGCCCCCACCCATGTCTCCCACCACCCCCACCCCCCAGCAGTGCAGGGGCACCCTCCACCAGGCCCCCACCCATGTCCCCTATCACCACCACCCCCCAGCAGTGCAGGGGCAGCCTCCACCAGGCCCCCACCCATGTCCCCTATCACCACCCCCCCCCAGCAGTTCAGGGGCAGCCTCCACCAGGCCCCCACCCATGTCCCCTATCACCACCACCCCCCAGCAGTGCAGGGGCAGCCTCCACCAGGCCCCCACCCATGTCCCCTATCACCACCCCCCCCCCCAGCAGTTCAGGGGCAGCCTCCACCAGGCCCCCACCCATGTCCCCTATCACCACCACCCCCCAGCAGTGCAGGGGCACCCTCCACCAGGCCCCCACTCATGTCTCCCACCACCCCCACCCCCCAGCCACCAGGGGCACCCACCACCAGGCCCCCACCCATGTCTCCCACCCTCCCACCCCCCAGCAGTGCAGGGGCACCATCCACCAGGCCACCACCCATGTCTCCCACCACCCCCACCCCCCAGCAGTGCAGGGGCACCCTCCACCAGGCCCCCACCCATGTCTCCCACCACCCCCACCCCCAGCAGTGCAGGGGCAGCCTCCACCAGGCCCCCACTCATGTCTCCCACCACCACCACCCCCCAGCCAGCAGGGGCACCCTCCACCAGGCCCCCACCCATGTCTCCCACCACCCCCACCCCCCAGCAGTGCAGGGGCACCCTCCACCAGGCCCCCACCCATGTCCCCTATCACCACCACCCCCCAGCAGTGCAGGGGCAGCCTCCACCAGGCCCCCACCCATGTCCCCTGTCACCACCCCCCCAGCAGTTCAGGGGCAGCCTCCACCAGGCCCCCACCCATGTCCCCTATCACCACCACCCCCCAGCAGTGCAGGGGCACCCTCCACCAGGCCCCCACTCATGTCTCCCACCACCCCCACCCCCCAGCCACCAGGGGCACCCACCACCAGGCCCCCACCCATGTCTCCCACCCTCCCACCCCCCAGCAGTGCAGGGGCACCATCCACCAGGCCACCACCCATGTCTCCCACCACCCCCACCCCCCAGCAGTGCAGGGGCACCCTCCACCAGGCCCCCACCCATGTCTCCCACCACCCCCACCCCCCAGCAGTGCAGGGGCAGCCTCCACCAGGCCCCCACTCATGTCTCCCACCACCCCCACCCCCCAGCCAGCAGGGGCCCCTCCACCAGGCCCCCACCCATGTCTCCAACCACCCCCACCCCCCAGCTGTGCAGGGGCAGCCTCCACCAGGCCACCACTCATGTCTCCCACCACCCACACCCCCCAGCCACCAGGGGCAGCCTCCACCAGGCCACCACCCATGTCCCCTATCACCACCACCCCCCAGCAGTGCAGGGGCACCCTCCACCAGGCCCCCACTCATGTCTCCCACCACCCCCACCCCCCAGCCACCAGGGGCACCCACCACCAGGCCCCCACCCATGTCTCCCACCCCCCCGCCCCCCCGCCCCCCAGCAGTGCAGGGGCACCCCCTACCAGGCCACCACCCATGTCTCCCACCACCCCCACCACCCCAACAAAAAAAAAAGAAAAGAAAAGGACCTTGCGGCGGCGATTCCCGGTCACGGAAGTGAAAGGGAACCGGCGCCGCAGGGAGACAACGTGAAGAAAGGAAAGGTAAGTAGGGGGTATGTTGGGGTGTGGTTGGAAGTGTGTTGTGGGTGTGATGTGGGTGTGGGTGGGGGCGTTGTAATGAAAATGTTTGCATGGGAAATGTACGAACATTTGTGGTGCGTACATTTCTCCTGTGAACATTTCCGTTGCTGACTTTTCCGCAACAGACAAATCACGTAGATCCATATGAACATGCTATGATCAAGTGGGCGTAAGCAAATTACATCACTGCTGAACACTGACACACGTAGGCAGATTAGAAACAAAGCACATACACATTCACCACGAAGATACACAACAGTAGGTCAAATTGCAAATAGACATGAAGAATATGCATGCATCTAATAGGTTAGAAAACATATACTCGATATTCGCCGAAATGCAAGACGCACAACAATACACATAAAGCTACCTAAATGCAGAGCACAACTAAAATGAGTTGCCATGTAAAACAAGATGGACGGCACAGCAAGATGTGGGTGAATGGGAGACATCGAGAAGACTTGAAGATGCAGTGGGACCTGGTTTGCTGAGTTACCAGAGAAGCCAAATCTAAACAGCTCATGCCTGTGGGATGTATTGACCCACTCCGCTATGCTATGCGGCATCACCCTGCTAGTTATGTTGCAAGGGACTGCAACAATGGCGGCAAAATTCTTGTGCACGCCAAAAACCTACAAAAACCGTGTGCTTCAGCACACAAAAAGAGGGATACACAACCTGCCACCCATGGTGCATGTGCAGTGGAATGGAGCACAGACCACAGAAAATGTGCCAGTGGGCTCAATGACCAGCAAACAGAGTGCAGAGAGAGAAGCAGCACTTTGCAAGTGAAACCCCAAAATATGCCTACAACTGACATTTGCTTTGTTGCTAAAAACTCCAAAATGCCTATAACACAACACTTCTCAACATTAAAAATATTGCCTGGTGCTAAGATTCATGTATCTAATGAAGCATTGGGAACATACAAAGTCCTAATATGAAGAGAAAAACATTCATCAGACAATCTGGATTGGCTGTAAACTGACAGCCTCTGTCAGAATCTGGGTGCAGTACCCTGGGCCACCTGAATGACAGCTCTCAGATGAGTTACTGAGGAAACTTAAAAGTGAGCTAAAACTAAAAGTCTGCTGGATTAGCAAACATAAAAAGGATTGTTGCCAAAACGGAATACAGATTTTAGTTGTGTTTTTGATCCCACAGATTTTAAGGCTAAGAAAGTAATGTATTTATGTTTGGTGCAACACATTTGGTTTTTGCTGGATTGAAGAAGTTAATTAGCCTGGCTGAACTGCAAGAACTGGAAAAGCAGGTTGTTCTCGTAGGAGGAGGGACTTCCTCTCAGCAGAAACTAACTGGGAGATGCTAATTGCAGGTTAGAACAGACTCTTGTCTACAGAAAGAGAAGGAACAATGACAAGCCTTTCAGCCCAGGAAGTGGAGGTGTGAAGGTGGTCGTAAATTTCTCCTGGAAGGAACTTTCCCCAAGGAGGGGGATGCAGTGGACTCCCAGGAGAGACAAAGGGGCGGAGCCAAGTGAACATTTGCTGTTAAGAATGAACAGTGAACCGTTTTTAAAAGATTCATAACTTGTGTTTCAAAGTGGGGAAAAATATAAATATAATCAAATTTTTGGCTGCACGTGTGAAGAGACGGTAGAACTTTGTGACATCTTCTGGACAGGAATGGCAATATATGTGGTTTCATGCGAAATGCAATAATGTTAGAATTGCAAAAATGTACACACACATCCCTATGTCAAACACACACATTTGTGGACATGTGCATAAAATTTAGAAATTGTGTTCATAGCGAAAAGGACAAAATTCTGTAGGAAGTTGAGACAAGATCACACCGCTACAGGGTTTGGAGGAACAGACGCTACATAACATATGGCATCTTTATGTGTGATTTGAATAAAGTCGACTGATGTAGAAATGTGTATTTAGTATAAAATCCGATTTTGAGACCAGTGGCTAAAGGGAGGTCTCTGAGGACTGTAAAGCAAACCATAACATGTGACATCATCCGGCCTTGATCCAATCACTCAAATTGCAAGACAGAGATGTATATTTGATCCTATCCCAGCTCACAGGGGCAAGCTTAGCTAAGCCGGCCCATACACCCACTTTGTGGTGTCGTTTTAAAGCATAAATAGAGACAGCTGACAACACATAGGGACTCACCAATCCACTCACTTTCCTGATTCTGACAAAGCACTCTGATCCAGCATTCTACATCCAGCTTTAAAATTCTTCTAGATCCAGAGGCCAAGACTCTTGCCAGCAATAGAGAACTATTGATTTCAGCAGGTCCCAAATCCTCAAATGTATTCGCTCCACCCAGTGAAGCTCTGTGTGGTATGAGAAGGCCTTTCGAACCAGTATCCTGACATTCTCTGGCTTGCCACCACTTGGCTTGCCTGAGGAACTCGCTGTCCAGCTGATTAAAATACCCACAGACTAGAAGGGCAGATCCTGTGCAAACCCGGCAACTGGCCTAGCTGATCCAGTGCCGTGCCTGATGTGCTGTCTTTCCTAGAACAAACCCTATCCAATTACCAGAGCTGACGGTCCAATTTAATAACTTATCCTGTGAGTATTAATAGGAAGAACTGTGGGCCATAGTATATTTGCATTGCATTGAAAAACCAATCGTATCTTTCATTCAGAACCAGTATTGTTAGAACTATCTTTGTGCTGACCCTTTTCTCATCTGAAGAAGTAGAGTTTCCACAGTAGGGGAGTTACACTGATCACGTGACTGTAAGATCCCTCTGTGGTATTTGCTTTTTCATAGTCATCCTCTGATGTAAGCAAACCCATTTGTCATTTTCAAAAGTGCATTTCTGTTTCCATTCTCGCGCCTATCTCGCAAAAAACGACTCTTACAAACACCTCTATAACTACCTCGGTTTTTCTGATAGAAACAAAATTTCAACTCCTACTTGTATCTAACATCCGTAGCTATCCATGGAACCCAAAATCACATTGCAAAACAGTGCGATTCTCCAATTATCGTGAATATCGCGCAAGGAAAAGTTTGCAGCGAGTTACACTTCTGAAAGGTTTTTACATGTGTGAAATAGCTTTAAACTGCTCCCAACCTGGACTTTGAGATTTCAAATGCTTTCTTTGGACTAAATCATTGTTTGTGATCGTGTGCAACTGTTCAAAGTGGCTCCCATAGGAATGAACAACAATTTAAGTATTTTTGACCATATTTGGTGCTTTTGCCTGTCAATTCTAAAACAATTTTAAAGCCATACTGACAGCTGAAAAGTCAATTCCGTTTGTGTTTGATGGGGAAATGTGGGACTGATATTCTGTTTGATTTGTGCTATTCCTGAATACCTGCTCTCTCCTCCCTTCTCTTAACATTGCCTATTGGGGGTTGAGGGGTGTTGCAGGAGGAACCTCTAACCATAGTGCTACCTGATCTGAACCAACACAAGCGTATTATTTTCTGTGCTGCATTTGTTTTGCTCATTACTCATTCCTAATGTATTAAAGACATTATTCAGTGTTCTGTCACCCCATTGGTGATTGTTGTTTACCTACTAAATATATTGTGATTAAATCTTAAATACATAAATAAATATTTACCTTTGCAAACCAGCAGCCTGATTCCTGGTTCAGTGTGACCGGGGGGGGGATCTCAGGAGAAGGGTGTGATATGAGTGCTATATCGTTCAGAATATTGAACTTATAGAAAACTAAATAAGGGTTTCAATTGTGCAGTACATCCTGGGCTTGACTTGAGTGTGTGCCGGATTGAAATCACAGGCCACAGGTGCATATGCCTTGCCAATGTTACTGTGTCTGGGAAGTATTGGATCGACACAGAGGAGAGGAGAATAAACAATAACAGTTCCCAGGCATGAGACACATTCCTCTCAGATCGAGCGAGGAAAGAAAAAATATTGGAAGGTCAGATTTCCAGTACCTAAGGCTTAATATTAGGGAGAAAGCACCTAAAATAAGTCTCTATAAGCTAAAGAAGGTAATGAGACCAGCATTAATAAGGGCTAAAATCCTCATAAATGCTGAGCAGAATAATCCATAATGTGTTCTTCACACAGGTGACCTGTATTTAGAGGATAATGTCTATTCACTAGATTCAGAGACAAACAGAGACCTTCGTTCCCATTCAGTTCTCGGGACAAATGATAGAAGGTAGTGCAATGCTGAAAGCTAAACATCCTGGCTTGTGGCCTAGAGAATCGGAAATGGAAACCGAATTGGGGAGAAGTAGCACAATGGTGGCTTTCTCACCAACCCTAATAGTTGCTCATGTGCTGGTAACATTCCAAGGTGACAAGATTGAGGAACAAACCACTGACCAACCCATACCCACCTTTACCACTTGTATATCAATGATGCAATGGCCAATTATACTGCATTAAGATGACATGCCTTCACTTGCATCATTTTAGAAGGTGGTCTCAGAGTGTTGCCAATGAATGTACTAACCCCTATGGGATGCATATCTTGTTCATTCCACTAACGAACCCCTTCCCACCTGGGTTTCCTCAGATGACACATCAATTTTAATGGCATATCCTTTTTTAAGCTACTGTCAAGCGTGGAGTTACCTAAGAGCCTAGAGATGGCCTTGATGTCGGTAGATGTCCCTGTTTTATATGAGTTTTGTTAAATACAACAGTTCTTTGTGAAATATTTTGACCCTTCTGATTTTTGAGCATGGGATTTCCCCTGGCTTGTCATCTTTGCTTATCCACAGGTGGTTTCCACCCCACCTTTACATGTGGTAGCAGAGGATGGTTGGCCAATGCCCTCAGAGTTTTACTACTTTTTCCCGCTATGAGCCTGAAGGATAACTGAGTGACCTGTGAGGGATGGATTATCAATTACGCAGGAACTTGGATTGTGATCAGGAGCCCCCTTGGTGAAATGTCTGCCCTTTCCCCATGGGATGATCTGCTGGCTGGAAGGCAGAGCAGATGATTGCGGGAGGAGTGGTTCTGAAGGATTAGGCTGATCCACAGATTTTAGTATGAGAACATTGATTTGACAAACAAAGGTGGGAGAGAGCTGTTTACATATTTAAGGATTTGTTTGTGTATGGTTCGGGGAAGAGATAAAGTGTTAAATAATGATAGTTTACTTGTAGCCAGAGTTATGGTTAGGGCTGTGCCATAAACTCCAAGAAGAAGTATTGAATAAAACAAGAAAAAACAAAAGAAATAAAAAAGGAAACAAAGAACTAAATGAGTTATCCTATTTTGAGGGCATAGAAGAAGGTGTCACGCTCCGAGGGGCAGTTGTAAGAAAAGGAAGATCCCTTGTCAAAAGTGGGATAGGAAGACGGCTTTGGGTTTTTTGGTCATTGTGTTGTCGAGGGTGCACCCATATGTAGCATATGTGTAGAGGTAACTGGCACCATTAGTAGGTTGCAAAGCGGATTTGGAGAACTGATGGGAGAAGTTTGTTCATCAGTGTTAGGTTGCTAATTGGATTTGGAAGATTGACAGGAGGAGCTTGTTTGCCTGCGGAAGGGGGCAAGAGAATTGTGATGAGGTGGCAGGCGAGGCTTTGTTTTTCACTGGTGTGTAGTAACAGCAGAAGTGTGAGAAGTAGGTTTGGAAATGTGGAAATGTGTTTTTGTTGACAGCAGTTCACATTGTAGGAACACGTGGAGTTTTGGTTTGGACTCAAAGGGCAGAGTTTTGGATATGGACGGTGTACGTGGTGCGCACCCCAATTGGTGTTGGTGAAGCCAGAGAGGCTTGGGAAAATGTTTGAAGATGTTGAAAATTGGGGACGAAAAATATATATATAAATATATATATTATATATATATTTATATTTCATGAGAAA
Organism: Ambystoma mexicanum; assembly: GCF_040938575.1. Taxonomy (NCBI): domain Eukaryota; kingdom Metazoa; phylum Chordata; class Amphibia; order Caudata; family Ambystomatidae; genus Ambystoma; species Ambystoma mexicanum. Next base: position 612,726,113 of record NC_090934.1, on the reverse strand, counting down.
TTGAGAAACTATTGTGGAAGAATGTTCAGTAAAAGCATGTTTTCAAGGGTCAAGTAAGTGTCAGCAGTCAGACGCAAAATGGGTTCGCGAAAAAGCGTGGAAAATTGTTAAAGCCTGGCCCGAGGAGAGCAGTCTTTTGAAATATGTGCTGCAACACAGAACCACAGTTTTACATGCTTCCTATAAGGGAAAAAATGTATGCAACAGGTTAGCAATTCTGGATCTATGGAAGATGTTTGGGGACCAGGTGGAAGACCCATTCGGGAGGGATGCTCAATCTGCAAGGAGTAGAGGGCAAAGAACCCACTGATCCTCATCCTCCTCCCAGTGCAACAATCCTCCAAATGAAGCAGAGGGATTTTACTAAAAGAAAGACTTGTAAGCAGCAGCAGGCTATACAAACCCTGTATAGGTACCCCCTGCATACAGTAGTGAAGACACCAGAAATTGAGTCAAGATAAGAAAGCAGAAATCAGGGCTCAAGCGCGATGTATATAAAGAGCGCTGCGAATAAGAGGCAAAGCTAACAGAGAGTGACAAGGAAGGGACGGGACTAGCGCGAATGAGTGTATGGGCAGTCAGATATTGCTTAAACTAGATGGGAAAAGCCCACATGACACAAACGACAGAGAAAACAAAGTAAAGGAGAAGCAGGATTAGGGGTAAGAAGAAGATTGGTAGAGAAGGAAGTTAGAGGAGAAAGAATGAGAATGGAAAAAGGCAATAGAAGAGCTGGGGAAAAGGAAAGGAAGGTAAAAAATAGGCAGAAGAACAGGAGAAGGGAATTAGAAGAAGCATAGAGGAGAAAGAAAGAGATGACAGGGAAAGGCTGAGAAAACAAAAGGATTAAAGGGAAAGGCAGAAGGATGCAGAAGGGAAGGCAAAGAGGAAAGGGAGAGACAGATAGAGTTAAGCTGAGAGAGGCGGCAAAGGGACATTTAGAGACTCATCAAGGAACACGTACAATGGGAGAAGCAGAAAAGTAAGGAACTAGAGCGAGAAAGAGGAAGGAGTTGGGAGAGACACTTCAGAGAAATGGAGGTGATAATCAATCACACACTTCCAGATGAGGATGAGGGAGCAGGGATACAAAGAAGGATTGGGAGACTGTATCGAAGCAAGAGGGATAGTGGTGCTACCCTTGAAATGAAAAGAAGTATTGTTCTGTCTCTACAGAGGGAGGAAAAAAGTCTATCGGAGAAGGCATTGAAGGGACTGTCTACGAAAATACATTAAAAAGGCTGGATTTTGAAGATGATGGGCCCAAAGAAAGTGATGACAGTTTTGAGATAATGGGGTGAGATGAGAAAAGGGGGGAAAGTGAAGATGAGTAAGAGAGGAGAAATGCACGTAGCCCCTCCATGGGGGCAAGCCCAGAAAGAGAGGCAGAGTGGTCCAAGGGGAAAGAAATAGAAGAGAAGAAGCAGGCTTTTGTGACATGTACTAAATGCACAAAAGGATGATTGGGCAGCCTAGAAAACGTCACCCGTACACTCAGAGGTTGAGAGTATTAACAGGATGAAATCGAATGAGCATGACTGGCACCTTTACAAGGACAAAGGAGGAAACCAATCCTAAACCTAATGTAGAAGTAACACAATTGCCATTGCTGGAAAAGGGCAGAGGTTGGCTGCAATACATACCCTGGCCACAAATGTACAAAGACAATTTGAGATGTAGGTTAACCTCGTTAATATGTGAAAATGACTTGCAAATGCAGGAGGATGAAGACCCCATTGCTTACATTCAGGAGATTCAGGAGCATTGGCGCCTTGAGACTCATGAACCATGGGACAAAACAATAGCACTTTTTTTTATCAAATACTGTGACAGGGACTACCCAAGCTAGTGCAGAGGCAGTTGAAGAAACTAGTAGGATTGAACCAAAGTCATGGACTGAGATACAGTTAACTATAGTTCACCATTGCCAGTTATTTCAATAGAAAATTAGAAGGAAAGCTAGAAGAAGCAAAATTGGTTCAGAAAAAATGATTGACGTTTGCAATGTAAGGTGCCATGTCGACAAGTAGAGAGGGCATGGTTAGTCAAGATGTGCAAACAAAAGTTGGAGGGAGAATATGATTATTGGCACCAGCGAAGAGGATACATGCCAATAGGGTGAAGGGTTAGGTTTCCGGCCCCGCAAGGAGGATGATTTAACAGGGGAAAGCACAGACCTGTGGAATAACCTCAGCAATGTTGGGTCAGGTGTTTGAAAATAAATGGGACACATAGCTCAAGCATGTAAAAGAGGGGAGGGATGCAACAGAATTGGCAGGACCCAAAAGGGGACACAACCAATCTACCACCATACAGTACAGATCCATCAGACTATTATGCCCAAGATCACACACAGTATCAGGCGTATGTGTTGCAAATGCAACAAGCTCCTGAAGCTCCAACTAAAGTGCAACTGCGCCCAATGCAACTAAAATAGTCACCAACACCGGCACAACAGACACAAACACAACCGCAAGCACCAACACAGCAGAATACCATGGTCACCTGGAACCCAAGTACCAAAGTACAGACACCCACACCCAGAATATTGATTGTGACTGTAGTGAGACGGAATCCTTTCACTGGGACAGGGATGAATCTATACCCACAATAGGACAGCCCACAGACTGACTTGATGTGTTCAGTCCTATCCATTACACTTGACCTGCAAGATGAGCAACAAGTGAACGTGACCATAGGTGACAAAACATTTTCTTTCCTTGTTGATATGGGGAGACCAGATCCTCTTTTAGTCAGGGGAGATACCCAATGTCAGCCATTGCCATGAATGAAAGTAAAATGTATTATGAAGAGGGAAGTACCACAAAGAATGACCCTGATAAAAAAAAGACACAGTCATTTCTTGAAGATGATTTGGCACAGGTGCCAAATGCACTGTGGGCAAGTAGTCCCTATGATGTTGGCCTATTGAAAAGAGTAGGGACAGTTAAGATAAAATTGAAGCCACTTGCAATCCTGACAAGAGTGAAACAATATCCCATATCCAAAGAAGCAGATGAGCATATTTTTTAGATGATTTCCACATTAGTGCAAGAGGGAATCTTAGTGCCATCAGAGTCCCTGTGTAACATGTGTTCCTGTGTAACATGGCAGTGTAACATGGGTGTTTACCCAGTGAAAAATGCAACAGGGAGTCATGGTGATTTATTCAGAATTCATGCCCCATAACAATATTGTAAAGGCAGAATTACCATTGGTTTCCATCCTAGTGATGATATTATGCAACATCCCATCCAAAGTTAAACAATTGATTGTGATTGATCTAAAGAATGCCTTCTTCTCCATCCTCTCCATGAGGAGTCACAAGACTTGACCTTGTTATATACAGAAATAAAAAGTGGAAACAAAAGAGGCTGCCCCATGCTTCAACAGGGTCCTCCAAATGGAAAAGCGCACATTGACAGCACAGTAATTCAATGGATGACATTTTGGTGTGCTGTGTGACAGAAGAGTAGTTCCAAAAAGACTCAATACAGGTGATGATAGTCTTGGCTGACAAGGGGTACAAAAGTAGATAAGGTCAAGTTACAAAATTGTCAGTAGGAGGTTTTGTACATTGGGCACTTTTTATCACAAGAAGGCAGGAAGGTGCCCCCAGACAGAGCAGAAGCGATTATGAAAACACGACAGACAAAAACAGTGAGAGAGATGCAGCAATTCTTGGAAACTTGTTCAGGTTGTTGGTCTTTGAATATAGCACATATGTCATTTTCCTCTGAGAAGGACTGAAGGAAGCACAGATAGATGACAGAAAAATAGCATGGACAGGTGAAATGATAGAGGCATTTGACAAATTGTAAAGAGCAATATGCACAGCACAGATTCTAGGGATCCCTGATTACAGTGTAGAATTGTATTTGTTCTCTCATTCGAATCGGGTGGTAATGACAGCAGCACTCACACAGAAATCTAACTTGGGACACAAGCCATTAACATACTGTTATGACCAACCCTAACACATACTACAGTATTCCGGTTCCGGAAGCACCTCAAAACCTTCCTCTTTGCTTCTGCTTTCTCTCTCCCTCTCCCCTGCTAAAGTCTCGACATGAATCTGCACCGAATCTGCAACTGGGCCACTCTCACCGACCTCGGTCCTGGTCCTAGCCACTCCCCTCTTGCACTGCCTCCCTGGCAACCCCTGCACTGAGGGACTGTTCTCTGTATCCCTACAGCCCCCCTTTTCCCAGCACTTGTCTGCACTTACCTTGCACTTGCCACCAGCTGGCCCTATTTATTTACTTATTCTACTTACTTGTACTGCACTTCCCCCTTCCCCTTGCACTTTTCCCCTTCCCCCTGCCCCTGCACTTGCGCGGTCTGAATGTCACCTGGCCTAGTAGGATCGCTGTCTGTCTTCACCTTGTTTCCCCCCGCCTCGTCGCGCCTTGAAACACTTGTGTATAGGCGCGTTACAAATGCCATATCATATCATATCATATCATATCCTACATCCAGTGATGAAGGGTCATTATCCCTTCGAACAAGTGTTGGCTGCAGCAGCCTTTGCAATTGAGAAGTCAGCTAATATTACAATGGGCTGTGAGGCAACATTCTACATGGTGCATGCCCTATTCACCAGTCTTGAGAAACCCAAAATCACATAGACCACACAGAGAGCATCAGGGTATGAGGTGATCATTTCCAACCCATCAATCAAAATAGTGAGATGCAGAGTAGTGAACCCAGTAACTTTCATAGCAGAGCCAGTAGAGGAAGGAGATTATGTACGTGCATGACTGCACCAAATACACAGAATATCATGACAATATACACCATGTCAGAGGAAATGCATTCAGAGGGGGGAATACTTTTTATTGATGCTTCCTAATCGATTGATCAGAATTTTGGGGGAGAGAAAGACTGGGACCGCAGTGGGGAAATCAAGGCCATAGGGAAACTTTGAGGTAGTGATGAGTGCAAGATTGCATTAGCATTTCTTAGTGCAAGCAGCAAAATTAGTAGCACTCATTGTAGCCGTAGAAACACATGAAGATGTGAAGATCACAGTGTACTGTGACTCTGCCTATGTGGCATCAACAGTGCATGCAGGGCTGTCATGATGGAAGAGTTGAGACAGGGTCACTCATGTACTGCAACACCCATCAACCATTGCCGTGGTGAAGTGCGCAGCTCATACAAGGGGGAGGGGGGTGTAATCTCCTGCAGCAATGGAGCTGCTGATACAGAGGACAAGAAAGCAGCATCATTTTCTGAGATATCTGAATTTAACACACCCCAATAACTACACATGAGCATCGAAATAAAAGAAGTCTTTAATTCCTTGCCCATCACCCAGATAATAGAATTGCAGGGACATGCACCAACTAAACAGCAGGATCTATGGAAAAGAAGAGAGTGCTCGGTATCCCCCACCAATTAAATGTGGTGGCAGGACAGCACCGGGAAACCGGTTATGCCTCTCACATTACTCAAATAGCATTAGAGCATTAGAGCAGCTCCACCATCTGACCCATACCAGTAAGGAGAGTCTTGCAGCTCAGATTGCAGAAGATTGTTTTGCTCCAAATTTGGCAAAGCATATTGCTGCCTTTATTTATAATTGTATTGTTTGCCAGAATAACACATCAGGTCACACACTGCAAGTAGCGAGAGCAGCAATACCCCATCTTACCGCACCCTTCCAACATTTGCATATGTACTATGTAGACATGATCCACAGTTGTAATGGCTACAGATATATGCTGGTAGTCATATGGTTTTCTTCAGGTGGATCAAAGCTGGTCCGTGCACACAGCCTGATGCCACCTGTGCTGCAAAATTCCTTGTATGAGAGGTAATCTCACGATGGATTGTATGGGAAGTCCTTCGGTCTGACAATGAATCACACTTTGTAAACAACGTTTTTAAGCATATCACAATCCTACTAGGGATTAAGCATAAGTTCTCCCCTGCTTACCACCCACAAGGGAATGGGATTTGTGAATGTCTCAATGACCTGCTCAAAGGGAAAACAGCCAAACTACCTCCATTGCCTGCTTTTAGCCCTGTTTGCACTACAAAATCAGCCTGGTTCAGACCATCACTTGACTCCTCATGAGCTGGAGACAGGACACTGCATTGGCATACCCCTTTCTCCTCACACTTGAGCACTAACTGGTGCCCAGAGTGCCACTGTTGTTTTGGGTTCTGAGATGCATAAATATCTGTCAGCGATGATGGCTAGTGCTTCTTTTATTTCCCAACAGCTTCACACACAGAAGGGGAGGTCGAAGATGAATGATGAAGATGACCAACACTTAGATACACAGACTCTGCTTCTGCTCCCCTACCCTTTACCCAGATGATACTATCCTCATAATGAACTTCCAGCGGTCCTGGCACAAGCACAGCGGTCCTGGCACAAGCCAAGGTACGAAGGACTGTTCATCATGCAAGACTCCACAACTTCAGCCATCAAAGTGTTAGGTAGGAGATCTTGGATTCAACACAGCAACATCAAACCCTGAAAAGGCGAGACGCCCTGCACCAAGTCCCAGAAGTTGCAGATGAAGAAGAAGAAGAATGAAGAGTGCATACACGGTCCATGATAAGGAACAGATGGCAACTCACAGAGGATTAGTAAATGCATATTGTTCTTTTTTCACACAATCAAATAATCTGCTCACACAAACTCTGCGTTTGAGAACCTTTTACCTGCAAATTAAAGCAGAGAAGCACGTTTGCGAAAGCAACAGATAATTACTAAATGTTGCCTTTCCAGATAATCCTCTATGCTATCTTCTCATTTGTAGCTAACAGTCTGTTTAAGAAAAGTAGAGTACCAATTATTGCCCTAATCACAAATCAGAAAACACAGACAATGCAACAAACGTGCACCCTTGCAGTTTATGGACTCACCAGCGAAAATTTTTGTAACAGTGTTCTTTGCACTCTGCTGTATATACCTCTTTATCCTCCTGCCATTACGTAGGATTATTCCCTAGCACATGTCTGAATGAGCAAATGCCAATAGGAGTGTCAATAACAACTTCAAACACAAACAAGCATACATGGCTAATTCAGCTCATGTGACCAATAACATGTTGTACCAGCTCATGACCAGGGTGGGGAGAGAGACATCAAAGGAGAGCTGCTATGTGTGTTCTCCCATTCCCTGCGCCATGACTGCTTCCAGGACAAGTGTGGCTGCTGTAATCCCAGTGACTAAGAGCTCAGTGCCTAATCCACTTGGTGCTCTGCACAATTAGGGATCAGCTTCAAGGGAAATGGGCCACGTTGCGGTGGGTGCCATAAAAGACATTCCCCTATGAGGATACCTACATAAAAATGAAACCAATGGTAGAGGACTACTGGAGCAAGGATGACATGATACAATATATACTGGACAACCCAATGAGAAGGGAAGCTAGAATAGCAAATGAAAAGGACTTACATTTCCAAAAAATGGAAGAGGAGAGATAGGGAGAATGCCTGGGTGTTGGGAATGGCCTTAACTGCTGCTATATGGACAGGTATTTACGGGAGACAAATGGGTTGAAGGGCTGATGGGGTGCAAAGCACAAGCACTATTGACAGTGATGATACAAGTAGTGCAGAGAAAGAATGATGAGTGCCTCAACAAGTGGGCAGAGTATTCCAACTTGCTCACATGGGTAGAAAATGAAGTTGGCCTGTACTGATAATGCCTCTCAAGAATGTCGCATATCGAAAATACCCGGTATGAAAGTAGGTACAGCAGTGCTCATGGATCACTATTGGGCAAGTGGCTCTGAAGCCTACATTCAGTTGCCTACAAAATGGGGAAGCATATATTCCCTAGTACTACTGAATACACCAGCCCTGCAAGTAACCCAGAAAGACATAGAAATTGATGGGCCTCCCCAAATGAATGCACATCAGTGAAAGAATTGTTTCCTGGAAGTCAAACGGGTAAAAAAGAGGCAATTGTATCTCCAACAAGATGGAAGAAGCGCACAATCAGATACCAGAGGAACATATACTGCTCAGTAGAACAGAGATGATTTTCGTTTCTGTTGTTCCTGGGAAACAAACAAATGTAAAAACCAAATGGTTACAAATCCCTCATTGGGAGCAGCTACAAACAATCAATTCAACCATGAATGACTTCAACGCCAAGGATGAGCAGCTCAGAGCCATGAGGTTCATGACTCTTCAATATAGGTATGTACTTGACCACATCATGGTGATGGACGGTGGCGTGTGCACAAATAACTGTCTGTCCTGCTGTACTTACATACCTGCCCACGATGAAGAAAATGGGACCCTCACAGAAGCTATAACACTGCTAACAGACTTGCACATGAATATGGAGGCACAAGCAAATGCAGAGGCGCAGGGTGAAGATTGGCTCACGTATCAATTCTCCTGGATTCCCTCTTGAATGGCCAACAGATTCAAGGTACTCATTGCTGCGCATTGTTTGTGTTATTTGGATTCTGTGTCCTTAGAAAAACCATAGCCCAATGTAAGAAGACTTCCCAGAAGAGGGTAGGAATGAAAATAATGGTAGATGTGGACACTAAGACAGATGAACAGACATGGATGAACATAAACAGACTGGCGATATACTTCTGTTTCATACATAACTAAGGCCCATTATGCCCCCAGGATCAACATTATGTTATCTCTGTGACCCTTGTAATTACATGGGTGTTCTGTAAAGCAGATGGAGAGTGGTACAACATGATCTGGAGCGTGGACTAACAAAAAGAATTTGGGTGACTGAGGGGGGTGATGAAGATGTGGATCCACAAGGTGCCCAACAATGGGGACGGTCCTCTGAGAAATGTGGTTGAGAAATCAACCAGAGGGGCGAATGAAGACAGGCAAATTAATGTGTCTTTCATTACATCGCCCCCCTCCCCTGTCTCGATGCTGCAGAAACAGCAGGTGCACATCACTTATGGCATCTGACTCCTCCCACCACCATAATGCATGTGTGAGAGACGGTACTTACTGAGACAACCCTACCAACCCTACCTTTGAGGAATCATAGAAGAGCAGAATCTGCAAGTTTTGAAGCATATGAACATGCTATGATCAAGAGGGGGTAAGCAAATGATGTCACTGATGAACACTGACCAGCGAAGGCACATTAGACACAAAGTACATACGCATTCACCATGACGATACACGGACAATAGGTCAAATTGCATGTAGACATGATGAATAGGCTTGCATCCAATACATAAGAAAACATACTCAATATTCACCAAAATGTAAGATGCACAAGAATACACATAAAGCAGGCTTAACACAGAATGTAACTAAAATGAGTGGCCATGTAAAACAAGATGGATGGCACAGCTACATGTGAGTGAATGGGAAACATTGAGAAGCCTTGAGCTGCAGTGGCACCCGGTTTGCTGAGTTAGCATAGAAGCTAAATCTGAACAGCTCAGGCAACATGTGCACATGACTTGCTAAGGTTTCCACGAAAGGGACTTTTAGATCGACACCCAGGAGAAGAGACAATAACAGTTCCCAGGTATGAGCCTCATTGCTCTCATATTGAGCGACACATAAAATAATGTTGGAACCTCAGATTCACAGTAACTAAGGATTAATATTAGGGAGAAAGTAGCTCAAACAACTCTATAGAGGGCAAAACAGTTAATGACACCCACATTAGTATGGGCTAAAATCTTCATAAATGCTGAGCAGAATAATCCAAAATGTGGTCTCCACACACATGACCTGCAGTTAGAGGGAAATGTCTATTCATTAGATTCAGAGACAGATGAACTGAGACCTTCATTCTCATCCAGTACTTGGGACAAAAGATACAATGTAGTGCAATTTTGAAAGCTAAACGTCCTGGTTTGTGGTGTAGAGAATCAGAAATAGTAACGTTATTGGGGAAAAGTATCACCATGGTGCCATTTTCACCAACCCTGATTGTGGCTCAAATGCTGGTAAAATACCAAGGTGCCAAGCATGAGACAAACAGCACTGACCAATTCCTACCCACTTTTAACACTTGTCTCAATGTTGCAATGGCCGATTATACTGCATTATGATGACATGTCTTCACTTGAATGATTTTAGTTGGTGGTCTTAGACGGAGCCACCAGACAGAATGTAGCCAACGGATGCAGTAACCCCTATGGGATGCATATCTAGTTGATTCCCTTAACCAATCCCTTCCCACTTTAGGTTTCCTAGGATGACATGTCAAATGTGAAGTAATATCAATTTTTAAGCTACTGTTCAGCGTGGAGTTAATAGAGAGCCTGGAGATCACCTTGATGTCCATAGATGTCCCTGTTTTAAATGAGTTTGTTAAATAAAATAGTTCTTTCTTAGTGTAAATGAATGATGTATTTGAATTGATCTACTTGCTCAAAATTAACCTGGCCATAAGAGAAAAGGAAAATGATAACACACGTGATTCATACATCGCGCAGCTAGTGAAAGAACTGCTGGAAAAGAGACAGGATCCTCAAAATCAGCAGCAGATTATAGCTGGTTCAGAGGATGAACTGCTTTGTCCCAGTGGACAATGTAGCCTAGGCAGTGGATGGGTTTGGGCTTTCCAGTGATTTTATCAGACTCTGGAGATTAAATTGTATTGTGATGGTGATGAAAGATGACGCCTGTTGCCTGCCAGTTTCCATTGATATATCCCACTCGCCTCCCTGCCTACCCCTCCTCAGACTCATTAACACAGCTGTGCCATTACCTTTTTGTAAATACGCATTGTACCAATATTTAAATTTGCACTGTGAAACTAGGCCTTTTCTACCCTTTTTAGAATTCTCACACTTAAGTGGTCTCTACAAAGTTGTTTAATATGCACTGTACCAGTATTTAAATGTGCACTGTGAAACTAGGCCTTTTCTCCCCTTTTTAGAATTCTCACACTTAGGTGGTCTCTACAAAATTGTTTAATACGCACTGTACCAGTATTTAAATTTACACTGTGAAACTAGGCTTTTTCTCCCCTTTTTAGTATTCTCACACTTTGGGGGCTTCCCCCTGGTTTATTTTGAGCATTGGAGCTCCTTAACCCTGAGAGTCTGTTTTTCCTGCACTACTCGATTGCCACCCACTATCTTGTCCGCCTGCTGTCTCCTGTGTCTTCCCCTCTCTCCCCCCTGCCTCTCCTGTCCCTACTCTATGGTGCTCTCTGTCTCTCCTATCTTCTCGAATTGCTTCTCTATTGACTATCCTGCTCTCCTCACAAAATCTGGTAGGAAAAAGTTTAAAAAGGACACCCTGGTCTCCAAACTCTCACCGACATCCTCTTTGTCATGCCTTCACCTGACCTGTGGACCCTTCATATGGTCTCTGTGCTCGCTTCTTTCTCCTCTTCTCCCATTAATGGTGGCGGCCATTGGGATGTCCTCTTGGCCTCCTTCCATTCCTCCAAGGTCATCATTAATGTTTACTCTAATGGGACCGTCTTGGTCCAAGGCCCTCAGGCCAACCTTCACCTCATTGATAGACGCTTCCCACGACTCATCGACTTCCTTTCTTCTCCTGCTGTTCCCCTCCCCTTTCCTCAGTGGCCTTGCCTTCTCCCTCCTCTCTGCCCCCTCTCAGGCTCCTTCTACACCTCCGCATGGCGTACCCCTGATCTGTACCCCTCCACAGAAGTCCATCAAGGATGGCAACCTTCTCCACATTGCCGCTCTCAACTCTTGTTCTTCTGTTAAACATTCCTCTGATATCTGCCACCTTCTCGAAGAACTTGACCTCGATGTCCTTGGTCTCACTGAGACCTGGTTCATGACCAGTTCTGTCACCAGCTTTGACATGCTTCTACTTTATGGCTACAAGATCCTCTCTGTGCCCAGGCCCAACTGCTCTGGTGGGGGTGTTGCCCTTATCTTCCCTGAGTGGATTCCTGCCTCTGTCACTCCTACGCAGACCTACTCCTCTTTTGAATGTCTTGTCTGCCGGCTCTCTCTCTCTCTCCTAGCCATTCCCTTACCGTGGCTACTATCTATCGACCACCTGGTCATATTTCCTCCTTGCTCTCCGAGTGGGCGGACCTCTCCTCCTCTCTCTTGGCCTCAACCACTCAACTCCTCCTTCTTTGAGACTTCAACATCCACTTGGATGCCTCCTGTCCCCCCTCTGGACACTTTCGTGACCTCTGCGACTCTCTTTCACTAACCATTCTCCCCTCCGGCCCGACCCATTCTGCAGGGCACTCTCTCGATGCTATGATCTGCTCTGACCTTTACCTCTCTGTCCCCCTCTCCAATCCTCTCTCCTGGAGTGATCACCTTCTCCTATCCTCCTATCTCACCCTCCCTACCCCTCAGGCCAAGCCACCTTCAACACTGCCACCCACCTTCACGGTAATCCGACCCATGAAGTGCATGTCAGTTGAGGCTTTCACCGCCAACTTCTCCCCCCCTCCTCCCCCTTTGGCTGACTCCCACCCTGACACAGCCCTCTCCATGCTCCACTCTGCTATATCTGATACTCTTGATATCCTTGCCCCTGTCATGAGAATCCGCCTGAAGCCCAAAGCCAAGTGTAACTCCTGATATGACTCCGATCTCGTCACCCTGAAACGCAAGTGCAGGGTGGGCGAGAGGAAATGGCGTGCTTCATGTTCATCCTCTGACAAACTGGCCTGCTGCCTGCTGCAACGGCAATACCGGCTCTCCATTCTCACCAAGAAGAGAGCCCATATCCAGGCCCGGATCTCTGCGGCATCTAACAACTCGGCTGAACTCTATAAAATCTGCAAGGAACTGGCCAATCCTGCTGCAGTCTCTACTTCTCCTGTCCCCTCCCAGGCCCTCTGCACGGCACTGGCTTCTCACCTAATTTCCAAAACTCAGGACATCCTGTCCTCACTCTCCACCTATCAACTCCCTCCCTCTATCCCCTGCTCTCCCTCTATCCCCTGCTCTTCCTTCCCTTCGGCTGCCACCCCCCCTCCCTCTCTTCCTTTCCCCTTTTTTCTGCAGATGAGGTTTCTCAACCAGTCTGATCTATGAAAGTCTAATCAAAACAGGTTTACCCCTGTTCCTCTAAAACTATCAAGGACCACATCGACTCCCTGGCTCCTGCCCTGGCTGATTTCTGCAATCACTCCTTCACCACTGGAGTCTTCCCATACCCCCTGAAGCACTCCCTTGTGCACCCTCTTCTTAAGAAACCCTCTGCTGACCCCTCCTGCCCGGCTAACTATCGCCCAATCTCCATCACTCCCTTCCTGGACAAGCTCCTGGAGAAACTGGCCATCTCCCATCTTAATCTCCACACCGAATCTGTTGGCTGTCTACATGACCATCAGTCTGGCTTCAGGGCTGCCAGAAGCACGGAAACTGCTCGCCTGAACATCCGTGAAGACCTTCTCTCCAACCTTGACTCCAACACCCGTGTGTCCTTATCTTGCTTGATCTCTCTTCTGCCTTGGACACTGTCAACCACACCATCCTGCTCAACCCTCTCCGTGACAAGCTGGGTATCACTGGACAGGCTGACTTCTTTCCTCTCCGACTGACCCTCCCAGGTCCAACTTGGGTCCTTCCTCTCCGATATCTTTTTCTCTACTTGTGTTGTCCCCCAGGGCTCTAACCTCTCTCCTTGGCTGTTCAACCAATACCTGGAACTCCTTGCCCACCGCATTGCCACCCTCTGCCCCAACTTTCAGTGCTATGTGGATGATACCCAGCTCATTTTCAGGCTACCCTCGGCCTTCTCCTCTCCTTCCCTCATCTCTGACTGTCTGCTATCCAGGAGTGGTGTGCCGCCAACGGCCTTTGCCTTAATGCCAGTAAGACCGAGATTCTACTCATCGGCACACCCTCTCCCTCCTTCCCTTCAGCTCTCTGGCTGGCCTCTCTTGGCCCTTTTCCTGCTCCCACCTGCCAGGCTAAAAACCTCGGGGTCATCTTCAACTCCACGCTCTCCTTCTCTCCTCACATCTCTGACGTCTCTAAGAAGTCACACTACCAGCTGCACCTCCTCATAGGTATTCTTCCTCTCCTCTCCTTCCCCCAGAAGCTCACCGTCTCCAGAGCCCTGGTTCTCTCTAAGCTGGACTATTGCAACAGCCTCTATCTAAATCTCCCTGCCACTACTCTCCTACCTCTGCAATTTATCCAAAACAGTATTGCAAGACTTGTTCTTGGCCTCAAGCCCAGGGATCGTATCTCTCCAGGACTGACATTTCTGCACTGGCTCCCAGTGGCTGAAACGATTAAGTTCAAAACCCTCTGCATTATCCACAAGGCCTTCTAGGACCACATTACCTTCAACTCTCTCTTCCTAAATACCTTCCTTCGCGAGCTCATCTGCCTCCAACTCACTCAGGGTTAGCCGCTTCTCCAAGCAACGAGTTGGTGGTCGATCTCTCTCCTCGGCTGGGCCCTCCCTCTAGAACAGCCTTCCTGCCTCCCTGAAACTCGATGAGAACCATCTCCGGTTCCGGAAACACCTCAAAACCTTCCTCTTTGCTTCTGCTTTCTCTGCCTCCCTCCCCTGCTGAAATTCCCTGCCGATTCTGCACTGGTTTCCTGGCCACCCTTTCTCTGATCTTGGGGCCAGGTCCCGTCATTTGCTCACCTGCCCTGCCTCCCTGGCAGCCCCCTGCACTTGGGGACTGGTTCTGAAATCCCTTCAGTCCCCTTACCAGCACTTATGTCTGCTCTTACCTTGCACTTGCCACCATCAGGCTGTTTTTATTTATCGTATTTATTCTTCTTCCCATGTACTGCACTGCACTTTCCCCTTTACCTTCCCCTTGCACTCTTCCCTTTCTCCCTCGCGCTTGCGCGATCTGAATGACACCTGGCCTAGTAAGATCGTTGTCTGTCTTCCACTGTTTTCCCCTCCCTTGCCTCGTCGCGCCTTGAAACACTTGTGTATAGGCACATTATAAATGCCATATCATATCATATCATATATCATGATGAACAATAATTGTGAAGATTAACCCACCCAAGTGTGTAGTACCATGTATGCTGCATTTTGTATGTCTGCTATCAGAGCATAGCATAGATGTGCATGATTGTAGATGTTCCAATGATTGCACAGCCAAAATGTTTGTTTCCCCTGTCGCATAAGAGTGTGGGAACACAATGAATTGGCGCTTCTTTTCTGTCTCACAGAAGTGGGCGCATAGCCTGAATATTTATGTTTCCACAGACATGCAGGGGTGAGGGTCCACACTGACATTGCATGTCTCTGCTGTCTCGCAGGGGAGAAGGCAGGATAGCAAGGCATACCGCACTGCTGGGACCAGAGTAGATTCTCAACCATCCCAAATTATTAGTACATGTTGTGTTAGAAAGATTAACAGCCCCTTGTCTAGGATCTCTCCATACACATGGGAATGGTGCACTGCATAATGAATAGAAGATAGAGAGAATTAGGTCTCAGTGAGTATCATATGATTCCAAACTTTTTCAAAATAATTCCATACTGAATCAGGAAGAATGACACCTGCCTTTCAAATTGTAACCATCAATTGAATGTGTAATCTGCACCACCCAGAGCATAACACCAATCTACATTTCTTAAGTATGTATTGCTTGGTGTTCAGAATATTATATATTTTCAAATGGTAATCTTTTGCAACTTTTTTAAGGGAGGGGGAGGAAAGTTAACACAGAAAAGCCCCCTCCAGAAACAGAGCAAACATTATTTACAATGTTCACCTGTGCCAAGCTATCATGAAACAACTTTACCCAATGAATGAATTTTGATAGCTGAGATGTGGCTGCACACTATATGTAATTTCCCAATCTGTCAGTGAAAGTTGTCCATGGCGCTGCCCTGTGAGATTTTGACACTGCCTCCGTCAATTCATGGATTGGCACCTGCAAATGGCCTGGCCTTTCTGTGAGTAGGTATAAAACCCTCTCTGCTTGGGCAGGGCCTGCATATTGCTTGGACACGTCTGTGCTTTGTATGACTGAGGCCCTGCTGCAGTCTCACCATCATCACTGGTCTAGCAATGGGGTGGGTGAAACTCGTCATGAACAACAAGAGAAAGCCTTGGAGGTGCTGCAGAAGGGCCTTGGTACCCAGTAAAGGGGCAGCAGAGATCCCCCTCCTAATAGTCTTTGACCCCACGCACAAAGTGAAATCCAAGAATTCAGCCTCTGATGCTTAAACCTCAGAGGCAACTTAAAGTAAGAACCACGTGGATTCATACTGCCCTCCCTGTACTTTCAAAGAAGCTCCTTTACTTTCCTTGTACCCTCACTGGCTTCATACCTCCTACATACCTCTGTGGTAATGTCTCTCTGCCCAACACCTGTGCTAGTGGCTGTGCCTCAAGCTCCTCCACTGCCTCTGTGCCATTGTCACTACCATTCACACCATCACCCTCAGTAGCATTGTCATCACCACAGTTCACCAACCACTTCTGCAGCAGCATTGTCTTCTGATTTCAATGAGAAGGATGAGAGATCCATGAGAGATCTATGTTCACTGGATTCAGATCACTGTACTCCTCCTACACAGACTCCAAACCCCTATTCCTTCTGCTGCCCTGTCTGTTTTCCCAACAAAAAAGGAAGTTCTCCTAAAAAAAATAACAATATATTTTTTTTTCTCTAAGAAAATAAATGCATTAAGGTTTCTCAACTAAAATATCAGTGAATGCCCTTACAAAAAAGTGGCTTCCAAGATAAGCTGGTCTCCAAAGTAGGAAAACAAGAAAGGAAAAAAAAACTCTGCTTTTTCTCCAAATACTGGTGTGGATCAACTTTGCGTCACTCATCTGCAGCCAAACAATACCGACAAAGTAAATAAGAAGTTGCTCAGTCTTTATAAAGGGTCCCACACTCTTTTTCTACCTAAGAACTCAGCCCAAACCCAAACATGAGGATACTCAAAATCAGGGGCCGCTATTTGGATATGAACATACAGGCTTCCCAACCTCGTCTGAACTCGCAAAAGAAATGTTTACATGACGGTTCTTCGGCAGGCTCCCGCAAATTCATCCAAATCCAGTGATTGAGCCAGTGGGCCGATCGGCCGACTCCAGCTGTCTTGTCCTCGGCGGTGTGCGTGGCAGCCCCTCAGCCAATGAGGAGGCTCGAAGCGGGGCCATCCCCGCTCCGAGCCTCCCCACGGCTGAGAGGCTGCCTCCGCCCCCCGCTGGGGACTCGGGTAAGCTTTCTTTTTTTTTTTTCCTTCCCTCCCTCCTCCCTACCCCACCCCACTTACCTTCTTGCCCCTGCGTCCCTGGTGGGGGACGATGGCAGCCTCCAGCAGTGTGGAGACTCTGCGCCTCCACACAGCTGGAGGCTTCCATCGTCCCCTGGCAGGGACGAAAGTTCCTTTTTTTTTCTCCCCCCCTTCCCCTCTCTCCCGCCCTCCCAACCCCACTTACCTTCTGCTTCTTTTTTTTTCGGGAGTGGACGCGCTGGGGCCCATGGAAAGAGAAAACGGACTCCCGTTATTTTTTTTTTTTCTGGCCCGAAATGCCGCGGCTTTTTGGGACAGAAAAAAATGCTTTTAGTGCCCCAGTCACGCATATAATGGGGGCAGGGGTACTAATAGCAATATGAACCTCGTGGCGGGGGCATTACCGACTCTGGTAATGCCCCGGGGCCTTTGTTAATGCCCTCGCTTTGCTCGGGCCTATAACTAAGGGCCCCGGGGTATTACCTCAGTCGGTAATGCCCCCGCAACTCAGGTCATATTGCTTAATTAGTACCCAGCGAGGGTCAATGAGCTTGTTAAAAGCAAGCTCATTGGCCCAAGCCCAGGCCTTACCTGCCCGACCAGGCTACGTGCCCGGCTGCATCCCTGAGTTCTCTTTGCCAGTGTCCACCATGGAAAGGGAGAAGGGACTACTTGTAGTCCCTTCTTCCCTTCCGTGGTGGCCATGTTTTTGTTGCCTTTTGTTTACATTTGTTTTAATGGCCACCTTGGAAAGCGAGAAGGGGCTAACTATATTCTCTTCTCCCCTATCCCTGGCGGGCATTTTTTTTTGCTTTGTTTTTCTCACGTTGAGAAATGGTCACAGCGTTGTTGCTCAACGTGAGAAAAACTGCTCTTAGTACCCGGTACGACATGCCGGGGTACTAATGGCAATATAACCCTCGTAGGGGGGCATTACCAGTAGGGTAATACCACTGGGGCGAAGTTAAAGCCCTCGATTAGCTTGGACTTCTAAGTATGGCCCGGGGCATTACCTTAACAGCAATGCCCCCCTCCTCAGGTTATTTTGACTAAGTAAAAATGTGATGAACTCTAAATAAATTTACAATAGCTGCCATACCAAAAGGCAATTTCACTGACTCTACAAACAAATGAAAATGTTTCTTGACATCAAAAGTATTGAGGATTTTGGGTGGGTAAAAGGATTTTTAGTACAATATATGCAGATGTTATGTTTTGTAAAAATAGTTGTACAAGAAATTAACATATTTGCAGAGTAAAGTCTATAACTTGAATTATGTGAAAAACAAATCATTTCCGTTTCGGATGTTACATTGTTGGAATTCACATACTCCACTCCAGCACACATTTGGTGGTCTCAAAAAAGAATCCAGGTAATTAATTCGCTGGAATACTTGAAGAACCTATAATCATACAACCGTGATTGATTAACATTTAAAACATTACTAAATGGGCTACCCTCTGAAGGTTATTTTTTAATTTTAAAGAAAGGTTAAATAATGGTACGCAATATAGCATTCACGTGTGTAGCCATGGGCCAGATAGAGCCATGCGACCTTCAAGAAATGTGTTTCCCATCCTGTCAATGGCCATCTGTCTTCAGTCTTCCTCCTGTCACGTTTACATTTCGAAGAGTTATTCAATTACAGTATTGTTGTATAACACCAGGAGTGGTCCCAAAGCACCAAAGTGCTTAACCTAGAAAGATCCTCTATCATACAGACTTTTCACAGCCTGCTAACAAACAAGGTATTTGAGTTAAGCATGAACCACTATTGATTGCTCTCTTAAATAATTGAGGGAGATGTGATTCAGGGCAACACAACGTCGAGGTCATTCAGTTCACCTAATCACAATGCAGGAGGCAAACCAAGTTTCTTTTAGGTACAGGTCAAACTTTATGACTGGACAAAGTCAGATTTTCAGTGTGATTCACATTAGAGTTGTGCCATTCACTTGCTGAAGTGTGAAGGATACATGCACAATATATGTAACCATAGCTTGCTTTGTGATTTTTATTCAGGCACATATTTTAAATATATACATTTTAATTGTTGTTCTAGTATGGCTGTGTGTGGAGGGGGAGGAGGGGTTGCCAAGGAGACGAAATGTAAATCATGGTTGTTATCCAAAAACTATCAATGTTATGGGTAGTCACAAATATGTGTTTATGCAGGTGCACAGAAATTAAGCAGGCCTGAAAAGTGCAAAAGTGTGTAATTATGCCAACATGTGGACAGGTTATACAGGATGAAGTTACTAATGGATGGCATTCATGCCAACCATGTTAGTAACAGACGAGGGAGAAATGTTAATATTGAAAACGTACAATTGTCCAATTTATCAAAACCTAAAGGGGGATTCATGGAACCTGTGCACACAATGTTACGTTGATGGGTGAAAGAAATATGCATGATTAGAATATCATACGTGTACCCAAATAACCCCCCTAGCATTCAGCCTGCCCAATGAGAGTGCACAGAACAAAATATTTGCAACAGACACTCCCTCTCTAATAATGCTTCTAGAGCTGAAACTCTTGGCGATGCAAGGCTACGAGATTACCTTTCCTGCACAACCCAAATTCCCGAAATACTCTAGGAGGTACAAATGTTTATTTGCCATTTCTCGGATTCTCTTCTACAAACCGGCTGCTCCAGCGTTGAGCAACACAATAAGCCGTGTGCATAGGCTGCTGGACAACACATTCTAATAGTATTTGTCATCATTTTATTAAATGTCTCCTACAAATCGAATACCTGCAACCAGTAATGCTTTTAATACGACAACATGCTTCATTGCCCCTGTAAAACAGCGAAAGAAGGTATGTTGTAACATCACATTAATTGGTTCAGTGCATTCTGCTCTGAGCACTCACAATGAAATGCCACTTTGCTCCTATTAAAATAATAAATTGGCACCACTGCAGCCACCTACAGCCATAAACACTAACTACTCTGTATATATTACCAACAGGGGACCTTGTTTGCAAAAACCCTAGTTGCCTTGAATGATTGATAGCCCCTTTCTGCAGAAATCCTTTTACCTCGAAGGGAACAATAATCATAAAACAAGATAGGTGGAAAAAATAAAAGAGATGGATTTTAATGTATGTCATCATGGTTCATTTGAACTAGGAATACCGATTGTTCCAAATCGAGGTTTTTTTTTCTCATAAAGGGCAGTACAAACACATAGTGTGGACAATGAAACAAACTAAATAAAATGGAATAACATGTAGTGAATATAGTAGACACTCAGGAGCTGAATTGTCAGTTATGAAACCCTTGCAAAAACGACAGGTTTGGTTGGTTGGGTTGGAAGCAAGTTTCGAAAATTTCTGAAGGGGTCACAAGACCCCCTTTGTACAACTGAACACATGCCTGCTAACCTTGCAAGTACGCATTCTATTGGAGCCCTTGTCTCAATTTTCGAGGGTTGCACCATCTTCAATTAAACCTCATTTCCACTCTATCATTATTTTTTAAATTTACTTAGCAATCTTAGCCCAATTAGAGTGACACTGGGCTTTAACATCGTCGGCCTGCTTAGCACAGCCTTTTTCAATGTGATTTTCCCATTGGAAAGCACTCTTGTTAATAAGGCCAAGTGTCTATTACTGTAGAATTATTTTAGCACAAAACATATGTGTTGTTGTAAAACTTTGATGATTATGTGCAAAAATAGCAGTGATGTGTTGGCACAGCAATGTAAAAATAGGCACAAAAAAGATGAGGGTGGGGGGAGGCAGTGATCTCTAGGTGGAACACACTATCTCCGTTGCTTAGTGAGACATAGTAAAATGTGTTATTTTTTAAATGACAAACCCGCAGACATATAAGTGATTTTGCAAATATAAGTTAGGAATTTTCGAGAAAACCATAACCAGATAGGTGATATTGTCGTGCACAAACATAGATTTAGGAATATATACTACATATTAAAAACAAAAAAATATATATAATTGTTAGGTAGAATCTAGAAAAAGTAGTCATTAGTATGGTCATATGTTATTGACATATACCTATATGAATGAATATGTGCTAGTGAGCTATAAAAACTCTCACTGGCACTATTATATCACGCAGTGTGAACGAGAGGAAAAGAGAGGGAGGCCACACGCCAATAGCTCAGGTTAAAATTCATATTATTGCGAGGTCTGGGCATTTTGATTTTTTAAACAAGAAGTATTGGTGTAAGTAGATCCCAGGATCACAACCTATAATCAGATTAAAAAGAAAATATCCTTAATGGAACTCATCCACTAAATTTAGCCTGGATGTTAGTTGTTGGATCAAACACGTCTCTGGCGACGTATTTCTCCTTGAGTACTCTAAAGTAATTTTTAGACATTTTAGTCTTTAATTTAAGAAATATGTTTTAGTGAAACCCTTAGTGGCGACAGACACTGGACTGTCATGGCTTATCATGCCTGGGAGGGATTAAAACACAGCACCAGAAATTGCACTGGGTCTGGCGAAGGTGCATCAAAGGCAAGCCAATGTGCAACTCTCTGTGGCAAGGAAGCATGAAAGGACTTTCACATTTGTGTGGATTTACGAAAATTATACAATGGTGATTTCCATGTAATATTAAATATATGAAACAGAATTCAAGAATTAAACCTAGCAAGCACGCGTATGGGCCTCATTCCGAGTCCGGAGGTAACCAAGCCACTATTTGCGGCATGGCTTTCTCCGAACTCGTCCAAACTCTGGCCTGGTGAATGGAGTAATTACCGGTCCATTCCGAGGTCGGATAGACCGGTAATTCCACATTCACCAGGGCCATTCCCCATTCCCATTTGAACCCCCATAGGGCTCAATGGGAAGGGGGAAGGTGGCAATAACGGTACCGTAAATTATGGTACCGTTATTGACCCCGGAGTCCCTTTGCGGGTCCCGTACTTAAGGAAGGACCCGCAAAGGGAATTCGTAGTAGGGCGGTAAGGGTTTAACGGCACCGGTCTCATTACCGGTGACCGTTAACCCTTACCGCCCTACTCGGAATGAGGCCCTATGTGTTCAAAGTCTGTGTGTTGAATTACACTAAACCTAACAAATATATGTCTTTAAAGAATCAGTGTTTATTACAGGTTTCTTGCTTAGTCACAATGCAAAAAAGTACTTGATTTACTGCTGGGCATAAACCTAGGTGGTTTATTTCTAATAGAGACATGGACATTCAATAGTAGCTTGTCATTTTTTAAATGAACACGTTTCAAACGATTTTAATCTTATTTCTAAAACATGCTCGACTAAGGAGGTAATTCAGTGATTCCTTTCAGAAAACATTTAAAAATAATATGGCCTTCTACTTTAATGTAAATATATTTACATAGTTTCCTCATCAGTGTAAAACATCTGACTACTGTCTAATAATGTCAAATTTTGAAACAAATTAGTCAATGTCACTGCAGCATTAATTGATAAAAAAAAATCATAACATATTATTGGTGATCTACATATTAAGGTAAATGTCCAGAGCAACAACATGACAAAGAATCTTAAACAGCAGATTCAGATCCAGATCCATACCAACTTGTCCAAGGCCCTACTCGTTTAGCAGGGCATAAACTGGATTTTTTCAAATTTAACGTGATTTACATGGTTATACAATTGACAACCTTTAATCACAAATTCATCCTTAGAACCGCCTGAGTGGCAGAAATTCCATACAACAGGGTATTTGACCCATGTTTGTTCTCTGTCAAGGGTCTCCCACACTCTTGTTTGAGTTCCACAAAAGATGGCACTGTGCGTGAAGCGGTTAAGTGCAGGCACCGTGTGGGAGTCATTGTCAATTTCTCTTTGTTTGGAGGAAGGAGAACAATAATGCTGCCAATCCACTGATGCACCTGAAGGAAGGAGTTCCACAAAAGGCAGTTCTGTGTGCAAAGCGCATGCAGTGCAGTGGAGAACCCAGGAATGTGGAGGATCCATGGCTCAAGCACTTAAGGAAAGTGGTCAGTTTACATGAGAACTTTTAAACCTGCTATATAAAGCTCAGAGGATAATTACTCAAAAAGTGTATAACTTGAGAAGTAAAATAAATGGGGTCCAGAAAATCTAGACAACCCCAGCAGTAGTGAGTAAAGTAAGACTTTGCTCAGAGTTTTTCTTATTGTCATCTAAGAAAGACATTGTATGGGTAAACAACTATTCTGACCCAAACCTCCATGGGAGTATCCTCCCCCCTAATCAATCAACAGTTAAGATGGGACCTCCAGTCAGCTTCGTAGAAAGTGATCATGTTGGTTCTGTCTCTGAAAGACTTGATTTAGACTATTCTGCCTTAATAAAATCATGCATTAGTCTTGATCAGGAATGCCATCTCATTCCAGGACTATCAAAACCATTAGACGCTTCACCGGTATTGATGCAATAATTCAATTATGGGGGTGTGTTTGTCTCATTAGATTGATGAAATGGTGTTAAAAAGCCTTAGGGGATAATTCATAGATTTCAGTGCAGAGGCAGCACACGCGAGCAGCGCAGAGTGGGAGCGTGCGCAAGCGTGCGCCAGCCATGTGCGCTAAACAGCATTCTGGCGCACCGCATATTCATGGAATTCCCAAGCCATTTTGTGCGCTGGTGCAGAGAACATCCCTCAGCGCCAGTTACGCCCCCAAGAATGCCCCTTGCGCAAGGAAAAGGCATTGAAATCCCCAATGCAGCGTAAAGGGCCACGCTAACCCTGCACCAGCTTACAGGGCCGGTACACTGTAATTGCGTGTAAATACTACATGCACCCCGCTCATGGCACCCAAAAGCGTGAAAAAGTACTGGTGCACCTCTCGGAATACGCGTTCCCCGCTCGTGCCAGGTAAATTGTGTAGAAAAAGCACCGCCCTGTGGCATGGGCTGCCTGCGGGGCATGCCCAGGGTGGATGGGCTGGCTGGGGGGCATGTGGAGGGTGAGTGGGCTGCCTGTGGGGCATGGCCAGTGTGGATGGGGTGACTGCATGTATTTCAGGGGTGCGCGGGGAGTTTCACATGCGATAGGCCTTGGGTGAGAGCAGGCTATGTGTATTATGGGGGTGCGCAGGGAGTATCACGTGCGATAGGCCTTGTGCGAGCAGGGTATGTGTATTTTGGAGGTGCGCGGGGAGTATCACATGCGATAGGCCTTGTGCGAGCGGGGTATATGTATTTTGGGGCTGTGCAGGAAGTTTGACACGCGATACTCCAGACGAGAGCAGGGTATGTGTATTGGGGGGTGCGCAGGGAGTTTTGCACGTGACAGACCTTGTGCGAGCGGGGTACGTGTATTTTGGGGGTGTGTGGGAAGTTTTACATGGAATACACCAGGTGAGAGCGGGGTACGTGTATTTCGGGGGTGTGCGGGAAGTTTCACATGTGATAGGCCTTGTGCGAGCGGGGTATGTGTATTTTGGGGGTGCATGGGAAGTTTCACACGTGATACCCCAGGCGAGAGCGGGGTACGTGTATTTGGGGGGTATGCGTGGAGTTTCACACGTGATAGGCCTTGTGCGAGCGGGGTAAGTGTATTTGGGGGGGTTCACGGGAAGTTTCACACGCGATAGTCCTTGTGCGAGCGGGGTACGTGTATTTTGGGGGTGCGCAGGAAGTTTCACACGCAATAGGCCTTGTGCGAGTGGGGTATGTGTATTTCGGGGGTGCGTGGGAAGTTTCACACGTGATAGGCCTTGTGCGAGTGGGGTAAATGTATTTTGGGGGTGCGTGGGAAATTTCACACGCGATACTCCAGGCGAGAGCGGGGTACATGTATTTCGGGTGCGTGAAAAATTTCACACACTATTTGGCATAGTGGGCCCTCCCGGGTGTGCGGTTTCCCCCCTCCCCATGCCCTGCAGGCATCCCACACAACAGGGGACCAACCTACAACCCTCCCCATGCCCTGCAGGCAGCCCACACCACAGGGGACCAACCTACAACCCTCACCATGCCCTGCACTCAGCCCACATGACAGCATGCACTTGTGAGCACACTAGTGAGCCCCGACTCATGTGCCCCCACCCACTCGCCCACCCACCATTGACGGGGACCTGCCAGCAGGCCCCAACTCATGTCCCCCTGCACCCCACCCACCCACCATTGACAGGCACCTGCCAGCAGGCCCCGACTCATGTCCCCCTGCACCACCACCCACCCACCATTGACGGGCACCTGCCAGCAGGCCCCGACTCATGTCCCCCTGCACCTCCACCCACATTTGACTGGCACCTGCCTGCAGGCCCCAACGCATGTTCCCCTGCACCCCAACCCACCCACCATTGACAGGCACCTGCCAGCAGGCCCCGACTCATGTCCCCCTGCACTCCCACCCACCATTGACAGGCACCTGCCAGCAGGCCCCGACTCATGTCCCCCTGCACCCCCATCCACCATTGACGGGCACCTGCCAGCAGGCCCCAACTCATGTCCCCCTCCCAACACGTCATCACGATCCACACTCATGTCCCTTATGACCACCCAAATCCCACCCCACGCCACTCCAGTCCAAACACCCAACCAAGTATTACATCCACCCCACATTGAAATCCCTATGTCATGACAGATCCCAAAGGAGAAGTATGCACATTAGTACATGTCCGTCATACACACACAATGGGTGCAAGTGAATGAGAAAACCCACGTTGTGACATGCATGAAACCAATGAGAGAATACCACAAAAATGAAGTATGAAACCAAAATGTATTAATTACAAAAGCAAGGGAATGAAAGAAAATCACACAGTAAAAGAAACAATAAACAAAAGACTGCATGTCCAAAATGAAAGAAAAATATATGAATGCTGAATCCAAGTAAATCCAAATGAAAAATGCTCCAAAGTGTTCGTCCATCAAACCAAATCCAAAGGTAAACAAAAAAGAAAACCATTGCTCCATGGGTAATAAAAAAATCAATGAAGTAAAATGAAGTAAAATCCAGTCCAGAACTATATCAAATGTAAAAATCCAGGGTCCATGAGCCCAACAATCCAAAGGAAACCTACAAAATACCCTACCTAACAAATAACTATATACAAACATGTGGGGCATAGTCTATGCGCCCCAAATGAAAGAAAAATAGAAAGGAAATCTAACACTAATGAACTATATACAATGGCAGCGGGCAAGTCCTACGGCTCACTTGTTGATTTCCCGGGCCAGGGCATCATCGAACTCCTGTTCAACGTCCTGGAGGCGGGCCTGTTCCCTGGCCCCGAGGTCTCGCAGGGATAATGCCATGTTCACCTCCAACTCCCTGCGATTTTCCTCGAGGCACTCAGCCCGCCTCAGCACCCTGTGCATGGAGTTCTCCACCCTGACCACAGTGAGCCGTGCCTCTTCCGTCCGCTGCACATCTATTTGCTGGCCCAACCGCTGCCACACAGAAGACACTCCCAATCCAGGGTTATCCTGCCCTCCGGCCGATGCCTGCCCCTCTGATGTTGATGGCCCGAGCCATCATCGCTCCCACCTTGAGCTTGCTGCTGCCGTGTATGAGCCGTGCCTGTTGATGCCTGCACATCCTCCTCCTGCTGGTGTCCAGTTGTTGGGGTGGCCACCTCTGCTGGACCTCCGACTCCTGACTGTGGCAGGGAAGTGTCCTCCACCAGCCTGGCCGCTGGGTCAGAGTCAGCTTCACAGGGTACCCAGGTGATACTTGGGCCGGAAGATGGCACAGAAGACGACTGGCGCATAGGGGGTTCAGTTTAGGAGGGGGTCGGTAAAAGGTCCAGCAGACGGAGGAACCCAGCACTTGTGACCCTTCCTAGTAGGTCGACGCGGTCAATGAGGCATCCCAAATAACATGCAGAGTCCTCACGAAAACCCTGCACGTCATCCCGGATGCCACGTTGACGCAACACCACCCCAGCTAGGATAGGCTCAACACATCCACAGGGAGAGGGAGTCCAGTTGTTGTTTGCGCATCCCCTCTCTGAGAAGGGGTCTGGACGAAGGCATCCCTGCTGGTGCAGGATGATGCAGGCACAGGATCGGGGACAGGATTAAACACAGGCACCTCCGTGGCCGCCTGTGCTGTCTCCTGTCCCTGCCCCTGGACTGCACCACTAGCACCAGTGGAATCCCCCCTCCAGATGTCGCGTGTGGCCCTTCCACAGCCTCCTCCTCAACCAAACCCACCACCGACCTGGAAGCCGCATGCCATCTTCCTCCATAGGTCCCTGTAGGGTCTCAGCTGGCCCTTCTGCTGCCGAAGAGTCCACCTCTGACCTCCGCCTCTTGGATTTACCCTTCGCAGCTGCAGCCACGGACGCGGCACAAGACTCCTCACTCCCCGACAAGATGACAACCTGGGAGGGGAGCTGGGCCTTGCGTCTCTGGCTGGCGGTGCGATCCCTGCCGCTGTGCTCCACAGCACCGTCTCCCCCCCTCTTCATCATTTGACGCTGCAGACAGGGAGAGACTGAACACAGGCATCAGGGCACTGTACAATGGTCTGATACACACATGACAGTTGCACATGAGTGGCAGTGTAAAACTCACACATGGCATCACACTCCCCAACACACATATCATTTTAACCCACACACATGCGCAAATTAACTGGAATGTTCCAGCAGGCAGCACCATCCATACACATACAACAGCCTGAGCATCCGAAGGTTAGCTTGATGTCACATGCAACACAGGGAGTGCAGAGCACATGCACACACGCCACCAGACATACATGCATCTGTACATCTCCACCACCTGTCGCAGTGATATCATCGCCATCCATGTCACATCTGCTAATCAGCCTCCTACATGTCAGTGTCACATGTATCCATGGTGTATCACAGTTACACACTTGTCAAATACACACACATGCACACGTTCATTGTGCACATTCATGAAGGTGGAACCAGCATCCATATGTTACACCACAACCATGCCACAGTACATACACATAATTATACACATGTGTGCACAGATACATGCATTTGGGCACCATGCATTTGAACACATACACCACTGATGTGCCTCACACATGACTGGACTTGCATGTGGCAGGCTCATGTCCCTGTACATACACATCCATACATGGACCTTTCAAGACATATGTGCAACCTGCACACTCCTGCCACACCTCAACTTACACAGCGTCCAATTAGTACGCATGGACACTTACCGCTCGACTCCGGATGGGTCTGCCTCTGAACGATCTGGACGTGGAGCGCTGGGTGTATGCGTTCCAGGACCCTCATCTGGATGTTGGTAAGGCGGACCCAGCACCCTTCTGCATGCTTTGCCTTCAAAAGGTGCCGGGCCTTGCTGAAGGTCATGGACCTGAAGTCCTCCCAGTTCTTCCGGACGTGTTGCATGTCGCGGGCTGCCACCCCCTCCATGTTGATGGCAGCCACGATGTCCTTCCAGATCCTCTTCCATCCTTCATTGTTGGCGCGTGAACTTCCAAAGAGGGCATCATAATGCCCCAGGACTTGCTCCCCCAGGATGCTAGCTTCATTGGCACTGAAGCTGGCAGCCCTCTGCCTCTCTGCTGGGGGGTTGCCACTGGTGCCAGATGGTGTTGTGTCAGACATGGCAACCCCCGAGGCAGGTGTAGGTGGGCAACTGGGTCCTGGGGCTGGGCTGCGAACGATGGAATGCCAGCCGAGAGTCTTCTGTTCCAGCAGGGGTGCTCACAGCAACTGGACCCCTGCAGATGGCTGTCATGCCGGCACCAAACAGCAGGGCACGTGGCCAGCAGGGAGGCAGGCAGGCAGCAGCAGATGGCAGGTGGGAGTGTGCTCGGGGCTCTGGGGGGCAGGAAAATGGCCTTCTGGGCAGGAGCGTGGTCTTCCGTGCATTGTTGCGTGGCCAGCTTGATACAGAGTGATATGGCACGTGAAAAAACTGCACGTCAGCGTGTAGTTCAAAGAAAGGCCCTTAGCTCGTAAGCACGTCTGTGACGTAACGCGCTCAGGCGTTTCCCTCCACACGGGTGCATGTTGATTGTACATGTGCAAAAACTGCACATCCCGGTGTCACTGCATGTAATTGGAGGAAAGGCCCTTAGCATGTACGCGCGTAAGTGACATCACACGTTTGGGCTGGGTTAAAAGGTACGCGTAGGACGCCATTTTCTTGTACGTGCTTTTTGTGGAGAGCGAGTGGGTGATTCTTGTACTTCTTGTTGTATTTTTGCACTTGCACGTATTTTTGCACTTGTCGTATTTTTGCCCCTGTGTGTCACATACCCATTCAGAGGTTATTGTAGCCAGCGTGTACCACGTGTACGCTTCTTTTTGTGTTTCTGGGTGCCACAGCGTAGTGAGGGTTCTTTATTCCACGCACATGGGCAACCAGGGGTTGCGTGCACGTTAAATTTTGTTTTTGGGGTGCATGAGCGTTGCGTGACCCGTCATCTTCCCCCAGGGGTCACAGACAGCCTTGCTACAGCACTAGGGTACATATTCCATCTAGTACCCTGCCCCTTTCTCCCCAATTGCCCAGGACAATTGTTTACTGCACCTCCCATTCGCACAAGAACATCAGTGCCATGGTTGGGAGGTGACCAAGCGGTAAGGGAGACAAAGGTGGCCGACCTCCAAGAGGCGGGCACGGCAGGGGACATGGCCAGGATGTGCAGGGTGGCCCAAGAGGCCAGTGTGTGGAGGACCAATCAGGGACACCTATGCCACCCCCAATGGGTCGGGGAGATGCAGCTGACACCATCCCAGCTCAGGCCTTGATAACCCGGCCCATATTGTCAACCGAACAAGCACAGGATGACTCCCAGGCTGACTTCCGTGTCACCAAGTCAAAGCCACGTGTGGCGGTGAAAGTTGCTGTCACCAGGCCCTGTGGATCTTGGGCAGCAATGTCATCTGCTGCCCCAAGTAGGCAGGGTGAGGAGGCTGCAGTGGCAGCTGCAGCTGCAGCTCAATCCACCCCAGCTCCGAGTCTCCCCGCTGGGACAGTGTTGGTCCAAGTCCATCACCCCAAGGTTGGTCCTGCCAATATCACCCAGCAGCCAATGCCTGCAGTGAGACCTTTGTTCATCGTGCCTTTGGCTACTTCCTTTGCCCAGTCCACCTGCGCTTCAGCCCCTACCAACCAGAGCAGCGTAAGCCACTCAGCGTCTGCACCACCTCCCAAGAGGAAGAAGTGTGCTCTTGCGGTACAGGCTGGGACCCCAGACATGGCTCCCCCCTCCAGCTCATCAAGGAAGCATAGTTTCAATGATGTGGAACTAGACACACTTGTGGGCTATGTGTCGGGCAATGTCCGCGAAATGCTGGTGGCTCCAGGGTGCAAGACTAAGACTGCTCAATGTAGGGCCCACTGGCAGTGCATCGCAGACCAAATTAGTGCCCTTGGATTTGTCAGGCGCACAGCTGATGATTGCTCTAAGCGGTGGAATTACCTCAAACGCAGAACAAAGAACAAGCTGGTTTCCAATCATGCCTCTACTCTGGCGGCTGTCAGTGGGTCTCCACCAGAGA
The DNA here is from genome assembly GCF_040938575.1 of Ambystoma mexicanum. NCBI lineage: Eukaryota > Metazoa > Chordata > Amphibia > Caudata > Ambystomatidae > Ambystoma > Ambystoma mexicanum. The sequence goes on along the minus strand of NC_090934.1, from coordinate 612,695,581 downwards.
ATTAAGTACTCACAGAACATGAGTCTATCGCTGGAGGCTTCATTACAGAGGATCATATCCAAGGCGTGGGAGACCTACCAGATCTTGAGGCAATGTCCGGTGAGTGTCCATGCATGTGTGTGCAAACCATGTGTATGTTGCTTGGGTGATGTCTTCTGATTGAGTGCCAGGTGAGGCTGTGTAGTTATGACTGCTATGGGTCAGCCATGTGGTGCCTCCAAACCATAGCCCGGCCTTGGGTTTGGGTTTTCAAGTATCCCTTCTGACAGCAGTTGACAATTTGCACCTGATTACTGCACTTGCCCCTTCAACTGAAATCTTGCCACAACATTGTTCACAGTGTTTTCCTGTTCATTATGCCTGATTGATGAAATCCTTTTCATGTTTATCACACATTTGTGTGCCCTTCTGCCCAAAATGTAACATAGTTCAGACATAGATTACACCCCACAATGGCCCACTTATGTTTCCTTAATATGGGAATGATTTCATCAATCAGGCTGAGTAATGTGCACTTACACATGGCCTGCACACAATCACTTCGGGGCCCGGTTTGAATGTTGAACATGACAATTGTCTTCTGTTATGTCGAAGTTACCAACCATTGATGTATCCATGTGCCTGCCATCACTGCATTAGTGAACACTGGCTTTGTTGCAGCGTGTGGCACATGCATGTTTTGTCACACTATTTTGCATGTTCTATTTCATGATGTCCATCTCACATGGATGGGTGACAGTAGTAATTTGCTACCATCTGAGTGTCTTTGTAAAACCTGCCATGGCTATGCTACGTGACATCTGTGTGCTGGCATGTGTCATGTATGTGGATTGTCCATGCAACTCACAGGCTAATCTGTGATGCCAGTGCTATCCAGCATGCAGCACATGTGTTGCTTTTCCATCTTGGAGTCCTCAGTGTCTGCTTTTTGCCTCCCCTTCCAACTCATTGCCAGTGCATGCATGCCAGAGTTATTGTCATGTGTGACATGTGTCATTTATGTACAGGATGTCTGCTTCGTCCTGCCTATGTGTGTGGCCTATGGTGCTCATGCCTGTTTTCATTACTTTTCTTTTATGTTTTTGCAGGTGATGAGGCACTAGATGCTATTCAGGAGGAGGAGATGGCAGGCGTACTCACAGCCACAACCAGGCACCAATGGAGGACGTGGGTTAGTGGTGGGTGAAAACCCATTACTCCTACAGACCATACTGTCCACGGGTGTCTCTGGGTACACCTCTGGAGACCTCTATGAATCAGGTGCTGAATCAGACATTGAGACATATGTCCCGTCGCAGGTGAGTGTTTCTGGCAGGGGTGCTGTTCTGTCCAACCCACCTGCACTGGGGGTAGACCCCTCTATGGGGCATTCAGTGTTGGAAAGTCTGCCTGTGGCGGTTACGGATGCAGGGTCACACTCCACAATATTTGCTCCTGTTCCTGGGCCAGTAGATCAAAGGAGGAATGCAGTCCTGCAGCCTCAGGCAGTGCCAGCACAGCGAGGTGGACATCACCTTGCCCCAAACAGGTGTGGTGCCCGTCAACGCAGTGGCTGTACGCCAACAGGCAATACTGTGTGGGAGAACTCCATGTACACTATAGCAGCACAACAGGGGGCATCATGTGAGATGATGTCTCAGGCCGTGGATAGGGTAGCCACTTCCATTCTCCCCCCTGAAAGGCAGGTGGAGAACCAGCAGCAGGCAACAGAATCCATTTGCCACTCACACAGGGAGGACATGTTGGCATCCAACAGGGACCGACGGGCTGGACTGGAGACTCTGCGCACAGACATATCTGCAGAGTCACAGGCCCATAGGGATGCCCTGAGGTTAGAACACAGGTCCCTGAGAGATACTCTGGGTGAACCTGAGGTGTCCCGGAGTACAAGGTCAGAACAGCAGCTGGAGCAGCTGACACGCACACTCTCAGCTGAACTCCAGGCAACCCGTGAGGCGATCCGGGCATCACACGAGGCCTTGCAGGCAGAAATGCGTGCTACCCGTGAGGTGCTGCATGGGGATCTCCGTACCATCATCCTGCAGAACCAAACCTTTCAGACCCACATGCTTGCTGCCATGGAGGAGCATGCCAGGGCTTTGCGTGGTCTGCCTCCCATATCACGCCCACCTTCTGATGTACCACCAGAGGGTGGTGACAGCAACAGCAGTTCTCCCACTGTAGGGTAGCCGTGCAGGCCATGAGCCCATGGAGGGATTTTTTTTTTTCTCAACATCCACGCATGTGGGTGTTGGGGTGCACCTTGTACCTCGTCCCTCCTGGGTGGCCTCGCCCTCCTCCTGGTCCACACATGGCCATTTTTTTTTTGTTGGTTTTTTCATTCCGAGTTGATAAATGAAAATAGTATTTAATTCATTTGTTATCTTTATTTCTTCTTCTTTATTCTATTTATTATTTTCTTTTTATTTTGAATCTTGATTTCTTATTTTGATTTTCATACATTTATTTTTATTTGGTTATGCTTCTGATTTTTACTTTATTATTTCATGTGTTTCTTTTACTTTACATTTACTTTTCCTTTTTCTATATTTCATTTGCATTTACATTTTTGTTCATTACCATTTTCTTTCAGATTGTGAATTAATGTTATAGTGTGTTGCTTTGTGTGGCTCCTGTAGGCATCCACTGTGTATTCCAGCTGGGCACATGCAGGCTTGTCCTGTCTTTGCGTTAGAAACTTGGGTTCCTGACACACAGACACACCTCCTGCTTCCCCTTTCCATGGGCTCGCAAAGGGTGTGACCAAGTGACAGTAACTTACACAGAGGCATTGGGCTCCCATAAGTTGTGTGGGTAGTCTGTAGTCCAAACTGTAGTCCAAACTGTGTATACATCCCTAGTGGGGATTGTTGTTCATTTAATTTCTCCACTGCATGGTGGATTTCTACATGGTTTTACATACAGGACATTTTGCTTATATATATGTAGCTTCTTCATGTCTTAACGAGCCCATCTCCTTTGCAGATGCAGTTCATGTTGCCTGCAGTACACTGCCACATTTGCCTACCAGCAACACCCTGGAAGGGGTCGATGTGCTGCCTTAGTCAGGTTGTGACACTTGCACTACTTTAATTTTTTACTCTCATATGTTGCCACTATTGGATCCTGTACTGATGTTTTGTTTTGCTGGTATTTGTTAATGTGTTTTTTTTTCATTGGTGAGAGGCAATTGTCTGTGGCCTGTTTCCATTTGGGACAGTGCACTTTGTGACACTTGTGTCACGTGGTGTGCATTCATTTGGTTGCTTTCACATCACATGCCATGCCATGGTGTGTTGGGTATCTGAGATGGGGTTAGGGAGGGGTTGAGTGACATGCCACTATTTGTTTGTAGTGTTTTCCAAGGGTGTAGTCCTTCATGCTGCATGAATGTGTGCCTTTTACTGACACAGCATTGGGGGTGTTTAAGTAGCTAGGGATGCACACAATGTAGCACGTCCAGGTGAACAATCTCAGGGTGGTATGGTTGTGTCAGTTCACTGTCCCTTTTGTCATCATCATAAATTGTCAGCTGGTATGTTCCAAGCCTGTGTGCACTCCACAGAGGTGGGATTTTAGGTGAAATAATTTGCCACCAGCTGGGTACGGGCTGCCTCCCCACGTGCCCTTGCACCTCCCATGCGCAGTGGCCATGCATGTGGTTGGGGATGTGGGGGCACCACCATGTCCAACGGCACGCCCCGCCGGGTTGCAACGTTGTGCAGGACACATGCTGCCAATATGATCCTGCACACTACTGGGGGCGCATATAGCAGCTGACCACCAGAGCGGTCAAGGGCGTGAAAGAGTGACTTCAGCACTCCGAATGTGCGCTCCACTGTGCCCCAGGTTGCAAATATGGGTTGTGTTGTATCTTACCTCAGTGGTGTGGTGGGGTTCCGTATTGGCGTCATCATGTAGGTGGAGGTGATAATGGTTGTCATTAGTGGGGTTTTCACATTTCTCAGTTTCTGACATGCATGCATGTGCAGAGGCATTTATACTCACCAATTAGCCATGTGTCGCCATGCCGACCAGCTTCCAGGTCCCGGTTTAGGGGTGAAATTCTAAATATGAAACTATCACGGCTGGACCCCGGATAGTTGGCATATACTGAGGTGATGATTCCCTTGGCATCACATACAACCTGCACGTTAATGGAATGCGAGTGCTTGATAGATGTGCTCAGTGGCCCTGGGAGGACGTAGACCCACATGGGTGCAATCAATGGCACCTAGCAATTTGGGGAAGTGTGCCACCCCGTAAAAGTCCTGGACGACAGCCTGCCTTTCTGCAGGGATTCTGGACATGTATATGTGCCTGCGGACTGAGGGGCATGCAGTCATGATGGCCAACACCTGGTGTAGGCAGCGTGACTGCGTGGCCTGGCAGACACCCCCAACTATGGCACTTGTCTGCTGAAATGACCCAGTAGCCAAGAAGTGCAATATATTGAGCACCTTTTCCAAGGGGCTCAGTGCCGTGCTTGGGAGCACAAGGTGGGTGATCTGAGGTCATCCTCCCACTCCCTGACCAGTTCTAGGATTATTAGTGCTGGAAACCTGTACCTCCCATACACCTGGTCATCAGGCATCCCAAAAAGGCTGGTCCTGGGTAAAGAAATGCAGGGCCTGGCTTTCCTCCTCCTCCTGCGTTGTCCCACAACCACTGCTGCGAGAAACGGTATATTCATCATAGTGTATGAGCTTGTTTGTTGTTCGTGCGCAGTTTTATGCTGCACGGGGCCGCTTACACCTGCTTCCTGCTGGTGTACGTGTTTCCGGATTAGCATGTCTTTTTTGGCGCACGGGTTTCCCCTGTTCGATTCCCTGAATATGTGTTGTTAGCGCGTGTGTGGGCGTTGCAAGCATTTACCGCCCGTACTTCCCCCTTAACACCCACATTTTCACATGTTGTTCCCCATTCCGTGTGTTACGCCCCGTGTTCCGCCCACTTTTCTTGTGCGCGCTACACAATGTGCGCTTTCCTTGTGCACGTCGTGCATGCCGTTTAGTGACGTGTGCACCTGCGTGCTCCACCCACGGATTTGGTGCACATCCCAGGTTTTACAAGTGCAGCGCATTCCATGAATCGATGAATGGCTGCGTGCACGGCTTTAGCACGTGTGCGCTGCATTTTTCACGTTTGCACTCCCCTTTTCAGCGCACATTTATTCCATGAATTACCCTGTTAATATCTCTCCTCCAAAGACACTGTTGAACTCCAATGCAGGCCGCACAGGTGGATATCCTAGAGTCCGCCTAAATTCAGGCTCTCAAGTTGGTGCTTGAATCTCTTGTCAGACTATATGATAATATCAGTCAGGAAGTTAACTTACACATGTTTAAGCTAAAAAAAACTCTTTAAGAAGTGAAGTCTGCAAAACCTTGGCAACACCTGCAGTCTCTTAGAATGATGAAGTTGTGTCAACACATACTTAAACATCCTCTGTAGTATGAATAACTGATTTGTTTGCAGAATCCAATTTAGTGGGTCCATTGGATGATTTGGAAGAAAGGGTAAATGTTGGCACTACCAAACTATAGGATAATTATACTGAATCTGTGAATACATTCTTTCTTCAAAATCAATCAAAGTTTCTGAAACACTACAGGTAAAAAAATCCTTAGCACAAGGACAAAATATACCAGTAAAAAAGGATCAGGGGAAACCCTTTTTCCAACCTGATGCTCACAGTCCATAAATATTTAAACTATCATCATGTTTGAAGTACTATACACAGTTTACTTGATTTCACAACACAATGCTTTACAAGATACAATAAGAACAAATCTGTGAGTATGTCATTCCTTCTTTTCAGAATGCATAATGCAGTGCAGAAGACAATGCATTTCGGAGAGATCTCCATCTTCAAGGCTAACAACTAATGATTTTGCCAGTAAAAAAATAATATATACAACCAATATCATGTATTGTGGTACAATGTCATCACAAATACTCCAACCAAAGGAAATGCATTATCTGTATAACATGATTCAATGCAACAAAAGAGAAAAGAAAGGGAATAAAAAAAATATAATTAATGTGTTATGTCTTATAATATGGAAAAAATAGATGTATCATATTTTGCTTATTTACCTGTGATCAAAGCATACCGACATGTCATACTACAAAAGTGAAAAATAAAAGACAGAAAAAAACATCCACTGATGTCTATTCACAGACATTGAGAATTAGCGATGCAATTCAAGACGAATTATAAGCAAATTTACCTGAAGGTTGTCTCCCCACCAAATGGTTGTAGTTATAAAGTACTGTGTATTGATGCCCAAAAATACAAAAAGGAATAGTTACAAAATGGTGAATGGTGTGCACAGAGTTAATCTCTGAATGATCTATATAGTAGCACTCAATACATTTCTTAGGTATTTACCTGGCGCTTAAGATAAATCCAGACTCAATTCACAGTCAGCATGTCTTGTGTGAAGGCTGTGCGGGAGTATCAGCCTTGTATATCGCACTGTGGGGTTACGTGCCATTTGCAGTGTGACATAGGCGCCTTTGCATCATGTCACGTCATGGGCGTCATGTCGTGACTTCACTATTGTGGCCTGCCCTTTGGTGGTAGCTTCGAATGAAGTACTGGAATATGTAGTTTAAAATGTGGCAGCAAAAAAAGTAAATAGGGAACAACAAATGCAAAGAGAAAAATGGCTAAAATGTGGTTGAAAATGTAAAATAATGTGCATTGTCACAGGCCAACCCTTTATTCAATACAAACAAATGATATAAAGGTATTGAAATAAATACATAGATTTAGCAGGATGGGGCAATCATAAAAAACTTGAGAATCCAAAGCGGGTTGTACAATTTATGGCAATCCTAATAAACCTTTAGGGTATTGTTGAGCAATATAATGAACAATGTCCATATTGACATGAACATCATACATAGGACATGCAATCCTTACACAAGGTATGCAATTTGTGTACAATAAAATGTAGAATGTGTTGCTATGTGACAAATGTAATGTTATTAAATGCATAGGGATTATATATACCAAATTGGTGTGAATGCATGCACTCAATTAAAGATCAACCATATGCCAAAACTGTGAAACCTTATGGCCTACCTCACCAAAGAGGTGTTGTATTGATTGTGATGATCAATGTAACCAATATTATAATAGCATGAGAATGCAACTTTGGTTACTACAAAAAAGACGAGTTGTTTACTTCCTCATTAATTCCATTACGGCATAATGAATCAGGTTTTTCAATACAGAATGTTTCCATTTGGTCTAGTAGTTTCATCAAATCTTCATGGGCTTCCCTTCTGGTTATCACACCCACTACTTGAAACCTGATCTGTGACAGGTCATGATGTTTCTCCATCCAGTGCCTGGATATTGTGGAATTAATGATCTGGGACCTTATGCACAAGCGATGTTCATTCCATCTTAGCTTGCATGATTGTTTAGATGGTCCCACATAGTAAATTCCAGATGGGCATTTAATAACATAGATAATATTCTTTGTGTCACATGTAGCATCATTTTTAATCTTAATTTGTTCACCAGTCTTGGTAGTTAACAATATTGCCTTTAGTTATGAACCTGCAGTTGGTGTAATGCAGGCATGGGAAGGTACTGGTTTTCTTAGTGATCAGTGGACTTTTAACATCTGGTCTAGTTTTAACCAAGCTGCTCTAAGATTCAATCCAGACAACCACAGCAGTAATGGGTAAAGTAGAACCTTGCTCACAGTTTTTGTAATTGTCATCTAAGAATGACATTGTATGGGTAAATGACTATTCCGACCCAAACCCCCACAGGAGTATTCTCGACTCTTAATCAATCAACAATAAAGCTAGGACCTTCAGACAGCTTCCCTGAAAGTTGAACATTTTGGATCTGTCCCTGAAAGATTTGATTTAGATGATTACCTTTCATAAAATCATGCATTAGTCTTGATCAGGAATGCTGTCTTATTCCAAGACTATCAAAATCATTAGAAGCTTCATCAGATTTGATCCAATCATTCATCTCTGGGGGTCTGTTTGTCTCATCAGATTAATGAAATGGTGTTAAAAAGCCTGAATGTCTCTCCTCCAAAGACACTGTTGAACTCAAATGCAGGCCCCAGAGGTGGATACCCTAGAGTCCACATCAATGTGGGCTCTCAGTTCGGTGCTTGAGACTATATAATAATATCAGTCAGAAGGTTCTATTACACATGTTTAAGCTAAAAAAACCCTTGTTAACAAGTAAAGTCTGCAATTCCTTGGCAAATCCTACAGTTCCTTAGAATGATGAAGTTATGTCAACAAATACTTAAACATCCTCTGTGGTATGAATAGCTGATTTGTTTGCTCAATTCCAATTTAGTGTGTCCTTTGGATGATTTACCAGCACCAGATATGATTAACGTCTTCCCTGGTATCCATTTAGAGGATAAAAGCAAGAAGAAGAAAAGCGAGCTGAAGGAAGTGTAGCCCTAAGCAGTGCAGACAGCAGAGTGTTACTGTTTATGGTGTTTCTCTTTGCTCCTGGCTCCTGATTCTAGATGGAAAACGCACTTGGCTTTGCTGTGATTCTCCTTTAAACTTTACAGAACACTATTTTACCCAGAGTGCAACGCGAAGTACGTTGCGTTGATGCAGTCAGCTGAGTGTTATGGTTGACTGTGTTTCACTATGCTCCTTGCTCCTGATTCTACACGGGGCTTTGGTGTGCTTCTGGCCCTTTAAACTTTAAAGAACACTATTTTTCCCAGAGGGCAACATGAAGCGCATCATGCAGAGTGCAGTCAGCAAAGTGTTTTGGTGTTGCAGAGTTGGCGCAGTGGGTGAATGGCATTCAGCTTTGAGACATTGTACACTACAGCATTGCTATGCCAGAAAAAGCAAAAACTAAAGCCAGCACTCACAATTCAAGAAAGGGTAAGCCTTATGTTAAGTCAGTGACTCGTGTAGATACACATAGCAGAAATGTCTTGGTACATAAAGCGGCTTACCCTGGCATAGGAGAGAAGGTAAATCATGAAGGAAATACGTCCGTCGTGGGAAGGGGAATATTGCTGATTACTATCAGACTGAAAAAGTTATACCTGCTCACACCATTGTGCAAGTAAACGAAGAAGCCAGTGGCATATGGAACAGCACATGCACTAACTTCAGCGGTGTTGACAATAATTCCATGTTGGCCATGTATTACACGCTACAGGCAGCCGCTGGGGTGAGTTTGGCAAAAATGCTGCAGGAAACGAGGAAAAAACCCAGGAGTTGCTCCCGAGACTGCCGTCTTTACCGCCCCCTACACATTTATTGGTGGTGCAAGTAAAGAACCCACGGCTCTCGGCCTCACTAGCACTGCTGCACATCTCTCTGCAAGAAGACGGTTACTCTAGCGAGATTAGTGGAAATAATGAGTTAGACCAAACAAGTTCAGAGAAAACAACCACTGGGGTGTTGCAGTTTGGTGTAAAAATTCTGCTTAAGCTATCCAGACATATACAACAAGGAGAACAAAGACAGAGAAAAATTGTCAATACCCTGGAGGCCAGAAAAAAAGGCAATGGGAGTGAAATTTGCCTAGCTGATAGTCAACCAGTAAATCTGCAATTATCAAGTTGCAAGGTAGGTTTGAGGTAAAAACAGTGAATACCCGCCCCCTCAGAAGCTTTGATATTAATGGAGAAAACCCTCCCCAATACCACCATTTACCAGACCAGAAAAGCGAGAAGGTTGGCAAAGCGTGCAAAGGTGCGAAACGGCATAAGACAAACCTTTGAGCTGACAGTTATAGGCACAGTTCCACCACCAGAACCTTTGAATTCCACCATTATTCTGCCTGCAACATGGAATAAAAGGAAAGGAACGAAAAAAGTAGTGTGGAAGCAAAGGAGACTGCAGAGGTCTGTGGGCACCCTAACTAGTTGATTGGTGGATGGACAGAAACCAGCTGGGGGACCCTGTGGGAAATAAAGGTATAAATACCTCATGTGTGGAACTGACTGCCAAACCATGGTTACCAAAACCAGGATTGAAGTGGTATCCAAACCAGAGTAGTTACCAGGGTCGAGTATTTGTGGACAAGTTGCCACCCCCAAACAAGTGGTGGTTTCAACAGAAGGCGACAACTGGACACTGGATGAAAAGGTGTTTACACTGGTGCATGGCCCTTTGACCTTTTCAGGAAACAGAACAAATAGATTGGACCCGCTACTAGTGTGTAATAAGGTTTTAGCTCTCCAAGATTTGTCATCAGATTTTAGCTTTGTGGAACCTGTGGTTTCAGAAGGAGGAATTACATTCCGGTTCATTGTGTTTCTCCAGTATTGGTGGCCCTTGTTAGCGCTCATCAAGTATCCATCTCTAAGGTGGGCTATTTGAAGATTGTGAAACGCATGTTCCCTTGAAGAAAATAATGGTTACGCAGTCGTTCTCGCAGGTGCTAAAGGGTGGATTGGTGGGAATTTCATCTGACCCAGTGTGGAGGGCTGTGCCAGCATCAGTAATAGCTCAACAAAAGAAAAATGCTACCGGAGACTTATGAGAAGTGTTTTCAATTAATATACTTGTTTCCAGTTTTCCAAAAGAGCACACAGTAAGAGACACTAAAGGGTATCCTTGTAAGCAAGATGGGAAAATCAGACTGGGCGGATAATTATGCTGACCTGGAAAAGCACTGACACCACAAGTACATAATTGTAGTCATGCATAAGTATTTGAAAACTGAATCTTAAATTGTTAAAAAATCCTAGTCCCTTTGCTTACTATATAGGGGGTATATACCCAGATGCCAACTGACCAGCAATTCTATTGCTTATGTAAACATTCCGTTATGCCAGAGACCTCCAGACACATCTTGACCAAATGTAGGAAAAATGTGTATAAAACACATGTGCTTATTGGGCAAATTTGTAAGTCGGTACGTCGCCATAAAAACAGAGGATTTTTGGAACTACTGTTTAAATACCAACACAGAGTCAGTACAGATATCACTATACCATCTTTGGTGTGCGATAAAAGTCAAACTGAAAATACAACTTGATTGTATAACTGAGGAGGGTGCGTATTTAAGTAAACAGTTCTGTATTGTATGTATTGTATCATGCAGGGTAAGAGTTTGTTTGCCAGCTGTATAAAAAACCTTGTGTACTGGTATAATTCATTATTAGCCCAAAATTGTAGGAGCAGGATGTTATTGAAAGCTTTTATAATTATAATAAGTTGAAGAAAATTTGTGACACGTCACCACAGTAGGGATTGGTTTGTGATTAGCGATATGTGATTTGAGATTTGAGATTTGAAACTGATTTGATTTTTAAGAGTAGATTGTGAAACAATGAAATATTTTGTAAAAGTTCATTATTCGAGCTAAAAACAAATAAAAATGTATTATCATTATTAATAATTTTATTAATATTATTATATTTATACAATAAAATAGACACAGTTATTGCAATAAAAACATAATTCTGACTTTCAATAACTTTTTTTCGAACATTGATTAAGAAGTTAATAGACCATGACAATCAGGCTCAACTGAACCTAAACATTACACAAGCAGAGCAGGACAGTGGCATTGGTATTACACAAAAGAAAACTCAGAAACTTAAATCAACCATTGTTGCTGCCACTGGTGGTCAGCTTTGTTTCCTCATCCAGGAAAAGATTTGGTTTCACAATGAAGGCCAAAGAAGGAGAGAAAACCAACCCGACAGATAGAGCTGGCCTAGGAGGATAAGCGTTCCTTACAGAATCCTCTCAGATTTGCTCCTCCAAAGATATAGAAGGCCAATGGTCATCAATGATGGTTAAGTGTTATCTTAGACTGGAATCCATTTTTTCAAATACTAAGGTAGGACCCCTAAATCATTCAAAGATTTGAGCGCTGCTTTTAGGAGTCCCCCAATTAATATAGATTTCCTCTGGATATATTAAAGTGGAATGTATCAATGAAAATAGGATGGACTCATGCTGTTACGCATTAGGTCGACTTTTCTTTATAAATTGATTTTGGAGGAGGCTCAATTGTTGTGATATGATGTGTTTCCCCATTCCGTATGTCTCAAAAGTTGTCGAAATAGAAAGTATATTGTGCCTCCTATTGTAATAAATCTATTAATATTGGCCTACGCCAAGCTGCTCGAAAGTCGCTTGCGAAAGAAATCTGTGTTGCAAGGTCCTGACCTTATATCCATGTAAGCCGCCATTTTAGGTCAAACTGCCATTTTAGGATTCGTTGTGTAAAAGTCACCCTGTGAGTTAAAATGGTGGACGATGTCATTCCAGAATACAACATGGCCGTCTTGACCTCTGTACATAGCTAATATGTAATTTGCCTGCAGGCTACTTGTTGAGGTCATGAACTGAGAACTTGCCCTTCATTGACCTATTTGTAGAAGGATTACTCGTGCAATGAAACTAATCCACGAGCATATGTTGAGACAATGTATTCAAATACTGAACGAAGAACATCTGTTTAACTACATTGTATTAATGTTTAAGAAGGCCTGCATGGAAAAACTTGAGAATACACAGTTATTGCATACGCTTGTTGATACATGTATTAAAAGCAAACCAGTTATATGCGGTTATTTGAGACTTGGCACGAACCCTAGATCGGTGATATATTAAAAGGAATATTAACCCGAAGTGGTGCTGGACAACGCGCCCACTAAATGTATAAAAAGCGAATGCATTCTAATGTACAGCGTCTCTCACTGGACACACTAAACCACGCTGCAGTTCGTTGTGTTGTACTGAGGGCAGATAGCTATCTGATTTTGCTCTGTTTTTGTAACGGGGTTCGGTATAAAATAAAGTACTTTGTATGTTCCTTTGTAACCCGTGTTCGGAGTATTTCCTTTTGGGGTACTCAGCCTCAATATTCTTTTTCTGTTTTCACAGTTGGCGCCCGAATTGGGACCCTCAAGATTGGTGCCGGATTGTTGAAGGTTGACACACGCTATCGGACCGGGATCGGACGGTGTGACATAAGGAGCCCCCAGAACGAGACGTGACACCTCAACAGCGCGGCACGACCCGATCCTTGGACGATAAGCGCGTGGTCCATACGGCATCTTGACGAGGGTCCACTTATCGAGGCGGGCAGATTTGCCGAAATCACAACACACGAGGTAAGATTAGTTAGGTAAGATTCTTAGAAGTACTGATCGGTCCTCCTTAGGTTTGGTCAGGTGAGTCGTGACCCGATTCTTAATTTAACCCTGACAATTTGGCCAGCTCTATCTGTCGGGTTGTATCTGCAGACACAATTATTGACCAGGTAACACCAAGAATTTGAGAAATGCCTGGGAAATTGTCTACCTGCTTTAGGGCATTATTCCGCAGTGATAAACAATCTTTGGAATTTAGTCGTCCCGCACCACAGGAGGGGTCGCCGGTATGTACTATGTACTGTAAGTATGGCATTGGGAGTATAGTATTTAATGATATTTGGCACAGACAAACCAGACATGCCTCCGAACTTCAGTGGCCAATCAATGGTAGTTTTGAGATCCCTCGTATTGAATATTTGGAGTCAGTCTTGTTAAAGAAAAAGGCTAGACCTGCAGCATTTGATGTTTTGCAGAATTGGAAAAAGGAAGCGTTGCAACAACTTAAAGGTAGAAAGAAACATGCACGTTGTCATAAAACGAACGCTGAAAAAGCATTGTTATATGACCAAAACACAGTCTGAGGCGACTAAAAATATGGATAGGGCTTTCTCACTTGGAATTCAGAAAATCTATCCTTCTAAAGATCTTCATATTTCTGATGAGTTTATTGACAAAATATTAAATGAACGAAGGCCTGGTGCCTCTGCGCCAACTCCGGATGTTCCTCTTCCCACTGCTGTACCTCTTCCTGCTGTTATTCCTGCTCTTCCTGCTCAACCTGTTGTTCCTATTCCACCGGTTTTTGTCCCTCCACCTGCTCCTCCGCCTCTTTTTATCGCACCAGTTATAGAACCTCCATGGAATTTTCCTGCTCCCTCTCTTCCAAGTGGTCCTGAGCCGCTTGTAATCGTTCGAGGTACAGGAACAAAAGTTGTCACTCGTAATACTGTACCGCCGGAGAAGAAACGTGAGTTAATTGCATGGGCTATGGAGAAGGATGATCAAGCTAGCGTTTTTGCCACACTTTGTAATACGGGTAATTTTCCTGAGAAAAATGTTTTTATTAAAAGTTTAGGGATTCAGTTATGTATAATGTGGGGAAGATTAAATAATGCAGATGTTCCGCAAAAGTTAAGGGATCTAAATACTCTAGCGCTTTATAGAGACACTGTGGAGAAGGTAAATGAGCATGTCGAGAGATTATTTGGGCATAGAAAGGAGTTAGAAAAGTTACAGAATGAGGATGATGAAGACGAGAATATGTATGTACAGAAACGGTTCCTTCCGTGTCGTAAACCGATATCGGAGGAAATGCGAATTTGTAAGAAAGACGCGATTAGATGGATTTCAGACGTATCGATAACTCCAGTTGAGGTATATGACACATATAGTCAATATACATTAGAAATGCAGAGGAAAGTGATACAGGTAATGATAGAATACCTGCAGGATGAATGTGTAAAAAGGAAGATTAGTTGTCCCACAGAGTTATTGAGCATTTATAAGAGAGCTTTTTCACTTGACACTTCTTCGACTGCTTTAGCGCTCGACTTGGCTCTGTTGCTTAGTAAGCGTTCAGAGTCACCTAACTCAGTTGCCTATGAGAGAGGTTCCTCCGACATTTGTCCCGAAGGTTGAGGTTGTGGCCAATGCTGAAAATAATATAGTCGCTGTGAACATTCCTGCACATTATGTATCACAGTTTGTTCACGTCCCGTTCTCAAGACAGGAAGTAAATACTATTAGGCAATCTATCCCCGATATTAGGAAAAACCCCACAAGGTTCTGTAAAGAGATAGAAACCGTTTTGCAGTCCTCAGTGTTCACCTTAGGTGACATTGATTTGTCGTTTTCTGTACTCCTGCCCGTAGATTTATGGAAACAAGTTAGAACTATTGACGATTTACCTGGGTTGGGAGATACAAGGGCGAATATAACCAGACTCGATGGGGAAAGGCCAGCTGGCAAAAGACCGCAACAGGTGATATTAACTCTGCCTGATAGAATCATTGCTGAATTAAAAACTATAATTCCCGAAAAGAGAATTATTTGGGACAAGCTTACGGCCTGGGTCCAAGGAAAGTCTGAAGGTGCTACCGACTTCTTTAATCGGTTCGAACAGGTATTCTCGGATTTCAGTGGACAAGACTTAGGCACAGAGTCTGGGAAAAGATTATTTGTGGACACTTTTGTACGTGGATTGCTGCCTGACATCCAGTCACAGATTATGTACCCTCTGAGAGTGCTTGGTAGGCGAAATCACAATCAGAAGTACTGCACATGGCTCAGTACTATGAGAACTGTGTCAATAATTAAAAAGATAAGATTGAAAAACGGAAAGGCGATTTAAAAACTAAAGTGCTATTGCAGCAAAATGTCAGGGTCCCCAGAGGGGGTAGTTCTCAGGTTAGAGGTCAGTATGTCCTGCAGGGGAATGTGCCCTTGGGTCCTGTGAGTATTAACCAGTGTGCTTATTGTCGTCGAGAGGGTCATTGGCGAGCACAATGCCCCATCCTTCAACAAAGGTCGAATAATACATTTGGGTAGGCGATCCAGAGGTCGCCCGGGCATAGGGGGACCTGGTAGAGGTCAGTTGACACAGGACCCTCAGCAACCTTTTTTGCAGGACAATCAGACTCTGAGTGTGGACAGCAGGAATATATTTGATCATCCTTCTGCTGCATATTTATCTGAAGAGCTTCCTTTTGATGATATTCTGTTTCGTAAGGATTGCCCGAAGCAGGGTTTGGAACCTACACATATTCCCGTCAATCGGAAAGGTCCCTACGTTGAAATGGTGGTGGGAAATAGGAAACATCAGTTTTTGATAGACACTCGAGCACAGAAGTGTTCCATTGATCATTCGCGGGTTCCAAACATTCTACTGTCAGGGCAAACCAATGTTTCTGAAGGGTTTTCCGATACACCAGTTGTTTGTCCGGTTTCTATGCCGGTATCTATTTCTTTGGGTCCCTTTACGGACCAGTGTCCATTTCTATTGACTTCGGATTGCGGAGAGAACTTGCTGGGGTTGAATTTGTTAAAAGAATTAAATGCAGTGATTTATTGTTCTTCTGATGGAGTGCGTTTGACGATTTCACCACAGCAATTTTCTGCCTCGCAATTTTTAAATAGACCTTTGCCTCCAGAATTCATTGATGTACCAGAGAGCTTGTGGGCTGTCGACGACAATGATGTCGGTGTTTTACAGATTGAGCCTGTTAAGATAGTTTTGAAACATGGAATTGAGCTGCCATGCATTCCCCAGTATAAGATTTCGGTTGAGGGCGAGCAAGCTTTGAAATGTATTGTTTCCGATTTTGTGAATCGCGGTGTGATTGAAGAAATTTCAGGAAGTTTGTGTAATAGTCTGATTCTACTCGTGTACAAGAAAGGCAATAATGTAATTCCATTCCGTTTTATAATTGATTTAGGTGCCATTAATAAAGTTGTGGCACCACAATTTCCAATTGTGCCTGATTTAATGACAATCCTAACCATGATTCCAGCTACAGCTACTTACTTTAGTGTTGTGGACTTAAAGAATGCGTTCTTTAGTATTCCTATACACAAGGATAGTAGATATTTGTTTGCGTTCACCTTAGGGGGACGCTCGTTTACATTTACTCGTGCACCTCAAGGGTACACTGAGAGTCCTAGTATTTATAGTAGGGCTTTGAAAGAACAACTTGATACCCTTGAATTGCCGTCTATCTGTACTTTGCTTCAGTACGTTGACGATTTGCTTCTAGTTGCTTACTCTGATAGTGCCTGTAAGGAGGGCACTGTGTTATAACTTATTCATCTAGCTAAGCATGGTCACAAAGCTTTGCTTAAAAAATTTCAATATTGTTGTCAGGAGGTCGCCTATTTAGGCTATCTCCTGTCAAAGGAGGGAAGAAGATTGACACCTGAAAGAATAAAATACATTTCTGGCATGTCTGTCCCAAATACACAGAAGGAAGTTAGAGCCTTGATAGGTATGGCTTCTTACTGTAGGTTGTGGATCCCGAATTTCTCACTAGTGATCAAACTGATGGTGGCTTTGACAAAGAAGGGCATTTCTTCACCATTGCCATGAAACGCGGTACACCAGCAGTCGTTTGACTTGCTTAAGACTGCATTATGCTCTGCACCAGTTTTGGGCACACCAAACTATGAAAAGGCCTTTGTGTTGTTTGTGCATGAAAGTGATGGATGTGCTTTGGTTGTATTAACGCAGGAACATGGAGAGAAGAATAGGCCGTGCGGTTACTATTCTTCCGCCCTTGATCCTGTAGCATGCACTTTGCCAAGATGTTTGCGCACTGTCGCTGCTGCTGCCGCGTCTGTACAACAGAGTGAGGGAATGTTCCTAGGCCATTATCTAACCCTGATGGTGCCTCACTCTGTAGAGGTTCTATTGAACCGAACTCAAACGCAACACCTCACTTCTGCACGGTTGACAAGGTATGAATTGATCTTGTTTGTTCCTCACATTCAAATTAAGAGGTGTTGAGTCCTTAATCCGGCTGAACTCCTACCTTTTCCGCAAGATACTACTTGTGGCGATGAAGAGTCACATGATTGTTTGTATACGACCAAACAAGAAACAAAAGGTAGAATTGATTTGAAAGATACTCCTTTGGATAATCCGCAAGGAGAGCTGTTTTGTGACAGTTCCTGCTTTAAACTTCAGGATGGTACATCGACAGCCCCTTATGCAATCACTACATTGAGCACGGTTGTGGAAACTAAGAGAATTACGCATAATTCTGCGCAGGCCGCAAAGATTATAGCATTGATCCGAGCGTGTGAACTTTCCGATGGGCTTGCAGTAAATATATATACTGATAGTCAGTATGCCTTTGGGGTGGTTCACAACTTTGGGAGACTTTGGTCAGACAGAGGGTTCCTAACTTCGCATGGCACCAAGATTCAACATGGCTCCCTGATAAAGCAACTACTCTCAGCACTTGCGCTCCCTACTCAGTTAGCAGTTATGAAATGTGCAGCACATCGAAATATTGTAGATGATATTGGAAAGGGGAATGTTTTCGCTGATCAGATAGCTAGACAAACTGCCACAGATCTCTTCACGGAGATGTATGTTTCAAGGGAGACTGTAGATGCCTATGTAATGAATGAGGGTGTTGGGTCTGTACGGGATATCCAAGCTGATGCCACAATGGAAGAGTCTAAGAAGTGGGCTGAAGGCTTGGGGAAACTTGATGATGATGGGTGTTGGGTGGACATGGTCGAAGGAAAATGTCTGTTACCTGACGCATATGTCATGATTCTGGTTGTCATGGCACATGGCCCTACACATGTTTGTTCCCAGCAGGTTACGAAAATGTTAGAAAAAGTTTGGGCAAGTGACAAGATTTCAAAAATTGCCCAGCGCTATGTCCAGAACTGCATGATTTGCCTACAACACAATGTGGGAAAGGGGACATCAACTCCAAGGGGAAGTTCATGCCCACCTTCTGTACCCTTCAAAGTTATTCACTTTGATTTAATTGAAATGGAACGATGCAACAATCTAGAGTATGTCCTCGTGGTCATTTATGCCTTTAGTAAATGGGTTGAGGCTTTCCCCGTTAAAGATGCTACAGCCATGACCACTGCGAAAACCATGTTAAAGGAATACTTCCCCCGGTTCGGTTTGCCGAGAGTTATCTGGTCGGACAATGGTCCACATTTTGTCGCCGCTGTAATTCTACAGATATGTACAGCGTTACGAATTGACAAACGGTTCCATTCGGCCAGCCATCCTCAGAGCGCCAGACTAGTAGAAAGACACAACGGTATCATCAAGAACAAGCTCGCTAAGACGTGTGCCGGCACCAAACTAAAATGGCCGGACGCCTTACCGATCGTGTTACTAGCCATGCGTACAACCCCTCAAACTAACACTGGGCTCTCTCCATTTGAGGTGGTAATGGGGAGACCTGCCAATATCTGGAACCTTCCAAAATGTCGAACTTTAAAGAATGTTGAAAATGTACTACTTTCCGATTATTGTAGCCAATTGACTAAAAACCTGTATTTAATTTATCACCAGGTACGAGAAGCTTTACCTGTGCGATACGAGGGCCCAGGCCATGGCATATGACCTGGGAGTTGGGTGCTCGTCATATCATTTGAGCTCACCTCCTGCCTCGCGCCACACTGATGTGGGCCATTCCAAGTCCTGTTGGTCACCCGGACAGCGGTGCGGGTAGCTGGACGAAAGAACTGGATCCACGCGTCGCACATCAAGAAACGTACTCGCCCTGTGCCACACGCTACAGAAGAAACAGAACCCCTCGCTGATACTGCACCAATGATCTCAAAGCAGTAAGCAACACTGAGAGTGTGTCAGAGAATATCTCTGAGCCCGGGAGGCTTGGCGAAACTGCCATTTTGCCTCCACACTGCCCACAAATTTTGCACCCGTAAACGGCTGTTTTAAATACAGCCCCTTCATTTGCCTCCGACACGTTGTTTCAGCAGGAAGTGATGAAATGTTGTTTCCGGATCAATCAGTACCAGGAAAAGTACGATATAACCTGCGACCACGAAGATAGACCTTCGGCATGGTTTTGTTGTGCATTCGGAGAAGGAAAAGAGTCATTGAGGGCTTGCTTTTTGCCCAAATTTGAAAAAGGGGATTCTGTTGGCTGGGGTGGTGGAAGGACTAAGAAGTCGCTCGACCGGGAGGTCGCCAGCAACAAACTTTGGAATTTTTGTTTGAAGACTACGATGCCCGCCACCGCTACTGCTCGTATGGGACTTGTAAATAAGGGGGTGACCAACCGGGACAATGGACAAAATGTCTGGGCCCCGAAAACGTATTGCTGCATTCTTATAATGATGTTTGGTTTTTTAATAGTCGCTGCCTTAGGATTATGGTACCTCGAGGAAACTCACTCTTTAGAACTTTTGTTGCCTACTGAAAGTGCACCCATTGTTCCTAGTCCCTTTGTACATTTGCACACTTTAGCCCCTCGGGATTCCCAGCACAGACAAAGGTACCACAATAACACTCTACTACTTATCATGAATGCCACACATGCCATTTTTAATAAATACAACTGCTGGGTCTGCTCACATTTGCCACAACACAGGGATAAGGGGCTAGGTTGGTATATTCATCCTTTACCATTGACAACTGACTGCTATGCTTCTCTTAGAGCACTGTTCTTTGGACGATGGAATGATAGCATCTCAGGGAACTTTGATGGCACCAATTTGAATAGTTTTAAGAAACGTGTTTTGACTCCCCTGGGATGCTCGCTTTTTGCAAATAGGAGTAAACCGAATGTTGCTTCTATTAGGCCTTCTGACAAACTGTCTCGTCCTTTCCAATCTTTGATTTCCTTTAAAATGGCTATGATAGGCAATAAGGATGCCATGCCTCCTTCTTACACTGTTAACCATAGCCTCGATTCAGTGTCTTTTTGCATACAGAGGAATGGAACTCAGTCAATGGGAAATTTTTTAGATTATGCCAACGTTGCAAATTTGACTGGGGAGAACAGACCTTTGTATGTAGGCAAACCTATCTACTTTGTCTGCGGTAATGTAGCATTCCCGTGGTTGCCCAGGGATTGGCAGGGAACCTGTTATTTAGGGATCCTGTTACCTGGGGTGTTTATAGCTAGTACAAAAGAAGTTTCGAAGGCTCGTCCACGGCGGGATGGGAATGGTGACACCCCAGCACAAGTATTGGTAGATATAGCTAAATCAGTTGTGCCATTTTGGGGGCAGATAGCGAATTCAGAAGATATCAGAAAACTAGCGAGAGTACTGGAGAGAACCATCAACCGGACCACAGACATACTCTATAATATGACGTTAGAACAAAAGGCGATAAGATTAGTAGCACTTCAAAATCGAATGGCATTAGATGTCATTCTAGCTGAGCGTGGTGGAGTATGCAAATTAGTGGGGTCCGCTTGCTGTCTTTTCGCACCAGATTCCTCCCCAACTAGCTTCGAGGCAAAACAGAATCTGCACGTCCTTAGTTCCGAAGTGCATGTTCCCGAGGGAAACTGGGATCTGAGCGCTTGGTTCTGGGACTTCTTGCGATCTTGGGGTTGGAAGGTGCTTTTGGTCTTATTGATTATTTTGGGAATTCTGCTGTTTCTTTGTTGCTGTATTTAGTGTCTTCCTGGTATGTGTTTGATACTAGGGGGATGTTGCGCACAAGCGATAGGTTCGATAGGACATAAAGTGTATGCCCCAGATAAGACTTCCAAAGAATATGTATTGAAGGATATTTTAGCAAAAGACCTAATGGCAATAGATATTTCTGATAGTGATTCAGGGTGCATGGAAAATGATGCATGGAGTTATTTGCAAGGAGATCCAAAGTAGTTTTTAGCACTTGGCATAGGCCAAAAGGAGGGTTTGTCGAAATAGAAAGTATATTGTGCCTCCTATTGTAATAAATATATTAATATTGGCCTACGCCAAGCTGCTCGAAAGTCGCTTGTGAAAGAAATCCGTGTTGCAAGGTCCTGACCTTAAATCCATGTAAGCCGCCATTTTAGGTCAAACTGCCATTTTAGGATTTGTTGTGTAAAAGTCACAGTGTGAGCTAAAATGGTGGACGATGTCATTCCAGAATACAACATGGCCCTCTTGACCTCTGTACATAGCTAATATGTAATTTGCCTGCAGGCCACGTGTTGAGGACCTTGTCCTTCATTGACCTATGTGTAGAAGGATTACTCGTGCAATGAAACTAATCCACGAGCATATGTTGAGACAATGTATTCAAATACTGAACGAAGAACATCTGTTTAACTGCATTGTATTAATGTTTATGAAGGCCTGCATGGAAAAACATTAGAATACACAGTTATTGCATACACTTGTTGATACATGTATTAAAAGCAAACCAGTTATATGCGGTTATTTGAGACTTGGCACGAACCCTAGATCGGTAATGTATTAAAAGGAATATTAACCTGAAGTGGGGCTGGACAATGCGCCCACTAAATGTATAAAAAGCGAATGCATTCTAATGTACAGCGTCTCTCACTGAACACACTGAACCACGCTGGAGTTCGTTGTGTTGTACTGAGCGCTGATAGCTATCTGATTTTGCTCTGTTTTTGTAACTGGGTTCGGTATAAAATAAAGTACTTTGTATGTTCCTTTGTAACCCGTGTTCGGTCTATTTCCTTTTGGGGTACTCAGCCTCGATATTCTTTTTCTGTTTTCTCAAAGTAGGGAGGGCTGTCAGGGTTTGAAGGGAATTGAAAGGCTGACATTAGTTTTACTACACAAGTTACAGATTATGGCCCCTCTCTGAGACTGAATTTGATTTCTGAAGGAGGTGGGCAAAGATCTGTTCAGCTAAGTAAAAATAAATGGGGTGAAGAAGTTATTGATTGGTCTTGTTTACCATGTGCCCACCATTAAACTAGAGACCCTTCTCAGGACAAAAGCAATATTTAGCAGAAAATCTGTTTACTTATGTCTTGGAATTCTAGGGGATATAACCGTCTCCTCAACCTAGCCTCCACACATTTTGCTCTATCTAATGTTAATATTATGTTACTTCAAGAAGTGTGGCTAACAGAAGACCCAGTAATGGATGCGTATTTCATTTATTTACAAAAGGTAACTAAAAGTATGAGGGGTAATCCCTCAGGAGGACTTCTGATAGTAATAAACAATGCGCCTAAGGCTGAAACAAAAATATGATGAGACCAATGCGTGGGTAAGCTGGCTATTTCCCAAACTTAAAATCAAACAGTGTATCTCCTCTATTACTCTATATATTATAATCCACTTAATGGAGATGAGTTGATGTTTCTGGATAGACTGAATAACCTCTTGGTGGCATGGTCTGATTTGGGCAAACAGGACTCAATCATTCTGGCAGGAGATTTTGTGTCTGTGTAGACCAAAAGCATGCCATGAGCACCTAGAGAACATGCAAATGGTAATGGTGGATGGTGTGAGTCAATTTAACATAACATAACATAACATCTCATCTCCTATGAAATATATGAGGAAGATATCAGACTATCAGGAGAGGTAAATTCAACAAGGTAATAGATAGAATTAACTATTGGAAAACTGTGATCAGAATACAGTGAATAGCAATCGATCTGGAGAAAAGCAAGGAAACAATACATGGTTTAGAAGAATTGAAAATTATAGATTATATTTTCATCTTGAGGCAGATTGTTATGTTTTGTTGCAATCTGAATGGCAGAAGAACTAATGTGACTTCAAAAGGCACAGAATGCAGGCTCGCCTGTGGATTGAATAAAACCTATCATGCCTCCCCCTCATGTTGATTACTCCACTGGTTAGAGGTTGAGGATCGTATTAAGTTTAATGTAGCATGTCTGGTGTCTAAGTACTTGAATAATCTAGCACCGGACTATCTGAAGGATACGATCAAGCAATAACAGCCTTCCAGATGTCTACTTTCAAGGGACCAAGCTTTGTCGGTTATCCCCCCATCTACATTTGTGTCAAGAGGGGACAGAATATTTGCTGTGTTTGGCCCCAGACTCTGGAATAGTATACATAGGGAAATTAGGACCCTGGACTCACTCTTCAAGTTCCGTAAGGCCCTTAAAACGTTTTTATTTAAATAAAGTTTAGCCAGCTTCAGGCCTGTTGGGAACTACCTGGCCCCTAGGATGGGAGACAGATTAATATAACTCTGGCAATTAATTTCTCTGGATGTCACCTGCGCCATTATTCGGTTTAGTCCGTTACGAGCGTGTTATAAATTCTTCACAATCAAAAATCAAATCAAATTTAAAACAGAGGAAAACTCGAAACTTGCCCTATTGCTATGAGGGAAGTTCCCTATCTAACAAAACTAAAGCTAAGGGTGCATGTCAAGTCCAACCTAAAATGTCCTTTGTCTGAATTCTAACCAACTAACTGCCACTACCACTTTAGAATAATACTGAACTAAAAGGAAAAATGGAGGCTTGCACAACCGCCTCAGTATGCGATTCTGCCTGGTCCAAAATTGCAATTGCCTTGTTCCCAGTCCCACAGTCTCTTGGAAGTGCAATGATATATTTTCCACAATCTTTTTATCGAGTTCTTTGCATACAATTATAATTATCTTCTGTATGGGTTTCACTCTACACTCGATTTTAAATAAGACAGTGACTGTTTTTTAAATGTTGTAATCCCTCCCCGAAAACATGAAAAATACACTTCTTTGGGGACTTCCCAAAGTCCTGTGGTAATTATCTTATTTTTCAAGTACACTGTTTCTCTTAAGGCATCTGCCCATTTGGGTACCACAACTCCCTGTGGTTTCTTGAACTTTGGTATTCGTTCTACAGGGCATTCAACTTCCTTTCACCTTCTATCAGTGTAGGACTTGTCTCTGTCCTACTTTGATACTCTTGTTGGCTTTTCCAGCCTTGATACACAATGTGTATCTCTTGTTTGCTTTGGTTCAGTGGGGACATGTGCCCGTTAGCTTCTCTTAAGCTTGTCTGTGTATTGCGACTATTCCCTTGAGTTCTCACATCTTTAGTGGCTATTCCAGACTTGAATTGCAGTGTTTGTGTATGTTTTTCTCCCAGCTATAGTGGGGCCATGCACCTGTTACATTCTCTTAAGTTCTCGTACCTGTGTCAGTTCCGGTATTCATGGAAACCAGCAGTCTCATGCGTCGCTGGCCTTTACAAGTTGGCTACATCTGCTTCCCCATCAGTACCTCTCTTGGTAGTAAAGGCAGTGGCTCAGGGGAGCTTGCGACCTTGGGCTCCGTGCCGGTCTTCGGTCTTATTGTCTTTTTGCTAGTCGCCCAGCCCACCATTGTCCCTCAGTGGTCATGCCACCTGAGAAGACGGATCTCTTCTCAGTGTCTCCCCTTGAGCAGAGCCTCCTGCTCGATCCAAATACCTGCATTCCTACCTCCAGCTTGCGGGTTTGGCTTCCCTCACTCCACCACTGGATCCGCAGCCCGACTTGGCTCTGACCCTCCAGGACGTCAATGTTACAGAGACTTGCCTCTTTATAACACTTGCTCTCTCTCCTCTGTAGGGGTCTCTCCCCTTATATACAACATTGAAATACAAGGGATTGTGTCTGTCTTCCTTGCGCATGGTATCTCAACATCGTTCAGCATTGCCGTCAGCCAGTAGAAACAAAGAAGGATCTTTGTAGAATATAGCCAAAATCTTTCCAAAACCCATATAGGCAGAAAGGGTGTTTTGGACAGGGAGTTCCATGGTGGAATAGGAGTCCTTGTCCCAAAGAGGGAAATCACTCCTGTGAGGTCCCACTTGCCCAGACCCTGAGGTAGGGTCTTGCTTAGTGGGCTCACCGACCTAGCTTCAAAGGGGGTTTCCACCATCTGGGGTTAAAGGACGAATTTCCCAGATTCATCATAGTAACCATAATGCTGTAACAGCTGGAAATATTGTGTGAGTAGCCAAGCATATAGTGTAAGTGCCTGGCCAAGACATATTGATCACACTAGTACCACATTCGGAGCTGCAACTAAATCTTTAACCAATAGATGACTGCTTTGAAATAACACTCGCAATCAATATTAGTGAATGCTTGAAAAAAGCAATAAACAACTCCTTCTACCTGCAATGTGACAGTAGAATAGGCCAATCCAGCTCAAACTTGTCACTGATATTTCACCTCTAGATCAGAGCAACACAATAATTCACTATGGGTAGGCAAATTAGCTAAAAAGCAGGCTTTTTCTTTCATATAAGTAAATTGAGATTTTCTTATAGTACAGTGCTATTTTATATATAGCTTTGAAAACCGGAAACTAACAGCTCTTGAGGATACAACAACCATCACAATACACTTGCGGGCCCTGATAATACTGCTTGATAGAGCTAGCTCATAGAGATCCCAGTGGAACTGTTTTAGATGGGCTGGGAAAATGAATAGTTGGGAATGACAATAAAGACTAGCACAGTCAACAATGGGTAAAGCACCAAACTGCACCCACAGGCTGTCAGTCTTTCGAACATAGCATCTCTCTTCTAGCTTCTCTTTCCATGACAATGATTTCAGCCGATAGAAAGCAGTTTCAGCATCACCTAATAGACAACATTTAACGAACAAAAAAAATGAATCAAACAAAAGAGTGGACACGCTTCTTATACCATTCAGCAGATTTAGAATGGATATCCTAGAATCATACTTATGTGAAAAAGTAGATTGGATAAATGAGACCACCAAAATGGGGTAACGGGTACTTCTGTTATCATTTCACGATAGCCACATATGCTCTTATTAAGGGGATGTACACTGAAAAGGCAAAGCAAAACACTAGTTTACATTTTTTTGGAGTAATGGGAATAACCAAATGAATGTGCCTTTATCCAATGATATATGCAGATGCAGAGAAACAAACGTGAAATAATTTACTTTTTTTTTAAAGAAGTGTCAGCATACGACTAATAAAAAATCGCTGATGTGTGAGTGCCCAGCATGCATGTTACATGCAATTTCCAAAATTAAAAGGGCACCTTTCAATCAGTAAATATATGAATTGATTGGAAATGAAGCATGGATTGGTTAAATCGATATTGCACACAAATGCACTATTTAAACAAAAGGGAAAGCATATTTAGTTGTTAAATAACTGAATTTTATGTTGTTTCGTCATAAACAGTTTCCATTATCTGGACTTAGAATATTGCACTTTTCGAATGGCACATTTAGTAAAGCAGTTAGCAATTTTTTTTAAGGGGACATCTAGCGAAAACAAATGATTTGCAGTGTTCTGCAGTGTGATGATTATGGAAAGACCCTTGATGAGGACTGGATGTGTTTCTTGTCACCTGCTGACACGGCTGAGCCATCTTCCTAGGACAAGATAAAATGAGCACCATTGAATTGGCATAATGACAAAATATGTTCACATGCCAGAGAAGCTACAGCGTTGGCAAGCGACATGTGAAAAATGGTTTAAAAAAAAGAGCAGGACACAGCTGATTGCCTGTTGACTTGGGGTCAGAATTTTCTGGAGAAATTGATAGGTTTGAGGGCCTTTGAGATATTCACAGTCATCATTCTGCACATGTTTTATGATATTGTTGGCAGTATTTCTCAGTTATGATATTGCTGTCAGTATTTCACAGTGCTTGTTTGTGGTTCCTAAACATCATGTCCCTTCCACGTAATTATTCTTACGGATTTAATCATTGTTTCCATTAAAAAAGGTGCTTTAAGACACATGTGCGTTGGCACCAAAGAGAAAATGAAAATAGCCAATGGTATGTACTGACAGTAGCGGCCCGATTCATGGAAATTTTAGCATTGTGCAAAGTGATTTTTCTCATCACAGAGACCTGGTTTGCTGGCGATTACGTGCCCATTGCGCACAAGGCCTTCCCGCCCGGCTACAACTGTATTTTTCAGAACAGATGATGAAGGGGTGGGGGACTTGCTATACTACACAAATTCTGCTACTTATTAAGGACACTTCAACTACCAACACAGACTATGAACCCCTTCTGGTAAAACTCCAACTCTGACCCTCCACCTCAAACAACTTCCTACTCATTTACAGACCCCCTGGCTACAATAAAACTTTGCAGAAACACTCTGCAACACTCTGACAACTAACTTTAACCTATGTCCAACACTTAACAATCTTAGGTGAGTTCAACATCTGGTTTGACTACTCTTCAAACCCTATAAATGTAACTCTCACAGACAACCTTGAATCCTTTAACTTGACACAACGCATCTCCAAGCCCACCCACACTGGATGGCACACCCTCAAGGCGGTCTTTAGCACCACAAACATCATGGGCCTCATTCGGGAATTGGAGGTAGCCATGGCGCTATTTGCGCCATGGCTGTCTCCAATACCGGGACCGGCACCGGTCTTGTTAAATGGGGACTTACCAGTGCAGTCCGACCCTGGCAGGACCGGTAAGTACCCATTGAACAAGACATTCCCCATTCCCATTTGAGAACCCATAGGGCTCAATGGGAATGGGGAGGGCACTAACAACGGGCTCGCCACTTGCAAGCCCGTTATTAGCGCCCTGGTCCCTTAGCGGGACCCGTAAGGGACGTGTGGTCAGACCACATGTTCCTTAAGGTCCCGGCCAAGTGACCTTGGAATAGGGTGGTAAGGGATTACCGGCATCGATCTCTTTACCGGTGCCCGGTATTCCTTACAGCCCAAGTCGTAATGACTCCCCATATCCACACTGCCTCCATGCCCCCTAACATGGACATATCACTCAGCAATCTTCTTCTCCGGACCACTCACAGCCACAGCCCATGTCCAAGGCCACCTCCGACCACCATCAACCTCCACACCTCTCACTCCACTCTGGAACAAAGTCATTATCACCCCAGTTCCCTCCTCATTCCAAGCACTCTCTCTCCAGAAAACCCCCCTCTGCCCATCAAACTCTTTGGCCTCTGGCTCTCAAGCATCCTCTCACCCATCACTACAACTAAATAGCCCTCTGAGAGATCAGGCCCCACACCCAGCTGGTACCCTGCCAACCTCAAATCACTATTACCCCTCAAGCACCATCTAGAATGGACCTAGAGAACCAACCGAACTGCCCAGAACAAAACCGCCCTAGCAAGACTAAGAAGAGCATATAGATTGGAAATTGTAAAAACCAAGACAGCATTCTATGGGAACAGAATCTTAAACTCTTGCAACCTGAGCAAGAAACTGCATAGAATCATTTCTGAATTCAATTATCTGACCTTCTCCACCCCCCTCCACCCAACTCCCAATGATATGATATGATATGATGTGGTATTTATAATGCGCCTGTACACAAGTGTTTCAAAGTGTTCCCTTTGCAACGACTTATCAGAACACTTCCACAGCATTGCCATTGACATACACTCTCTAAATTAGAAAGAATGTCCTCACCCCTTATTCATCCACAGCCCAACCCCCATCCAAAACCCCTCCTGAAACAAACCTTTACCTCTTTGTCTGCAATCTCATACCAGCAGTTCCCCTCCCTCCTAGTACAAAGGCAGCCATCAGGTTTCCTTAAGGATCCCTGTCCGCCCACCCTCTTCACAAACATCCTAGCCTCAGCCTCTGCAGGCAATATTGCAAGCTCAATCCTCGACCACTCCCTAACATTGGCAGCCTTTAGGAACCCTTAAAAACCTACTACATCAAACCCCTCCTTAAAAAAACCTATGCTCAACCCACTAATCCACCAGAACTACCAGCCCATCTCCAACACCTCCTATATGGCCAAACTCATGAACCGCACAGCATATAAGCAGCTCGCCCATTTCACTGAAGCAAACACTCTCCTGGAACCTGCCCAATCTGGCTTCAGACCTCTCTGAGGAATGGAGTCCTCCCTAGTGTCCATCTGGGATGACTTAAAAGCAACAACAGATGCAGAAGGTTGTGGTGTACTGATTCTCCTTGACCTCTCTGCAGCCTTCAATACCATTGACCACACTATTCTCTTAGACACGCTACACTCATTAGGAATCAAAGAAACTGCCCTCTCTTGGATCTCCTCTTTCATCTCTAATACCTCACGACCAATACCAAAAGGGGTCCTACAAGGAGCATCGCATTCTCCCCATATCTTCAACAAACATCTAACTGAATGCACACCCTGTACGCATCTGCTCCCACAATCTCTCCTGCTACAGCTACGCAGACAACACCAAGATCATCCTTAAAATCACATAATTGACAGGCTCCAACCATCCAGATCTGTCATCATACCTCTCGGATATTGACTACTGGATGACGACCAACCACCTCATGCTCAATCCTGGGAAAATGGAAATTCTTGTCTGCGTGAACTCAGTGCACCTTCCCCAACCTATTGCCTGACCTCATTCCCTAGGCCCCCCACCGGCAACCTCCCTCTCAGTGAAAAATCTCAAATGCAAACTGCTCACAGGTTTATCCCTCTCCTAAGCCATCAACTCTTTATCTAGAACCTGTTTTTTGCATCTACACATCCTCAGGCATATCTTTGCATACCCCACCTATCCTCACCTTTTCTTTGCCATCATCTTCATCATCTTCTCTTGCTTATACTATGCAATCGGCCTTCACCTAGGGGCACCAGCATTGCATTACAGCTAAGGAAACTGCAAAGAATCGAAAATACTGCAGCGTGACTGCTCATTAGCCTACCTCCCAGAGAACACATCAGCCCTACACTAAGAGTCCTCCATTGGGGGTCATTCCGAGTAGGGCGGTAAGGGTTAACGGTCACCGTTAACGAGACCGGTGCCGTTAAACCCTTACTGCCCTATTCCGAGTTCCCTTTGCGGGTTGGTACTTAACGCCTGCTTTTTGCAGGCGTTAAAAAACCAACCCGCAAAGGGACCTAGGAGCTAATTATGGCACCGTAATTTACGGTGCCGTAATTAGCGCCTTCCCCATTCCCATTGAGCCCTATGGGGCAAAAATGGGAATGGGGAAGGGCCCATGGTGAATGGGGAATTACCGACCCCGCCAACCTTGGAATGGGGCGGTAATTCCGCCATTCACCATGGCGGAGTCGGAAAAATAACGGCGTCAACCAAGGCGCTAATAGCGCCTTGGTTAACGCCAGGGACGGAATGAGGCCCATTGTCTCCATATTGGTAGACGCACTACCTTTAAAGCTATGTCCATCACTTACCGGGTTATCCACAACATTGGGTCGGAGTTCCTGCAAAACAAAGTCACTTGCTGCCACCCCTCAAGGATACTCAGATCTGGCACAGCATCTCTCCTAGTTGTCCCACATTACAACTCCACCAGACTGCACCATTGACAATCACTTGGCTTTCAGAAAGGGCCTCACAATCTGTCTCTTCCCTTCCTACTGTTGATATGCGCACAAAAACACAGACCCGAACACAACAAAACACTGATCCACCCATACCCCCATGGAGGGCGGCATCGTTCACAGCAGAACACTGTGACACATTCTTGCCCTACCCCGACCCCCTCGCTGACAGATGATCGAACATCACCCTGCCCCCATCCTTCTGGGCACTTCTTCCACTGCTCACACTTTCAATCTAGGGAGCCACAACTGTCGAGACCAGCAAATCGCATTGGACCTAGAAAAACAACATGTTAGATGAACTCCGTCCAAGTTTACGGTATGTAAACATTGCACCATGTCTGACGAGACACAGGCGGCAGACACAGCCACCCATCCATGCACTCTAGAATGCATCTGTGGCTATGCTATTGCAGTCTAGCAGCTCACATAGCCGTCCACATTGAAACCCCTGACCTACCTCAGTACCTCTACCATTAGTATACAGTAACAACCAATGGCAGATTTTAGTCTTGCTGGGCACACATCGAATCTCCAGCACTATCACTCTATCCTAAACCACCAACAGCACCCGCCCACGTGCCTGACCTCCTGGCTTCTTACTGGAGTATAGCCAGCCCACCTAAGTCCTGACCTGGCAAAATGCACACACGCATCTTTAAATTAACTCTGAGAATCCCCCACACATGGACAGCGGTCACCAAAGGTGTTCCAATCACCAAATTCATTGTGGCCATACACATGGGGAAAGGGAACTATATAAATGACCACTACAATACAATACAATAAAATACAATACAATACAATATTATGAGTTGCAGCCCCTGCTATTCCATGACACAGAATATGTTCAGAGGTTACAAGTGTTCTGTTTGACAGTTGCTATGACACCCAAGTCACCCAATATAAGGCATACCCATTTAGGTATGGTGGATGGTTGTTTATTGAAATATTAACGCCACATGTAATTTGAAGCATGCCAGTATCATCCCTGTGAGCTCAAACAGCTATGAGAGGCTATGTGGATTTGAGACACCTGCCTGCCGGCATTCAAGTGAATGAGACAGAGCACATGATGCATGCCTCTATTGTATCTCGGGGAGAGAAGGCAGGATATTCCAGCTGGAGTCAACCTGTGAGCCTGGCTTCAAAGAGCCAAGTCAACAACAAAGGAATGCCTCACACTATGGGGCTGCAGACCTGACAGCCTTTACATCTGCAGGCTGGGAAAGGGGAAGTGTTAGGACAGTCCAGGAACATTTGTGGGTCCGAAGAAGGGTTCCTGTATTTTTCTTTTCCATGTCCATGTTGCCTCCACGTTCTGTGGAACAAGTCACTATGGGTCTAAAATCAGAAGGCAAGTGAAACTGTTACAAGGACAGTGATTGGATCTCTTAAAACAGACTTGCTTTCCCCAAGTGGTGTGTGGCATGTTGCTGTAAAGGAGGGGGTCTCCCACTCTTTCTTTCATTCTCTTTTGGACCATCTAGGACTGAAGAAATTATTAATTTGAACCTCTTTTGGTAGAGTTGATGTTTTCAAAGCACACAGACATTGAGCTGAAGAAGGAGCGATTCAAGGAAGAGGCAAGCTCTGTTCCCCACCTACTCCCAAGGCACATTGGGAGTGAACTGTTGTTGTAGGCCACTTCTCTCTCCGCCAGCTGTGCTGCGACCCAGACACCTTAATGGAGGTTAAGGACCCCTGCAGGTGCTAGGTAACCACCCTTGCGCTGTGAGTGACGATAACAGCACCAATCTTGTTCCTAAGCCCCTGGATTGGGTCTCATAGCTGTTCAACTTTTCAAAATGAATTCAGCCATTTTCATACCATGTTTGACATATTCAAATCAATGGGGCCCAGCTCTGAGGACTTTGGAACGTTTAAACAGTATGCTCACATCAACAAAATGATTTCATGTAGCCTTGGCCCAGCAGAGCCTCATCACCCATCTGGGTTGAGTACCAGCGCACCAGGCAAATTACTTCTAACCATTGCATTGAACCAAGCATTGAACTGCCAGGACTTTGCATTGAAGATTGACTCAAACAGTTGGACCATTGTGTCACTCGCCAACTGAAACCAGCAGCACTCATCATTTTGAACCATGCTCTATTGTTGAACTGCTCCTGACAATCCATTAGACCTGCATCACTTGACACTGCCTCAAACCACATAGAGTACCCACTTGAATACAACATTATGCCCCAAACCTGGCTTGAACCACAATCTCAACCAGTCAAAGGCTGGTTCAACCGTGTCGGACCACATCACATTGGAATTGGGTATTTTCAAGTGACCCTGCCCCCTTTTCTACCATTTGGGGCCCCAGAGACTGGTTAAGTCAATGTTGTACCTTTTTCAATCAGGACATAGGGCCTCATTATGGGTTTGGCGGCATTCCAGGGTAAATCTGTCAAACAGAATTAACGTTACCGCCATTTGGTCCCATGGGCTTACCTCCGTATGACAAGTGGTAGGCAGTGACAGTCCCCATTAACTGGTGCCTATAGGACTACATGGGGATTTGGGCAGAATTAACTCTGGCAGTAATTCTGCCAATTTTTCTGAGATCGAACAGTAAGGCAGGTTCTTTCTGGAGGTTTTCCCTCCACCTCACTGCCAAACTCGCACTTGGGTGGTGCGGTAATATAGCGGTAACAGAATTACTGTTGCATTACCGCCAATTTTTACAGCACCACCCAACTTGTCATGAATCCCAAAGTGTCCCAATTGTTTATACATTTTTGTTCTGCATCTTCTGGCTTCTTTTACAGGAGTGGATTTTTATTGTGTTTTTAATAGTTCAGCATATAATTGATTTGCTTGATTAAAAAAAAGTATAGATGTTTATAGAACCTTGATCGGACATTCTTTTATTTTAGAACTGTTGTACTATTGCTGTTTGGGTTGCTACTGTCTCACATTCACACCCCGTTTGAGAGTATAGCTTTTCCTTTGCCCATTTTACCACAAAAGGTGAAGCAGGTTTATCTATTAGCTGTGCCCGTTTTACATTTGTGATTGGATCACTGTTGGTTGTGTACGTGTGGGGGCTGACTAGGCATTTAAGCCACTTTTGACACTTGTATTCCTACAGAGCA
The DNA here is from genome assembly GCF_040938575.1 of Ambystoma mexicanum. Taxonomy (NCBI): domain Eukaryota; kingdom Metazoa; phylum Chordata; class Amphibia; order Caudata; family Ambystomatidae; genus Ambystoma; species Ambystoma mexicanum. The sequence goes on along the minus strand of NC_090934.1, from coordinate 612,661,648 downwards.
GTAATTTTGTCACAGTAGTGGAACAACATACACATACCAAGGGGTCCCTAATTACAATGTGTCTCCCAGATGGCTCAACATTAACAATGTCAACAATATAGTTGTTAATGCCTAATTTACACATTCTACTGAACGTATTGGTATGAAACTCTTTATGAATGGCTTTATGTTCTAGGTCCCAGGCATTACTATAAGATAGGACTCATTTAAGAAGATATTGTGTGGCTAAAATAAAATGCACCAGTAAGACTACTTATGTGCTGTGATGCTAGTTAATAAATCACTCATGCTCGGGGTATCCAAGCCATTGAAGAAAGGAAAAAGGAGACTAGTCCTTGTAAAGTTGTATGTAACTGAGAGGATTGTATCTCCTGGCATGGCTTGTAAAAATAATTACTCAAAATTGTGTTTCCTGTCTGAGAGATCTAGTGGTAACTTGATCCTGTGTTTATACTGGAACCGAAAACCCAGTACGATACTGGACTGATTGAGTAAACCCATCATGATCCTGTGCAAAGAAAGCTCCCCACTAAGAATGGTAAGATACAATCTAAACAACATTTCAATTGCTTCAACCCTCACAACCTTTTCAGATACAACTGTTTAGGCCATAGTACATGATCCATAACCAATGACCTGTTGCAGTGTATAGCTAAGATCACTCCCAGGAGCAAAGTGATCTTGAAATGTACGTTGTTATAAAGTGCACTTCTAGCCATGGTGCACGCAACAATTCAGTGTTGGTGGATCGTTCACTTTGGGAACGCTTACTGTCAGAACATTTAAAATAATAGCACCATATGGATCCAGTCTAACCAGAAAAGATTCCAGGCTGTTGCTCAGGATTATTCCAGACTCTTTAAGATATCTGCTACTGAAATAAGTTGGCTGCCTAATTGTTGAGCATTGTCCACTCCTCCATCCCGAATACTCATGCCAGGACACAATATCATCTAAACACAGTTCTGTATCCTTCTATGCCTCTGATGGGCCAGAGTTTGACAGGTATATCTCAGCTTAGCTCACCAGATAATCACCCTTTTTCCAATGCCCTCAACATTGCATCTCCTGAGCGCTATAAGGCCCCATTCACAAGCCTGGTAATCCCCAAGCCCTCCCGCCCAACATTGATGCCAAATTATTATACCAACCCAAAGCACCTGGAAGCTGGGCTTATTCAATGTGAGGTTAACAATAATACATTAATAAAACCTCCCCAAATGTCCATAGTCACAATGTATTTATTAATTAATTTACTTGATGCAGATCTGCTAAGAGGGCAGTATTTACCTTATTTTTGTGAAAAAGCCTTTGATGGAAACATCATAAAATACAACTAACAGCTTGCTCTAAAATGTAATCTATTTTGAACAGGGACATACAGCCGAAATACTTAGGGAAAAAAAGAAAAGCGTCACGTTTTTTCCGCAAGATATATTCTTTGATATCCTTGTGCAATGCATTGGTGCCAGGTTTAGTAAAACGTAGATTCAAATATTTTTGCATTCTTAAAAGAGTTAAGCATTGGCTATATTATCCACGCTGGCATTGCACGCTCTCTTTCAGTGCGACCATGTCAAGCTCTTACACCTGACTCCACATTCGGCAGACATTGCTTATTAAAATTCTCTAGAACTGCACATGTTCAATTTTGCGTCTCTATACCTGTTCAACATCTCATCATAGATGCTTTTCATGTCAAACTGAAAAGAGTATCATGAATACTATAATGGCATACATACTGAGAGTTTAATTAAAAAAGTAGCCTATTTTATGTGGCAATAGACGGAAATGATTATGCGGTTTCCGTGAAAACAATGTTGATGCAAAAATTACTAGCAAATCAAATTTGACAGTCGGATTGTTAAAGGGAACATCTACATCTCATTGAAATGGCTCATGGAACTTCGAGATGAAGGTGGCATTGCTTCAGAAGCATAGCTTGTGGCTACAGACTAGGGGAAGTTGATCTGCTTATCATAATAATTGTGTGGTTTTGCTGGGGGAAATCACGAGTGCCAGTACACTAAACCCGGTGTGGAGGGCTGTTTGAAAAGATAGCACAAGTGCTGTAGTTTCTCTCAGAGTGGTACTGCATGGATCACCTAAAATTAACATTGGGCAATAATGTTTACAGTAAACAGTAGGTCAGCATAGAGCTTTAAGGAGTTTGAAAAGCCATTGGGCCAGTCCAAAGGCTCATGACTAGGGGGGTCGTGTCACTATGTCCATCATGCTCCTGATAGATGCTGCATCTGGCAATCGGGTGTTTCCAAAGGGATTCTCCCAATCAAAGAAATAACCCTGTGTTCGTGTTATGAGGATCATTCCTGAGCATTTTTGGATGTGTGCATTATTATTTTGTATTTTCTACTCTAAGCTCTAGGATAGGAACACATTCCTTGAAGAGATATGCAATGGCAAAAGCCCTCGTTTCTTCAGCCACCACCACCCTGCCACATATGCAGCAAGTCATGCCCCAATCCACAGAAAAACCTTAACGGGTCATTGAAGCATCTCAAATGGATATTCTATGGGATTGTGCTACGTTCAGGGTGCCACATGTTTTGCGGGCAATATCGGATGTACACTATGGTTCTGCTGTTAGAAGATTTGATTGTATACCCAATATTTCACGTGCATATTCAGCTGCCCTGCTCTGATGTGGCGATACCACATGTAGATTCCCCATACTGGAGGCATATGATGAATCAAAGACCAGAACATACGATTTTGTATCTTTATTCTCTGCATGCGCAACACAGAGCATAACATTCAAAGTAATAGAGATATCCAGCTATAGTTTGCTCAAGACCCCCATATTTTCATTGCAGGTGAATGTTGTATCGAGTCAAGCAATGCTGCTAAGGTGAATCTTACAAAATAACGTGACCGCTAACTATAGACACATCTGTAAAGACCAAGGAAACCTGTCATAACTGCCCCCAAAATGTAAGGCTATTCTATCAGTACTGAGAAATCACTCTTCAGATATTATTACAATCAATAATGTTTGGTCACTATGCACTAGAAATACTTAAGACCCAGTTGTGGTACATATTCTGCACTAGATCATAATGTGTATGTGATGAGGATGAAGTACCCTTGCACCTACCACACACTAGGCTGGAATGCTTCAGTGCATAATATGCATCTATGTGGGTGGATCGTCAAACTAAGCAACGTGTACTTGGACTCAATCTTGAAAGTGCAAAATTACAGAGTAGAGGTTTCAGGGGCCACCCTCTAACTGATTGTGATGTGACCACATGCGTGTCTGGAAGGGGGGCAGCCTACCCTCCCTATGTGAGAACAATGGTGGGTCTGTTGGTCCTTCTCTGATCCCATTCAAAGCACCCCCAGGGCAGCTACAAAAGTAAACCACTTCTTCAAGTAGAGACTCTGGGACTTCTCTCCGTTCCATATGGAATAATGCAAAATGAAATGGTGGAATGACTTGCAGGGAATGTGTTAGGACAACAGAGCGTGCACACACCATGTACCAGAATGCGGGCCACCTGCAATACCATAACACAAACTAACAAGTGCAGACAGGGGAGCCTGGGGACATTATTCAGCTGCCTTTTTTAAATAAAGTGTTATTAGACGAATCGAGAGCCAGTGCAACAATAAGTCCATTCTAGCTTGATGTTCTCAGAGTCACTAACCAAAGCAAAGCTCATGTAGGGACACCATGTTGTCTCTAAATCATCGAATCTGCACCATTGCAAGAGTTTTTTTCATTAAACAGTCAGAATACATTATTTGCCAATGGTCATGCACTTTAAACAGCGAAGCAGGGATTTTAAGCCATTCTACAATTTAAGCACTTGTTCTCATTCTTTCCAAACTTTACTTGTTACAAATATTTCTTATTGTGATTTCTTGAAAACTACACACATCTCATAGTAAATCACATGACAATGTGTGAATACTTATAGAAATATGTTAAAACCAAAGGAATATCATTCTGCCTTTATTTTTACATCCAGAATAGAAAACTACAAGTTCCAGAATGCACAATAATGCAATTCTAAACCTGTCGTGTTTTACACCACCATACATTTAGCAGTTTATGACACACACTAAAATAAATTGTGCAGTAAGGTCACCTGGGTATATAGATGTTTTGTCACAAACGTCCAGCTTGCTGTTATGTATAATTTGAGGAACATTTGTCTATCCACATAGAAGCAAACCTTATTTTATAGATCAAGCTCATAGTCATCATGGATACAATTCAACATTTAAAAGGAACTTTATTGTGTTTTTGTCTTTGTAGCAGACTCCGATTTCTTTGGTAACTGAATTGGTGTGGGGTCTTTCATTTGGAAATGTTCCATCACTATGTCAATTAAAACATTTAAAAAACACTCATGCTTAAGTAAGGCCTTGTGAAAAGATGTGCAACGAAAAGTCCAGACACTGCAGTTGAGGAAGAGAAGTACTTTAATTGGGATCCAGATTGACAAGGTGAACAAGAGGTAAGTCCACAAATAAGTATCAAGGAAGGTGAGGGAAAGATCCACCAGCTCCCATTCACTCAGGGTCTCTGCCACCAACTGACATTCCATGAGCACTCAGGCACTCGTACAGCAACATTCCATACAGCAGTATTCCATCCATGCATTCCCCTGGGCTACATGCATACAGGACATGGGCAAGGGGAAAAGACAGGACACAACACCTCTCCCTCATTACACTGATGAAAGAACGAGGTACGGAACACAGCATGGCTGAATACAATAAAGAAGGCAACAAAAGTGTGGCATAGTGCACAAGAAAATAGGGGCACTGTTGGGGTTTGCCTGCCATGGACATCCGATAGGCACCCCGGGTGCTATTCACTTCAGCACCCGACAGGCCCAGTGCCTGTGGGGTTGGGGCCGGCCCGGGACATCCGGCAGGCACCCTGGTGCTACGGGGCATCAGCACCATCAGGGGTGGGGGCACAGCCTGCCATGCCCCCTGACCATGCAGACCTCTGCCACCGTCCTGGCATGAGTGTCCCACTGCATCAGGGTCTGCAGGCCTGTACCTCACTAAGTAGGCCTGTAATGAGACACAGACTCAGGAGTTCCTCTTGTGGAGTCTGCGGCCGTTCTGCTGCACGTGCCTGCAGGGGCTCCTTTTATTAACTTGGGCCAAGACACAGTCATGGCCCACCTTAAAGGGTCAATGCACGTGGCAGGGACACATCCCCTTAAAGGGGTAATGCACATGGGAGGGTCATACATAACAGGCTCCAACTAACACCCTGGCCCAAACAACACCTCAAAAATCAAAGCTCAAAAACTCCCCACAATCACCCACTCCATTCTGGGGAACAAGGAGCACATGCTCCCACCAACCTCATTCCCGCAAACGTCCTGCACTGAAACAGGTTAACGATCCCAAAACACCTTAAAGTCCTGTGTTGGCCAAACAGCAAGACTCTAAAAACCATTGTCTTCAGTACAAATCCTCCAGTCCATGAAAACACAACCATCTAGCATCCTACGACCAGCAACTCTGGTGCACTGAGACAACAGTACACCATTTATCAAGTAACGGCCATAAGCACCACAACTCATTGCCAAAAGCACAACAAATCGATGCCAAAAGAGCTATAACTCACTGCCCAAAGCGTTAACCTAATCATGCACAACTAATCACAGGGGATCAGGAACTCACCACCACACATCAAAAGGGGAGAGGACCACCTCATAAAGGTACCAGGTGTCCAACTCCAAACTCCACAGGAGCACAGATGGGAAACAAACTCCTCCAGGTACTACATGCAACACAATAACTAACGGGTGTCCAACACTGCTCCACCACGAACAACAGGCATTGGTAAAATAAAAGAATCCCCAAAGTGCCAGGCAAGTGGTTCGCTACGCCACATACTGAGTTTTAGAAACACAAGGACACACATATGCACACAGGCACATGCATGACCTCCTAGCACAAATTGCACTTAACAAATCATGGCTAAGAAATAAGCTAAGAAATAAGCCTCACAGCTAAAAAAAAGTCCATGCCCTAGCTTAAAAGTCCACAAAATTCAACACTTTAAGATTGTTGTGACATTAGAGGCTCCTAAACTTAATAACAGAGGCCACATCAATTGTGCTCCAAGCTCACACTCAAGAATAATCAACTCAACACAGTCATATTCACCTCAAGCTACAACCCTCACTTCCAAACTCTGACAAGCAAGCAAATAACCAGCTATGAAGATAAATGCAGGCCTCACATGACAACTTCTAAGACACCCAACTTGGCCACATATTATTACTCAGGGGAAAAGAGTTGTTGTCAAAGAGCAGACGGGTTAAGAGAAATGCATCATAACAAACCTCCTTCCCTCACAGAAAAGTCACAAGAATTTATTGGTAAACTAAAACTAAAACAAACAGATCTTAATCTCTCAACACAAACAGGTTCATATTAACATAGCATTCTTAACCCTGATCACGTAAGCAAGTCTAATTTATCTTTGTTCCAAATCTCCCCCCCAGACTCTCTGACAGAGTTGCCAACATATGTCTCCACTACTCTCTCCGATGGAAACCTCAAAGCACACTTCCTTCCTTTCCTAGGAAGCAAGATCTTGATTCTGGCAAGACACTCAGACTCTCTGTGACCACACCCCTACCTCCGCTTTGATAGATCCGCTTGTCTGGCTGTGTGTTCTCAGATTTAACTGATCCAGACTCTACCTTTCTAGCCACCCAGGAGTTAACAAGGTGTTGGGTTTGCACCCCCTGAACAGTTCAAATGGGGAGACCTCAGTCGTGGGATGTGGTGTAATGCGATACTGAAAAAACCTCTGCAATAAAGCATCTCTTCAGTTTTCTTTGCAAGCGATGGCCATCCTGACACCACCCATGATGGTTCAGTTGAAATGCTCACCTCAACCTTTGCTCTGGGGATGGCATTAAGCCATCTTCTTATGTCCCACCCCTAATGACTTTAACCACTCCTCAAACTCTCTTGACATGGATTGGGGTCCATTGTCACTAATAAACTTCCCTCAAATTACCCCTTCCAAAAACTTCACAATACTAGCTGTAGTGACATTGCGTAGCACACAAACTAAAAGGTGATCTCCTCTCCTCTGTAAACCATGCCTTTAAGAACATAAAGCTCATCCTTGATGTATTTGTACTTCCTCACAAAAGAGGGATCACAACTCACCAAACTGCATTTGTCTTTCCACCGCTCCACAACATTGTGTTTCACTGCCTGGTACACATCATCATCCTCACAAGCTTCCACCCATTCCTACTCTGATAACGCATACAAGTGAAAATATCCTTCACATCCTCCTCACGCTCATTATGAACTATCCTGCCATCTCACCTGACAGGAGTGCGCAATATCGCGTCAGCTATGGTATAACTCTTCCCATCCACATGTTCTATAAAAAAAATTAGACCCCGAACCCTTGCAAATAAAAGCCAACACCTCCTGCTCAATCACTGAATATTTTCTCTCCACATCTCTCAGAGCCCTTGAGGCAAAGGCTATTGTGGTCTCATTACCGTAACCATGCTCTTGTAACAACACTCCACCTAACCCAAGCTCACTGGCATTGTTCTGCACAATGATGTTGAGTCCTTCTCTCAACCCTTTTAAAACAGGCCGATGTAGTATACTCTCCTTAACATCCTGAAATAACTTGCCACACACACTGGTCCACAGAAACATTGTCCCCTTCCTAGTGAGTGTTCTCAACTCATTGGCTCTACTCACCAGATGCTTAATACATTTGGCATAGTCCTCCACAAGTCCTAAGAAGGAGGCAATCTCCATCTTGGACATGGGAGCTGGCATTTCAGAAATCCCTTCCACTGCGCTGACTTTGGGCATGACCCCCTCTCCTGCCAACTTGTACCCAAGGTATTCTACCTCCTTTTTCCTGAAACAGCACTTCTCCAAGGTCAAAGGGTGCCTGACTTCAGCCAACTTCTCCAAAACACCACACAACCTCAAATCATCATTCTCCACATCATGACCCCATATCAAAATGTCATCCTCCTGCCAAACCACCAAGTAAGGTGTGCATAACCCTCTGGAACACGCTTGCAGCCGAGACCAATCCAAACGGCATGCACACATATTTGAACATCCCGACATGGGTGATGAAGGTCATTAGATCACATGATACAGAGTGCAGTGGCATTTGAAGGGTTCCATTTGTTAATATCCCTGCAAAATATCACCATACAAAAATATTGCCATATTTTTGCAGTGATATTAAGGCATGGAACCTGTGGGGGACACCCTCTCAACCTCTGCATTATTTTAAAGGAGCGGGGGACACCCCCTCAACCCCATCTCCCAAAAGCACAAAAAATGATCCTCCTCAAAAATATTGCTTATGGTCGTTCAAGGTGACAGCAATATTTTTGGCGAGGATAAAATGTACGGATACCATTTGAAGATATGCTGACTTAAGATCTATTAATGAAAACATATTTGCTCCTGACAAATCAGATATAAGTTCATCGATCTGGAGTAAAGGGAACTTTTCAGCAATCACACACCTATTAAGCCTCCTAACATCTACACAGAACCTCACAGCACTTTTGTTTTTGCGTGTAATCACAATGGGTCTCATCCACTTGGACTCCTCTGTGTGCTCAATCACTTCAGCCTTCGTCATGCATTCAGGTTCAACCTTCTCTTCATTCTTCAATGCCAAGGGAACTAACCTAACCTTAGCTGCCACAGGGATGGACCCCGACATGAGTTTGATCTTGTGCATGAACTTAGACCTAAAGCCCACTCTGTACTGAATCACATGAGGCGCCAAAGAAGAAACATCTCTGCAAGTCATGTCAGACGCACTTACAGAGAGACATGTATCCTTTATCCACACCCTTAATCACTTGTATATACAGGTTGCTTGGCATTGGGATCGAGTTTAATACCTAAGGCAGCTTGTCTGCTCCACAAGAGTAAATCCCCACCTACATCTGTCATATATATATTCTCCCATTGGCGCATTTGCATTGAAAATGTAACTCCACCTGCATCTGCCCAATGATGTAGATGGTTCTCTCCCCATATGCATTTGCTTTGACAGATGCTTCTTTGAGAACACACTTCAAAAAAATCTTCTCCCATGTATCTTTCGATAGAAGATAAGAGTCAGCACCACTGTTGACCAACATGGGAACTTCTCGTCCGTCAACCTTGATCAAGGACATGGGTTTCTCCAATTTCACACCACCAGTGATGGCATTCATGACAAGGATCACACGCACAGTTCCTAAAAACTCACTGTCAGTGTTGTCTTCAACACCTTAATTCTCATGCACACTCCTCACTAATATCATCAAAGATTCGACCCAGCTCCTATTACTAGGTGACTTTAACTTGGGATTCAATGATGTTGAGGATAAACAGGCCCATTCTATCCAATCAATCTTAGTCGATCATGGTTTTACCCAAAAAGTCTTAGCCACCACACACATAAAAGGACGTACTTTAGACTGGAGAGCCAACCGTAACTGCGACACTACCATTTCTAATATTTTACCACAAACCTGGACTGACACCACCTCATATGCTTCTCAGCCACCATAGAGCCTCCTAAACTAAATACCACTGATATAGTACCTCCTATGCCTACGAGATGTAAAATAGATATCACTGCTGAAAGACTACTATCACTACTCCTTCCAGCCCTCACCGCCAGCACTACTAACTCTGACCCAAACATGCTAGTTGAGACATTCAATAATTATATGACCAAAGCTTTGGACATGATAGCCCCTATCAAACTTCGTAAAAGTAAACGAGAGTCTCATCTCAACTCATGGTTCACCCCTCACCTTAAAGAACTACGTATCCAAAAACGCAAACTCCAAGCTATCTGGAGGCACACACCTTCAGCTGAGAATACAATCTTACTTGCCAACTTTTCCAAAAAATAAAAGAAGGAAATCATCCAAACTAAAAAAGACACTTTTAATGAGAGAATCAGTAAAGCTAACTCAATTCAAAAGAACTCTTCTCCATTCTCCGCGAAATGGAAAACCCAATTGCTCCCATAGACAATGTCCCTAAGGACAAACTATGGTGCACTAGCATCCAAAATGCCTTAGCAAATAAAATCACAACCCTACAATCCAAAATTGCAAAGAAAAAAGCCTCCTTGAGCTCTACTGCAACACAGACCACCCTCCGGACAGATACACAAAGTACAACTACACAAAGTAATTGCAAACCATTCAGGTTTACCAACATATCCATTCTGGAAACTGAAAAGGTTATATTATCTCTGAAACCATCGAACTGCCAAGGCGGCAGCTGCCCTGCACAATTTATTAAGGACACAGCTAGAGATTTAGCACCCTTCATCTCTAAATTAACCCACGCCTCCTTTAATTCTAGTACTGTACCCACAAACCTTAAAGAATCTTGGGTATTGCCTCTCCTCAAAAAACAGACCCTTGACCCAGCCATCCGCACTAATTATAGGCCTATTACCACAGTCCCATTTCTCCTTAAAATTATCGACAGAGTAGCCTACCTCCAGATTCAAAACTATCTGGAGTTAAACCAACTACTAGGATCGCGACAATCGGATTCAGACCACTACATGGTACTGAAACAGCCTTAATTGACCTCAAGACACAAATCGACGAGTTGAAGGATAAAGGTAAAACAGCTATTCTCCTCCTCCTTGACCTATCGGCGGCTTTTGACCTGGTGGATCACACAGTGTTATGCAACCACCTAGCGTCTGCCACCCATTTCTCAAGTGAAACTATAGCCTGGGTACAATCCTTCCTAGCCAACAGTATGATGAGAGTGTTCTCCCCCTTTGCTTCAGCGGACCCAATACATATCACCTGTGGTGTCCCACAAGGTTAATATGTCTCCCCCACAATGTACAATATCTTCACTAAGCCACTCTTCGACAAACTTGAGAGACTGGGGGTAATTTATACTAATTACGGGGATGATACGCAGATCCTCATACCACTATCTTGCAACTTTGTTGAAGACACAGCTACAGTAAACAAGATTTACCTCCTCATTCAGTCATGGATGGCCTCCCACGGCCTCTGCCTAAATGACGACAAAACAGAGATACTGATCCTGGGTTCCGACTCTAACCTTAAAAAACTCAGTCCCAACTATCTTGCCTTCAACATAGATGGCAATATAATTAAGGTGGCAACTGAGGTAAAAACACTAGGTTTCTACCTCGACTCCACCTTATCTCTCAAAAAACAAGTTAACACCTGGGCTTCCTCTACAGCGTGCACCTGTAAATTAATCAGGAACTGCAGACCCTACCTCTCCAAAACCAATTGCATCACACTAGCTAACGCATTAATAATGTCTAAGTTGGACTACTGTAACACCCTCTACACAGGCGCCAATAAAACTGTCATAAACAAAATGCAAATATTGCAAAATAATGCTCTTAGAGCAGCCTTGGACATACCCCGCAGAGCACACATCTCTAAGATCAGGAAAGACCATCATTGGTTAAAAATCAGTGACAGAGTTCTTCTCAAGATGCTATCTCTCACCCATAAAGGACTGAACAAAACTGCACCTCCTTATATCTCGGCCAGACTGACCAGAAAATCCTCCAGTCACCACACCAGAGCCTCTAACCATTTCCTACTAGAAACTCCTAGATTTAGGTGAACAAAAGCGGGTGGAGTTAGCTTCCCTGTTAGAGCTGCCCAAGCTTGGAATGCACTTCCTATTGCATTGAGAGCTAATCTACCCTACTCCAGATTTAGATGTAAGGTGAAAAGTTGGATCTGGACCAACAACTACCAAACTGAACCCTTGCACTAGGCCCTGGATCACTGCATACATACAACTGCCTTCATACTTCTGAAATCTGGACTGGAGACCATCTCACTGCCCTCTGTGGGTTGTGAGGTACCACTATCTTGTGCTTTTGTATATATGTACTGTAAATATGGTAACATGACTTGTATTGCATCAGCTATTTGTATCCTCTGTATGTAACCTAAGCTTAAGAAATCTTGTACCTGCTGCGCCCGGCCACCCCTGGGTTTGGAGCGCATTATCAAATAATAAACATAAACATAAACATAAACTCCCTCCAGTGGGTGCCATCCTGCAATATTTAGCCAGGTGACCCCTTGCTCTGCACAAACAACACTCAACATATACTGCAGTGCATTCATGAGATGCTGTACACTCCCACATCCGAAGCATCTTTTTTGCTCAGAGTCGTCAGTCTCCCATTTATGTGAATCATCTTCTCTCCCTTTGCTTCTCTGAAGTTCTCCGTACTCTCTTCTTCCTTTCAGATTCTTGAGTCTCCTGGAATCCGTTACTTTGGTCTCATTGAACTCCCTATTCCTGTTTGCTACTTCTCCCAGAAGAGATTGTGCTTACACCTGCATAGCATTTTTCAATGCTGAACATCTCTGTTTCTGTACTGAGTTGTTTGATATATTGTGCCGTGTGTTCCACTTGCTTGTCGAACTCTGTAGACCTGTCTAGATTTGGATCAAGTTTTTTCCAAAGTTCCTCCCTGACTCTGTGATCAGTGCACTTGATCATCAATTAATCCCAAATGTGTTCATCATGGCAGTGACTGAAAAAGCACTTTATTGCAAGACCACGCGATGCCATAACAAAATCCTCATTTGTCTCTACACTGTTTTGTTCTCTGGTGCCAAAATGGTACATAGCCAAAATCTTGTTTTCCTTGACTTCGTAGTTTTTGTCAAGCTTAGCTATACTTCAAAGTTATTCTAGGAATTGTCATTACTCGGTTGCACAGGTTCAGAGAGCTTCTTCAATACATCTTGTCCTCCACTCCCCGGACAATGGTACAAGAGAGCTTCCTTACTCTCAATTGAATAATTTGGCCCATAAACTGCCAACATAAATTTTAGAAATTCTTCCTTCCACTCTTTCCGCTAGATGAGTGGTTCACCAGGGTGCGACAGGAAGAAGGCTGGTGCCGATATGCTGGCCATTATGGATTCTTAGACTTTCCTCTCTTACAGACAGCTAGAAGAAGTGGAGGAATAAAGCAGTGAAGGGAAAAAAAAAACGTTTTCTTTGTTTCTTTTTCTTTTTGAAAGACGACGAAGAGCAATCAGAACTCCATGCTGATTAGATTTATAAAACGCTGTCCGTGTATGCCTGCTCCCTACAACAGCACTCAGCACTCCATCCTATATGGATTCAAGAAATGCTGTCCATGTCTGCCTGCCCACTTTGCCCTGTTTGCTCCGATCAGCGCTACTTGCTAGGGCACTCTAGAGTTGCTATGGCAACGGGAATGCCAAGTAACATTGTTACAGAGATTCCCGTGAAAACATCAAAGCCGCAAGGCCGATCGAAGAGGTTGTTTTCCTCTGATGGCCTACCACTTTCTTCCACCTATGCTATGGCACTAGAGTAGAGGACCTGCTTGGAGGGCAGGCCATTCCTCCAGATCTACTCTCCCCGCAGCATGGGTTTTCAATTGCGCCCCCACTCCAGACATGTCGGCCCTCTTAGCAGTGCCAATCAGCTAATGCAGGGAGAGAACACAGTGCACTGCGTAGGGGGTATTGCATGCTGCTCCAGCTCGCTATAAACTTCTGCGGGCAGCACCCTAACCTTGTGGGCTGGGATGTCACCACACGGGGCAGTCTGGATCACAGGGACCATGTCGCTCATTTCGTGTGATCCTCTGGGGAGTCTCTTTACACACTCGTCTGCAGGACACATTCTTCAGGTATCTGCTGCTAAATAATGTGCTTATCCAACTGTCGTCCACGCTCCGATGCAGCCAGGGAGGACAGTCCTCATCGCCAGTGAAATAACTAATACCGCACACACAGGAAATCCATTAACCAGATGCTGGCATTTATTTGAAACGAAAGTGGTATCTTATGGCTGCAGCTATCTTCAACAAGTCATCTCTCTTAACTGACAAAATGCACGTTCGTAACCTAGCAACTGTTTCATAAAAAAATCTAGAGCATTACAATCTTCTGAAGACTTGACAGCATAAAGGGATGAGACAGGGGAGTAAAATGAAGGAGAAGGGTTAAGAGAAATGCATCATATCTAGGGGCACAACACAACATTTTAACAGCAGTATCTTTTTGAGGATGGCAAATGTTCAACCCTGAGGTCAACTTGCCTGCCAACCTCCTGGACCTCATGGACTGGATGACTGAGGCGAGAAAACTTTGACACTCCTTCCTCTCGACCCATCCCCAATATGCATTTGGGCACAACACTGTTCTTATTGACAGAACACAGCCTTTTGTACCAAGGTGAATTTTCTCCTTCACCATGGTGCCCCGTTACCCCATAAGGCACCAGCTCCATACACAGCATTTTCCTTCCAAGTTCTGCACACAGTACAATGTTAGAGGAAGGGACTTCCTCTTTGCAAAACGATATTGCGGCCTTTGCCTTGGTGGCTCACGTCATCATTGCAGATTATCTTTCGTTCAGTGATGAGATCCTGCTCTTTTGATACAACGCACCCGTATTGCACAGGAAAGCGAGGCGCTGGACCCCAAGGTGCACACACAATGTACCACGACACAAAATTGAAAATACATCCACAACAGCCGGATAAACACGCGGCCCCACACCTAACGGTATGTCCTGTGACTGCCCTTTAGAGCCTGCTTCTTGCTGCTCCTTGTGACCGTCTCACTACAGCCCCCTCACCCGTTGCCACAGGGCTTGCTGAGTCTGCACCCTGCAGACTGCTCCATGCAGCTCTCCTGGGCCTGCAATATCACATGCCCTGCACACCACTCTACGCTACTCCCCCTGAAGCCCTATTCAGTTCAACTCAGAATGATCCCTCCCTACCTCTAGCAGACAGTGCTCAGTTCTTGCTGCAGCCTCCACCTCAGTTGGCGGTCCATTGCCACCACTTGCCCTTGGCAGTACCGACCACCAAACTTTAAGTTGCTCCAGAAGGTCTCTACCAGCTGACAGTCACCATTATTATTCTCTCTCAGGCCCTCTGGCCATCTTCAGTCACCCTCCCAGTCTATATAGATGCTGTTAATATGCATCACTCTCAAGCTGGGGTATAAGCTGTCCCAGCTGCTATAGGTGTCCAGACATTTCAGGATGACCATACTGCTCAACAGACCCTCTAGCTGCCCTCTGCAGCCATGATCTGCCCCAAGCTGCCGATTTGCCCGACCTGGAACTGCAGCTCACTGCGCACAAGGGTTAGCTCACCAATGTTGGGGCAGGGGGAGCAGTGGATGTTTCCTCTCCCTGATCTCACTCTTCCTTTCCTTTTCTCAGATGCTGCTGCAGGCTCCTGGCCCTTCCCTCCAAGTCTGCTCATCGCCAGTGAAAAGATGAGCAATGAAAATTCCAGACACTGCAGCTGGGGGAGTGAAGCACTTTATTTGGGATCCATGTTGATAAGGTGAAGAAGAGGTAAGTCCACAGAAAGTGTCAAGGAAGGAATCATCCATCCTGCTCATGACAGATATATAGGTGAGCTGGTACCTTGAACAAATTCCCAAAATGGAAAAAGTGTGGCTGCATCCATTACATTAAACTGCTGCCCACTACGAAGGCATTGCTAGAACGAAAGACACACGTGTACATGTTGTAGCCCAGGACCACAACTGAATTGGGAGCTGGCACCCTTTTTTCAAGCAGCAGACACCTCCTGACGTGACAGCAGCTGTAGAAAAAGTCTGAGAGCTCCCTGAAATGTCTTACTTTTTTGCACTGGGTAACCCCTTGTGGTGGCAAATTGGTCGTTGTGCCCCTGGGGATGTTAAGCTACTGAGTGTGGGTTTGGACAAGATTGTCTCTATTGGGATTCTTATTCTATTTGTAAATCGTGTGTACTATGTTCTAGAACAGAATAATCCAGGGGCAACTGAATTGGCTTTGTATAACAGCACAGTGAAAGAATGAGTCATGTACTGCACCTCTATTGTCTCTATATGGGATTATTGTGCTATCTGTAAAAAAGTGTGCACTATGTTCTAGAACAGAATGATCCAGGGGCAAATGAATTGGCCGTGTATACCATCATAGTGAAAGAAGGATTCATGTACTGCGCCTTCAGTATGTGTTGGTACAGGAAACAATAACAAGTACATAACAGGAATGCTCATTGCTTTGTAAAGACAGATGGAAATGTTGAAGGTAGTCGCCTTTCTGATGAATAGTAGTCAGAGATTGAAGAAAACATAACAAAAATGCCATTGATTATTCGATGGAGGGGAGGTACATTGGTGCCTTCCCACACATATGTTTTGTGTGTGAAAGCTGCTGTTTTCATTCAATTTCCTGTTCCCACTTCACTTCATGGGATGTGCCTGAAGAACTAACTCTGCATATTGCATACAGCAGCCATTGTAGGCACCACGGTCTAGGCCTCTTCATCATGGCCGCCTGGATCGGCCTTTCTCCACTGCTGCTACACGTCTCCTAGAGTGTGAGTGCCTGATTGGCTTGGTCGAACACTTCTTCGCAGCAGACTCAGGAGCCGGCAGGTGAACGCTGGCTCCCTCAAGGGGTCACCCTTTTCTAGGGATGTTTACCACTGTTGGGGTCCTTTTATCTAATTCCCTGTTCTCGCTTCACTTCATGGGATGTGCCCGCAGACCTCCGATTGCATACCACATGGAGCAGCCATTGTAGACACCACGATGTGGGCCTCTTCATCATGGCTGCCTGGATCGACCTTTCTCCACTGCTTAACCACGTCTCCCGGAGTGGGAGCACTTGATTGGCTGGACCGAACACTCCCTCGCAGTAGATATGGGAGCTGGCAGGCGAACGCCAGCCCCCTCAAAGGTCTTCCTCTAAGGGTAAGGTGTTTCCCTGTCAAAGCCTGTCAAGGTCCAGGAGGTCCCAGAGGGACACCCACCTTGATACCAGACATTGCCGACCTTTCGCATCCACCAGCGCTTTTTAAGCTGGTAAGTCTCACCTCTCCCTGTGTCTCCTGCGAGGCCACAACCACATATGCGAATTCACATTACTGCACATCTTCTGTTTCCCCTGTGTGTCAGACTGCCTTGCAAATGAGCAGCCTGTTTCACTCAAATATTAATGCATGATCAGTTTGCTTGTATTCTAATGTCCATCCATTTAGTTTCTCCCTTGTGCCTTAGGGATGCCAATCTCAAAGTGCCCTGGAATTCTCAAACCCATGCATCTTGTTCTGCCTCATGCTCTAGTGTAAATTGTGGCCCGACAACTGGCTACCTCTTTGTTACATAGTAGATAGTTAACCTGTGCTTGTTCGAATTAGGCTGTTGGCCTTACTCAAAGTGGCCTTGACCTAACTGTATTTTCAAATCTGGGTATGTTTACATCTTTTAAATCTGCTTCCCTGTTGAAATGGTGATGGCATTTCACATGTATGTTTGAGCTATAATTAGGGTTTGTATTTTCTGCCTCCCTTTATGAAGCTTGCTTAAAGTACCTGTGACAGTGTTATATTCTAGGCCTTTTTTCACCTGGTCCCCCTTATCTTATTTCATGTTGTGATACTACTGTTTGCTCTAACTTGGCCCTTCTCATTGACTTCTGACTTACTGTACTGCTGTTTCATCTTCCCTGTATTGGCTACTAGGCCGCCTGGTGTTTTCCTCCTGCACAGTGCAGCCCCCGTTCATGACCTTCCCACCCCCCTCCCCTCTATCCATGGTGCTCTCTGTCTCCCCTATCTATTATAACTGTTACTCTATAACC
The DNA here is from genome assembly GCF_040938575.1 of Ambystoma mexicanum. Classification (NCBI taxonomy): domain Eukaryota; kingdom Metazoa; phylum Chordata; class Amphibia; order Caudata; family Ambystomatidae; genus Ambystoma; species Ambystoma mexicanum. The sequence goes on along the minus strand of NC_090934.1, from coordinate 612,643,948 downwards.
TATCCTACCTCTCTCTCAATGCTTCCTCCAGACAGACTATAATTAACATCCTCTTCACTGTCCCTTCTCTTGACCTATGGATTGCCCACATAGTCACTATCCTATCCCCTTTTTCCTCCTCTCCCATAAGTAGTGGAACAAGATGGGACGTTCTCCTGGCATACATTTCATTGGGCCTCATTACACGTTGTGCGGTAAAAATAGGATTTTACCGGCATGGCGTAATTTGCGTGTCCGCCCTCGCAAGAAGCAGCCATTTGCATGCCATTACGAGTACGCGGGCACAAGCATAGAGCCATGCCGGTAATGATCCTACCGCCATGCCGCAAAAGTCCCCAAAAAGTCCCTTAACGGCATCCTTGAAAGCGCTGTTAGCACTTCCGACCTGCCGCCACATGCAAATAGCGGTCACCGCAATTAGCGGGCATCAGCATTAGCGGTCACCGCTATTAGCAGAACCGGAAATAGCGTCATCGCACAGGAACGGGAAACAGCACGGCGGCCATCTTTAAAAACACAATCCATTGCCATCCTCCTTATCCAGGACACCTTACCAGGAAACACGTTCGGAAATCCTTCCAGGACACTGTAAAGATGCCCAAGGCCGTTAAAAAATCATCAGAGCGCCAACGCAAGGAGAAATTCAGCAAGGAGGAGCTCATATGCTCACTCAGACACTAGCAGAAAATGCCCAGGTGGTCTTCTGCAACGACATGCGGTGGGAGACCATCCTGAAGAAGAAGGCCATCTGGGAAGAGGTAGCCCACAAGGTCAGCGCGGTAGGCACCACCACCCGCACAGTTAAAGACTGCCGAAAGAGGTGGGAAGACCGCCGGCTACGTGTAAGGAACATCCTATCCGTAAACCGCCACCTGGTTACGGGCACAGGAGAAGAAAGTGAATCGCCGATTAAGCTCAGTGAGTGGGAGGAGACCTGTGCATCGACATTCGGCATGGAATCCATCGAGGGAGTTGGACAAACGGAGCATGGCATAGCCATTTCGTCTGATGGAGGTGAGTGTATGCATCAAACAATGCACAGTGAAGTGTGATGGTCCCCCCAATCATGTGTCCATATGAATGCCGTAGATCCAGCCACAAACAAACATGCATGCATCACCACATACCCGTTCAACACAGAGCCATTCATGCATGACCCACCCAACATCCCCATTACCTGCATCCACACTAAAGAGCCCTAAATGCATAGAACGGCATGACGTATTGATTCAGCATAAGACAGGTTGACCCATTAATGATGATTTTCCCCATTTCTCACCTGTACAGGATCACACACAGAAACTGAGGAGGCACACCCTTCCACACCTGCTCCCACATCCAGCAAGAAACCCAGGAGGAATGCCACAGGGGACACCGCCACATCCTCAAGGGCAGCCCGGAGGAGTGACCATGACCACAGGGACAAAGGCAGCAGGAGCACCAGTTGCACGCAGCCAAAGGCCATGCCTGCTGCCGTTGTGGCACCCACGGGAGTGTGTCTCCCAGCAAGTGAAGGCAGCATTGAGGGAATGCACTCTGCTGCCACCAGCTCAACGGGTGAGGCAGCAGCCACTGCCCCACTTTTGGATGAGGAGGAAGAACCTGGCATTGAGGATCTAATCCAGAGCCCCAGACCAACACGCCCCTTACTGTCAAGCCCGAGGTTGTCATCAGGTCCAGGTAGCCAGGGAGAATCACCCATCCCCACCCTTGAAGGGCCATGGAGCCCCCAGCTATTCTCACCTGATGCAAGTGCCATGCATCCAGGCACATCAGCCATCCCACCAGCACCCACCATGCAACATGACCTATCATCCATCTTTCAGAGGCAGACCAAGATGACTGGTCTAGTAGGGCAGCATGTGGCTGACACAGGCCGTCTGAGGGAGGACATCAGTACATTTGCACAGCAGACGAGGGAAGCCATGGAGACATGCACCAACAGAATCTGCAATGAAATGTCCCAACTCGGGGAGGCCATGAACCGCATAGCAGACGCAATTGAGCGCCGATGCCCACTCCCAACCCAGGATAAACCGGGCCCAACCTCCTCTGGGAGTTCATGGCAAAGTAGCCCCCTACGCCGGTCTCTGCGGAACCTGCGGCGCACCGCTTCACAGCCACCAGATGACAGAGCAGGCACTGGATTTTAGTGCCAGCAAGGACTGGGTGCCACATGTGGAGAAGGACACATTCACGCCATGAGGCTCACATGGGGGTGTTGTGGGGTAGGGGGGTAAGGGTGATTTTGGGAGTGTTGTGGGGGGAGGGGGGTAAGGGTGATTTTGGGAGTGTTGTGGGGGGAGGGGGGTAAGGGTGATTTTGGGAGTGTTGTGGGGGAGGGGGTAACGGGGATTTTGGGAGTGTTGTGGGGGGGTAACGGTGATTTCACAGTTGGGGCCCTGCACTTATTGTTGTCTTTGTTCACAATACACTGTTTGAAAGTTTACACTGGCTTGGTATTCATCATTGTGTGTGTGTACTGTATCGGGGAGATGGTTCTTTGTGGGACTGACCACATGCATCAGGGCAGTAATACCCATCTTTATCCATTACAGTCATACCTTGTATGACATGCAATCTGATGCATCAGATGCTGACGCACATCGTGTCCTGCCTGGACATTGCCACTTGCATGTCCCTGCGGGCCTTTTGCGCCATCCTTATCACCATCCACATCATCCTCATCTTGTGCTTGCATGTCAGGTGGCATAGTCACATTCCGCCTCATGTAATTTCAGTCCTGCAACACACATGCCATGGTTTACTTTGCCACTTTGTCATGGCCGTACAGGAGGGCTTCACCCAGCACGCTTAGGGACCGGTGCTGTGTGTTGTAGAGGCCGGATGCCTGCTCCATCACGGCGCAGGTACGGCTATGTGCAATTTTCTTGTCATCTTCCTGCTGGTTCTGTGGTATTTCTGGGTGCCCTGCTGGTGCTTGCTGCGCCTGTCTTGCCCTACTCCTACTCCTGCTCCTCCTGCGTCTCCCCTGTGCTACGTGCTGTTGATGGTGCCGCACTACAATCACATCCTCCAGCCCATGTAATGTGGGCAGTATTGGAGGCATTTTTGTGTGGGAAGGGGTGTGGGAAGGGGTGTGGTGTGCCCTTTTGTGCTGCCACAGTCTCCATCCCCTACACCTGTGCTGGATGTGTCCACCTGTGGCAGGTGGACTTCTCAGGTCTCTTAACGGGTGGTTCAAGATGCCGGTATTAGCGCCATGGCGGTAGGGTTTTTTGGGGTCTTTACCACGCCGCTATTACCATGTCCGCCTACCTTGTGATGGGATGCTATTATCGACATGCCGCTATATCCGACCTGGGGGTCGCGCGCCCACGGACTTGCCGCTATTAGTGCCACCGTACTTAACGATGGCGCTAATAGAGGCAAGTCTGTGTCGTAATTGGATAGGAAATTTGGCGTTACCCGTGTACACTTACCGGTAACGTTATTTCCTTACCGCTGTCCGTGTAATGAGGCCCATTGTCTAGGTGCATCATTAATGTCTACCAAAAAGGCAGTATCATGGCCCAGGGCTCTCAGCACAACCTCCTCCATCTGGATTGGCGTCTCTCCTCTCTCATTAACTTCCTCCCCTCTCCTGCCACTCCTCTGACTGCCACGCACCTGGCCTCTCCGTCCCTACCGATGGATGTACCATGTCCGTGTAGCCCTCCTCATAAAACTTTTAAAGGTGTCAACAAGCTCCACTTAACTGCCCTCAGTTCTCAACACTCCTCCAACATCTGTCACCTCCTTGAAGACTTTGACCTTGTAGTCCTCACTCTCACTGAGAAGTGGTTCAACGCCAGCTCTGTCACTGCTTTTGACACTCTCCTTCCAGATGGCTAAAGGATCCTCTTCAAGCCCAGGAAAAACAGGTCTGGAGGTGGACTTGCCCTTATTTTACCTGAATGGATTCCTGCTACTATCATTCCCACTCAATCCTACTCTTCCTTTGAATACCTTGTCTTTAGAATGGGTGTCTCTCCTACCCTCTCCCTCACTCTTGTTACTATCGCTAGGCCCCTTGGACCTACCTATTTTTTCCTCTCTGAATGGGCAGACCTCCCCTCCTCTCTCCTGAGCTCCTCCCCAAACATCTCTTCCTTGGTGACTTTAATATTCATCTTGAGTGTACTGATGTGCCCACTATTCCCATCTGTGACATCTGTGACTCTCTTTCCTTCACAATTATTCCCTATGGCCCGACCCACTCTATAGGTCGCACCTTGGAAGCGTTCATTTCAGCAGACATCACTCTCTCCAGTCCTCCAATTACCCCTTTCTCCTGGTCTGACCACTCTCTCCTCTCCTCCCAACTGGATCTCCCTGGGCCACCAGAGAGGTCTCTGCCTGCACTGCCATTCTCCTTCTCCATCATTCGACCAATGAAGTGTCAGTAGCTTCATTTGCCGCAACCTTCATCCTCCTCCCACCCATACTATTGACTCTCATTCTGACTTAGCACTTGCTAACCTCAATCTCTCAATCTCCAACACTCTGGACATCCTTGTCCTGGTCATGAGGCTCTGCATGAATCATGCCTCCAAATGGAACTTTTGGTATGACTCTGACTTGGCCGCTATGAAAACCAAGTGCAGAGTTGCTGAGCGGAACTGCCAGACCTCAAGTGCATCCTCAGACAAACTGGCCTCCCGCCTACTCCAAAGGAAACATTGTCTCTCCTTCTGCTCCAAGAACAGGGCTCATGTCCAAGCCTACATTTCGGGAGCCATCAATAGCACAGCTGATTCTTTCAAAATCGACAAGGAACTTGCCAATCCTACTGTAGTCTCCTCCCCTAACGTCTGAGGCCCTCTGCACTGCACTGGCCTCCCACTTCTCCACCAAAACTCAAGTGATCCTGTCCTCACTCTCCTCTAGTCCCCGCCCAACCCCCATTCACTCTTTCCTCTCTTGGCCCCCCACCACTTCCCCCAGCCTCTCCTCCTTCTCTCCCACTGCACCGACAAGATCTCCAGAGTAGTCTGCTCTAGGAAAGTCTCCTCCAAACAGGCGCTCCCCTGCTCTTCCGGAACTATCAAGGACAATATCTCCTCTGTCACCCCTGCCATGGCTGACTTCTGTAGCCCCTCCTTTGCCACTGGCTCTTTCCCACAACCACTCAAACACTCCCTTGTGCATTCTCTTCTACAAAAGCCATCTGCTGACCCTTCCTGCTGGCTAACTATTACCCTATCTCCATCACCACTTTTCTTTGCAAACTCCTGGAGAGGTTGATCATCCCCCAACAGACCCACCACACTGAATTGGCTTGCTGGTTCCACAACCACCATTCTCGCTTCGGAGCATCCATATGAATGGAAACTGCTATCCTGAACACCTGTGAAGACCTGCTCTCTAATCTTGATTCCAACTCTACATCAATTCTGATCCTTCCTGATCTTTCCTCTGCCTTTGATATGGTCAATCATGCCATCCTCATAAAACGTCCCTGTGAAACCCTAAGCTTCATTGACTGAGCACTGGCCTGGCTGACCTCTTTCCTTTGAAACTTACCTTCCCAAATACAATTGTGCCCTTTGCTCTCCGCCACCTCATTCTCTACTTGTTGTGTTCCTCAGAGCTCTACCCTATCACTGTGGCTCTTCAATGTCCACCTTACCCCTCAGGCCCACTTGATCTCCACCTTCTCTCCCCACTTCCAGTGTTATGCCAATGGCACACAGCTCTACTTTAAGCTTCTCTTCGCTACCTCATCTTCTTCCTCTCTCATACCTGACTGCATGACTGCTATCCAGTCATGGTGTTCTGTTAATGTGCTCTGCCTTAATGCCAGTAAGAATGAACTCCTTCTTATTGGGATGCCTGCACCCTGTTTCCCTCTGACTCTCTGACTGCCCCCATTGCCCCACCATTCACACTCCTCTCAGACAAAAAAAATCGGTTTAATCTTCAACTCTGCTCTCTCCTTCTTCCCTCACATCACAGACCTTACCAAGACGTCCGACTTTCAGCTCCACCTCCTCTGAGGTATGCTCCCTTTCCTCACCTTTCCCCAGAAGCTCAATTTCTCAAAAGCTCTGGTTCTCTCTAGGGTTGACTACTGTAACAGCCTCTTCATCAGTCTACCTATTTTCTCCCTGTGACCTCTTCAGCCGCTCAGAATAAGGCCGTGGGACTTATCCTTGACCTCAAGCCCAGTGACCACATCTTTCCAGCCCTAAATTCTCTCCACTGTCTTCCAGTTGCTACAAAGATCATATTAAAAGCCCTATTCAGGTTTTCTGGGGCCTGGGACCCAGCAACATCCAACTTTCTCTCCCTCTATACCTCCCTGCTGGAGTCCTTCAGTCGTGTAGCACCAACTCTCTGCAGATCAGACATTTCTCCAGGCAGGGAGTGGGGGGTAGATCTCTTTCTTTGGCTGAATCCTCCCTCTGGAACAGCCTTCCTGCCCCTTTCAGACTCCTTAAGTTCCTGAAACTTCTCAATACCTTCCTTTTCTCCTCCTCCTTCTCCTTCCCTCTCCCTGTTCCTTACTGATATGATATGATATGATACGATATGATATGATATGATATGATATGATATGATATGATATGATATGATATGAAATGATATGATATGGCATTTATAACGCGCCTATACACAAGTGTTTCAAGGCACGATGAGGCAAGGGAGGGGGAACACAGGGAAGGCAGACAACGATCCAACTAGGCCAGGTGACATTCAGATCGCGCAAGTGCATGGTAAGGGGAAGGGGAAAAGTGCAGGGGGGAAGGGAGAAGGGGGAAGTGCAGTACAAGGGATAGTACAATAAATAAGATAAATAAAAACGGCCCTCAGGTGGCAGTGTATTGTAAGTGCAGAACATAAGTGCTGGTAGGGGGGCTGTAAGGATACAGAAAAACAGTCCCCAAGTGCAGGGGTTGCCAGGGAGGCAGTGCAGTTGGGCAACTGGCGTGCCTGAGCCCAAGAGCAGACTGGAGGCCAGGTATCCATTGCAGTAACTGTCAGGAGAATCAGCAGGGGAGAGGGGGAGTGAAAGCAGAAGCAAAGAGGAAGGTTTTGAGGTGCTTCCAGAACCGGAGATGGTTCTCCTCAAGTTTCAGGGAGGCAGGAAGGCTGTTCCAGAGGGAGGCCCCTGCCGAAGAGAGAGATCTACCACCAACTTGTTGCTTGGAGAAGCGACTGACCTTGAGGGAGTTAGAGCAGGAAGAGCGGAGAGCTCGAGAAGGAAGATATTTAGGAAGAGAGAGTTGAAGGTATTTCGGCCCCAGGCCCCAGAAGGCCTTGTGGACAATGCAGAGGGTTTTGAACTTAATCCTTGCAGCCACTGGGAGCCAGTGCAGAGATTTCCGTCCTGGAGAGATACGATCCCTGGGCTTGAGGCCAAGGACAAATCTTGCAGTCCTGTTATGGATAAGTTGCAGCGGGCGGAAAGTAGAGGCAGGCAGATTTAGATAGAGGCTGTTACAATAGTCCAGCTTGGAGAGAACCAGGGCTCTGGAGACAGTGAGCTTCTGGGGGAAGGAGAGGAAGGGGAGAATACCTCTGAGGAGGTGCAGCTGGTAATGTGACTTTTTAGAGACATCTGAGATGTGAGGAGAGAAGGAGAGTGCAGAATTGAAGATGACCCTGAGGTTTTTAGCCATGCAGGTGGGAGCGGGAAGAGGGCCAAGAGAGGCCGGCCAGAGAGCTGCAGGGAAGGAGGGAGTGGGTGTGCCGATGAGCAGAATCTCAGTCTTACTGGCATTAAGGCAGAGGTCATTGGCGGCACACCACTCCGGGATGGCAGACAGACAGTCAGAGATGAGGGAAGGAGAGGCGGAGGCTGAGGGTAGCCTGAAAATGAGCTGAGTATCGTCCGCATAGCACTGAAAGTTGGGGCAGAGAGCGGCAATGCGGTGGGCAAGGAGTTCCAGGTATTGGTTGAACAACCAGGGAGAGAGGTTAGATCCCTGGGGGACACCACAGGTAGAGACAAAGTTATCGGAGAGGAAAGACCCAACTTGGACCTGGGAGGGTCGGTCAGAGAGGAAGGAAGTCAGCCATGCCAGAGCCTGACCATTGATACCGAGGTTATCACGTAGACAGTTGAGCAGGATGACATGGTTAACAGTGTCAAAGGCAGAGGAGAGATCAAGTAATATGAGAATAGTTGGAGGGTTAGAGTCAAGGTTGGAGAGCAGGTCTTCACGGATGTTCAGGAGAGCAGTTTCCGTGCTTTTGGCAGCTCTGAAGCCAGACTGAAGGTCATGAAGACAACCAACAGATTCAGTGTGGAGATTGAGCTGGGAGATGGCCAGTTTCTCCAGGAGCTTGCCCAGGAAGGGGGTGATGGAGATTGGGCGATAGTTACCCGGGCAGGAGGGTCGGCAGAGGGTTTCTTAAGAAGAGGGTGCACAAGGGAGTGCTTAAGGGGTGATGGGAAGACTCCAGTGGTGAAGTAGTGCTTGCAGAAATCAGCCAGGGCAGGAGCCAGGGAGTCAATGTGGTCCTTGATAGTTTTGGAGGAACAGGGGTGAACCTGTTTCGACAACACTTTCATAGATCGGACTTGTCTAGAAACCTCGTCTGCGTAGAACAGGGGAAAGGCAGAGAAGGAGGGAGGTGAGGTGGCTGCAGAGAGGCCAGGAAAGGAGCAGAGAGTGGGGGGAGGCGGGGAATAGGAGGAGAGAGAGGACAGGATGTCCTGAGTTTTAGAGATGAAGTGAGACGCCAGTGCCGTACAGAGGGCCTGGGAGGGGGCAGGGGAGGTAGAGACTGCGGCAGGATTGGCCAGTTCCTTGCAGATTTTAAAGAGTTCTGCCGAGTTGTTTGATGCCGTAGAGACGCGGGCTTGGATATGGGCTCTCTTTTTGGTTAGGACAGAGAGCCGGTATTGTCTTTGGAGCAGGCTGCAGGCCAGTCTGTCAGAGGATGTATACGAAGCGCCATTTCCTCTCGGCCACCCTGCACTTACGTTTTAGGGTGACGAGGTCCGAGTCGTACCTGAGTTGCACTTGGCTTTGGACTTCAGGCGGATTCCGATGACCGGGGCAAGGATATCAAGAGTATCAGATATAGCAGAGTGGAGCATGGAGAGGGCTGTGTCAGGGTGAGAGTCAGCCAGAGGGGGAGGAGGAGGTGAGAAGGCAGCGGCGAAAGCCTCAACTGAAACGCGCTTCATGGGACGGATGACCAAGAAGGTGGGTGGCAGTGCTGGAGGTGGCTTTGCCTGGAGGGTAGGGAGGGTGAGGTGGGAGGAGAGGAGAAAGTGATCACTCCAGGAGAGAGGAGTGGAGAGAGGGGCAGAGAGGGGAAGGTCTGAGGAGATCAGGACATCCAGAGTGTGTCCTGCAGTATGAGTTGGGCCAGAGGGGAGAATAGTGAGTGAGAGAGAGTCACAAAGGTGGCAAAAGATTCCAGAGGGAGGACAGGAGGCATCCAGGTGAAAGTTGAAGTCTCCAAGAAGGAGGAGTTGAGTGGTTGAGGCCAGGAGTGAGGGGGAGAGGTCCACCCACTCAGAGAGGAAGGAGTTTTGACCAGGTGGCCGATAGATAGTAGCCACAGTAAGGGAATGGCTAGGGGAGGGAGAGAGCCTGCAGATAAGGCATTCAAAGGAGGAATAGACCTGCATGGGAGTGACAGAGGCAGGAATCCACACAGGGAAGCTCAGGGCTACACCCCCTCCAGGGCGGTTGGGCCTAGGCGCAGAGAGGATCTTGTAGCCATGAGGTAGGAGCGTGTCAAAGCTAGTGACAGAACTGGCCGTAAACCATGTCTCGGTGAGACCAAGGACATCGAGGTCAAGTTCTTCCAGGAGGCGGCAGATATCAGAGGAGTGTTTGACAGCAGAGCGAGAGTTTAGAGTGGCAATATGGAGAAGACTGCCATCCTTGAAGGACTTCTGAGGCGAGGTACAGCTCAAAGGTACGTCCTTCGGAGGTGTAGAGGGAGCCCGGGAGGGGGCAGAGAGAGGTGAAGGCAAGGTAGCCAAGCTGGAGGCAGAAGAGGGAGGTGAGGTAGCCACAGAAAGAGAGGAGGGGACAGCAGGAGAAGAAAGGAAATTGATGAGGCACGGAAAGCTACGATCAAAGAGGTGAAGGTTGGCCTGAGGGCCTTGGACCAAGACGGTCCCATTTAAGTAAACATTAATGCTGACCTTAGAGGAATGGAAGGCGGCCAAAAGGGCATCCCAGTGGGTGCCACCATTAATGGAAGAAGAGGGGAAAGGGGAGAGCACAGAGACCATATGAAGGGTCCATTGTTCTGGCGAAGGAACGACAAAGAGGATGTCGGTGAGAGTTTCCTTAGAGGAGGCACTGGTGTAGGTGTCTGCGATAGGGAGGCCTGGGTTGGAGACCAGGATGTCCTTTTTAAACTTCTCCCTACCAGATTACCAGATTTAGTGAGGAGGGCAGGATAGTCAATAGAGAAGCAGCTAGAGAAGATAGGAGAGAAAGAGAGCACCATAGAGTAGGTGGGAAGGAGAGAGGTGGAGGTACTGGAGTGGACGCTAGAGTCGGCAAGCCGGGAGTGAGAGGCAGGGCGTTGAGCAGTGTGCCAGGATGCCAGCACTCAGACTTACGTAGCTAAAGACAGGTGAAAACCCACCTAGGTTTGAGAGTCCTGAATAGAGGGGGAAAGGCCTAGGATTCACAGAGCAATTTTTAAATACGGTGACAGTGCTTTTTTAAAACAGGTGAAAAACCCACCTAGATTTGAGAGTCCTGAATAGAGGGAGAAAGGCCTGGGATTCACAGAGCAATTTTTAAATACGATGACAGTGCTTTTTAAAACAGGTGAAAAACCCACCTAGATTTGAGAGTCCTGAATAGAGGGAGAAAGGCCTAGGATCAGAAAGTCCCGCTTCCGCTGCAACTGGTGCCTGGTCCCTTATGTGCCTTACAGGGGCCAGGCCCTCCTCGTCCAGTCTTTCCCATCATCTCTTAACCAGCACTTGCCCCCTCGGCACGATTCCTGACTAGCATTAATCTGGTTCCCCAACATCGCTCTAGCTGACCCTTTCCACTGGTTTCCCCTGGTGCACCCTCAGCACTTGCCCTGCCCCTGCGGCCCCATGCCTCCTGCACTTCTCCCCCCCTTTCCCTTATCCCAGCCCTTCTGCCATGCCCTGCCCCCTCCCCCTGCACTTATTGTCACGGCACTTGCATGGTCTGAATGTCACAAGACCTAGCAGGACCATGTATTCTTGTATTCTCCCATGTCGCCCCCACCCTTCTTGTGTATAAGCACCATACAAATGTCCACTAAATAAATATCTTGCAAAAAGCAGGTCAGTCAACACGATGGCCCCTGCAAGAGCATAATGTGACATGGACGTTTTACATGACAAACGCACTGCACTGCTTTCTTCCTGAAATATAGCATTGTGCTCTGCCTAAGTGCCCACTTATTTAAATTGCATATCAATTGCCCTTGGTTGTCTTAACTACTTGGGAGCGCATTGACATGAACATTCAGAATTGAAGATGTTTTTTTTTTTTTGTTTTTTTTTTTACGGCCGGAAGAAAATTAAATACATTACCAGTTGTATTTAATGGAAAGATGTGACAAATAGCACTGCCAAAACTAGACACAGCATGCTAAATTTGCTTCGTGTTTGCGAAGAAGGAGAAATTCATAGTCTGATGTCCTGTACGAAAAAAGGCACATTTTATATTTTAAAAAGTAGCTAAATTGTTTACTTTGGAAGCTTGAGAACTGGGCTCTAATCCTAGCTTAAACAAGAGCTGACCGAAATGTGTGTGATTCTGGACACTATATCACTATGCCTCAAATTGTTATATATTGATAAAAAGCAAATATGCGGTAGTCAATCAAGTGATGTCCTTGTAATTTGCCATCATCCCACCCTCTCCACTTAAATTCCTGGATTCTGTAAATTCGGGTCCCATGTTGCATGTGCAGAAACTGTATGGACTCAACAATTGTGAGAAATATGGAAACAGAAAGAAATCATTAGAATTAAAAGGAAAACATCAGAGTACACATATAATACACCCGCCATGTCCGATCTCAGTACAACAGGCACACATAGTTGCACTAGCGGTATGATGAACAGCCACTGTGCAACCAAATGCCCTACACTTGGCAGCATTAGGGCAATGCAGCATCTTCCAAGAACACCAAATGCAGTGGCTGATGTTGAAAGTGCAGAGACTGGGCCGGGTGGAAGGGCAGATATTTTGCCCTCACTTGATGCAATCAAGAAATACATTTTTCAAAGATAAGAGCTACAGAAACCAGGTAACAGCTATAGCCATTTTTAAGGTAATTATGTATTGTGTACACGGGGACAACAATGTTATATTTTGCACTATGCCAAACAAATGATAACATATTCCAATTAATTTTCGCACAAGCCGATTGATTTAAGGTGCCTGCTTGTGTGATTTTAGTTGTAAAGTAATTGTGCACTGGAAGCAAACTCTGTACATTGATGTGTTGGCCCATGCTTTTGTTTCCGATTTCTAATGGTGTCTGGTCAAAGTTTCAACTCAAAAGGGTCGAATGACAAAAGGGTCGAGTCAATTCGACCGAAAACAAAAGGATCCATTTTTTTTTTATTTATATTTTTTTTTGTTGTTGTTTTAGTATAGGTAAAACAAGGTGTTTTTACCACAAAAACGGGGGGAGCGCCCACGCAAAACAAAAACGAAAAAAAAATGACCCTTTTTTTCAGTTGAATTGACTCGACCCTTTTGTCATTCGACCCTTTTGAGTCGAAACTTTGACCTATAACAATTTCTATTATATCACATTACACTAGATCTGCATCCTTTTTGGCTCCTTCGCAAAATATGCACACGATCATGCACAGATTCCTCGAAGGCATGCCTAATACATTCAGCGTTAATAGAGTCCCCTGCCATCTCTATTTAAATGATGTCAATATGTGACATAGGTGTATAAGCATGCACAGCAGGTGCTAGGAACGTGTGACCTGACAGGATCGGAAAGGGTAGAACAATAGATGCCCAAAAGTAAGAACATTGAAAATTGCAAGTCTCACCCTTTGAGAGGCCTAGGGCCTGTATGTATGCATGCTAAATTACATAGAGAATCAAAAAAGTCCAAATCCTCAACTTGTTAAGCTGCTTTAAGCCACATAACGAAAGCAAATTGATCCTTAAAATGGCAATTTTCTGCTAACAGATTATTTTTTTAAATGTAGGCACTGCTATACATTCAATTGGTTGATCATAGTTCCAGTGATGCACAAAACATATTCCTTTGAAATGGATGTACCTGTCAACTGGTCGGTAGCCAGAACAGCTAATTCTGACGGGTGAAATAATCGCATGTCTAGCAATTTGCTGCACAATAAGCAAAAGCATCCTAGACAGGATACAATCTCCCAAAAAATTACATTGTGGAACCAAGATAAAGACAATTACCATAATCTTCTTTTGTTAATAAAATGGATAGAATAATGATGAGTTTTTCACATGATGGGAAGAATTGCAAAACTATGAGCATAGCCATACATCTAGGTTGCCAATAACGTCTACATTATTGTTTATAGTTATTCATTCAACCCTCACATACCCTCACACAACATTTCAGTGAAAAACATGTTGTTAAAGGGACATTATGGTTCCAAGTAAAAAATAAAACTGAAATTCGGCAGTTATGGTAACCATAAGCTAAGTAACCATAACTCGCGCCACCACCGTCCACTGCTAACACTAACACCCAGGACATCAAAGATGACATAACAAATGTCATTGATGACATCACTGACATTCACTGAATTTCATAGGTTTTTAGTAGCACAACATAACCATAACGTCCCTTTAACAAAGTTTTTTTTACTGAATTCCATAGGTTCTTTGTAGAGCAACTGAACTATAACGTCCCTTTAACAAAGTTTTTTTGACTGAATTTCATAGGTTTTTAGTAGCTTAACCTAACCATAACACCCCTTTAACAAGGTTTTTTCACTGAATATAAATATAAATGATATAAATTTGATAAATGTTTACTGGGATTCCCTTAGTTTATATACATCTAACATAGAAGATACTGAATAGAAGATACTGGACCCACTGCCCCACGCTAGGAATGTTGATGTTCGCGGACTGTGCACATGTCCACGGACGGACTATGTCAACATCAACACTATCCTATTATCTTACATTGTTGTATCATGCAATAAAAACACTGAACATGCTCAAAAAGCAGCACATAAATACATTACATTATAAGAAGTGGAAACTGCATAGGTAAGACACCAACCGTCCAATTAAATAGCATATGCAACATAATGGAATATACCAAAACAAAATAAATATGCCTCCAACAGAATTACTTCACAGAAACTGCAGAGCAAAAATCAAAAGGACACCTACGCAGCAGTAACAACAAAACTTAGGAAGAAACTAGTGAGTACACTATATTTATTGTATTTATTTATAAACTTTCTATATTAGGTACACTAAAATTAGCATTTTTTTTTACACAAAAATGTCCAGTACTTTGGAATGGCTGGAAGAAAATTTTCCCGGGGATGAAGTGAGAGAAGATAGTGATACTAATAGTAGACACTACACGTCTCTATATAAGCTAATTAATAACCATTACTTTATGTGTACTTAACATTTTTCTTTTTTAATAGACCATGCAAACATTAAAAATAATATACCAAGAGAGACATTAGAAAATCCTCTGCAGCGAATGGAGCTAAAAATTGATCTGTTAATGAAAAATGTCATTCTTTTAAAAAACTTTGTGGAGGACCATATAAAAGAAAAAAATAAATATCACTGTCCCACATTTACCTGTTCCCCCTTTCCATGTCCCAGCCAACTATCCCCAAACCCCCCCAGCAAAAAAAACGTTTTGATGAGACTTCTATCCCTTCCTCCCCTACCATCCCTCATGTCCAAATCCATAATTCCCCTGTATTTGTTTCAGTTTCTGCTTCCCCCTCTCTTTTTATACTTTTATACAATAATAAAATATTAAGTGTGTTGTTAGTATTTTCCTCTGTGTCTTCTTTTTTTTAAAAGGCAGTTAAGGTATCCGCAGACAGTGCAGGTGTCTGCAATTAACCAAAATGGGGGTGTCCTAAGGGCACTATACCTGTTTGCACTGTTTGCAATCAAAATGGAGGTGTCCCTAGGACACACAAGATGTCTGCCTGTCTGCAATTAATTAAAATGGGGGTGTCCTAAGAACACTATACCTGTTTTCACTGTCTGTAGTCGAAATGGGGGTGTCCGCAGAACACTGAAGCCGTCCGCATGTCCGGAACTGTGCAAATCAAGGTGTCCTAAGAACATTCCCCCGTTCGCATTGTCCGCAACCAGAATGAATATGTCCGTAGAACACGTAGCACGTCCACCTGTTGGCAAATGTGTGACGCACTTTTATTTTGTTCAGGGACCTAAACACTGTCCGTAGGACACCCGCGTGCATGCGCATCACACTCTTGGGTCCTAAGAACATCGCGCCTGCCCGTAACTCTTCACTGCATGTGTGCTGCACTTTTAATTAGTTCGGGGACAGAAACACTGTCCGCAGAACAGTCGCACGCATGCGCACAACTGACCCCACGCATTTGGTGTCCTGCAGACAGCTGTCCCATTTGCGAACCTGTCCGCGACGTCATCATGTGACCGCACCCATGCTGAGCGTGGGTCATTGTTTGCGAGCACTGTCCAGGCCCCAAAACATTTAAAAAGTGCTTTTTTGAGCAATCCAAGGTATTTTCCAGTACAACTTCACCATTGCACATGTCCCAGACAATGTCCCTGGCAATCTCCATACTTTTTTAATCTTTTTAAGTCCGTTTTTGCTGTTCGAAGTGTTTGCGGACAGTGCGGGTGTCCGCAAAGTGTGCCCCAGCACCACTATAAAAGGCCACACCATAGATTTGCTCCTCATTGTGCTTCTGGCTACCTGACAGAGCATTGCTCCTGACCTGCATTCACTGCATTGCTGGTGACTTCTGCAAGGTGTCCTCCAGATGGCAACCATGGCTGCTTCGGCTTTATCACCACCCCACCCCCTCCACCACCACCTCCCCAAGGGCCTGCAGACGGGAACAGGAGTGAGGATGCAGAAGAGAGTGATGAAGAGGATGAGGTAGTAGAAGTCCCTTCTACTAGCACTCATCGTGAGTCTTTGGTGTGGAGGTTATTTGACACTCTTGATGTAGCACCAAAAGCACGTGCAAACAAGGTGCGCTGCGCTCAGTGCCAGATGGTGCTGAGTCGTGGCCAATTTGGTTTGAATAGCTATGGTACTACATCAATGAAGCGACACCAAAAGTAATTCCACATTAGGGCTATTCGTTAGGTTGTACCTTACTATAAATGTAGTAGGTTGAGTTCCCCTGCAGCATCCACCGTTTCCGCTCCTGCCACCACAAGAGACACACCTGTGGGGCAGCCCATCCCTCCAGCTGCCTCGCAGGCCATACATGATACTGTTGTCTCTTACCTTTCGAGGGTCACAGTATTGTGCATGTACTGCAACGCAGTACTCTGCAGGGGGAGAACCTTTGAAATGCTTTTGAGGCTGCGGTCAAGCACAAGAACAACTGCACACTACCTGAATAAGGCCCACCCTACATCTTCCGCACTCTGCCTGCCCATTCTTTTCCCTGTGGCTGGTGTCCCTTCCTTACCCTCCTTTCCCCTCCTTGTGTGTCGTGTTTAAAAAAAAAACAAAATATTTAAAACAACAAAAAACCTTTCACAGTCTAAAAATAGAAGTGACAAATAAATAGTGCAGGACCCTGTGCATTTTTTTTAGAAGTCTTCGGACAGTCCGCTGACATCTAAAATTTTGGGGTGCTGCCCTATCAGAACCATTGCACCTTTCTCTGTGAGGAACTGGTGGATGGTGGCTCTAAAAAGAGCCTTTTTGCGATTTTTGTTGTGTTTCAATAACTTCAAATGTTCAATACCTATTGCATAATGGATTGCTATGATTCCAAAAAGGGTTCCAATGCTTTTTGTATATTTCGCAGAAAAATCTGCTTTCTGAAACACATGCCATAGCTATCTGCTCTCCTCTCAGAAAAAATACTTTCTGACAAAGTCTCTCCTTGCACATCACACCCTGTAAACCTTATTGACCAATCCCTTGCTCTGCTAAGGCTCATGTGCATGCCTCTTAACCTCAGAAATGCCGTATGTAATACACAGTGTCCACGGACAAATCGAAAAATCTGAGAGGGGAATGAAAATTTGAATAGTGTGCCCTATTTCCCCTTTAAGGTTGGCTCTGAAAAGAGCCTATTTTTATGTTCTTTCTAGGATGCTTCAGAAACACATTTTATTTTGTATTATTTTGTTTTATTTTACTTATTTACCTCCAAAAATCTTTGCATTAGCTTCTCCAAAGCAATCCTTATGTTCCAAAACAGCATGGCATTTCCCATAAAGGATAAAGACATACCATCTTCTTTAAAATAATCAACATTACCAGAGTCAATGTAGTCACTGTTGCAAAAGAACATGCCAGCTATAAGCATAAAAGCAAACATACCTCGGTTAATTAAACACCTAGCAATATTTTGCTGAGGACAAACAAATCTATTGTCCCATATTGCCCTAAGTATCAAACCAGAAAGAAAAAATGCCTTGGCATTTGGAAGTAGTTTCATTACTGCCTGAACCAAGTTTTCTACATCTTTCAACAACGTAGGGACACTGACATAGCCCAAATGCAAAGCACCACAGTGCAGAACAACCACATCTGGACTGTTCACCTTGCCCATATATTCACAAACTTGTGCAATTGCCTGCAAATTGAAACTAGGCAGAGTGCTCCACACTACCTCCACTCATTTTGCATCAACATTGTTTGCCACATTCCTACATTTAGCATACTGCTCCCAACTATCAACAAACATATCTCCAAGCACCAACACCCTGACTTTCTCCACCTCTGCCATCTTCACTACACACAGCCTCTCTCAATACAAACCAGAACCTCAACACCTGACTGGATGATCCCTGCAGTCCTATTTTCATGCCCGATATGTTGAGAAGCCCCATATGAGGAACGCCCTGTCTGCGGACAGCCGTGGTGTCCCCGGAGCATGTAGCACTGCGGCAGCCCTTCAACCCTTTCCACTTCACTCTCTGCTCCATTTCCTCATTGGCTACTGTTAAGCAGTCACACAACCATCCACCAATCACATCCAATAACTCAACATCCAACTCCATCATGACAGTCAGTACTTTAGAGGTACTTTTGATCACTCTCAGTACAATTCCGCTGTGACTGCAAAGCACCTACAAAAACGACTACTGTAAAACTCTCCAAGATTTCTATTTGCAGATACATGCACATCCATATGCAGGAACACAGCATACAGGTATGAATATTTTCTGCACAGTACATGTACAGCTCTTCTATAAATGCATATAAACAGAGTAACTGTCACTTACCCTGTATAACCTGTAAAACAAACGTGCTGTCATTTCTCCTATCTGCTATGATTAAGTGTCACTCGCAAACCTGTCTGCTCTCCAAATATTTGTTTACACACACAGAGATCTAAAGAAGTGTCATTTCATGTTAAAAGATGGGAGAAATAACAGTATAATTGTGGGAAAAGGCTCTGTAGTGTGTTATAAAATGACACGCAGCCAGGATGAGTATGTGCATCTTTATTCATGCACACAGATAGACAATATCATATGAAAGGCTCACATCTGAAACAACACCACTACCTCTAAATCAAATCCTTCTGCTTTATTTCCCACACCTTCACAAATGCATACATTGCATGCTTTTCTTTACAGTTCCTGACATGTACCCTGTAAAAATAGCAAAAAAAGCATATGATTATTTTTTATATCTCCTAACATCCAATAACACAGCCTTAAGAAGCCAAGTGTGCTCTGTGCGCTTACTATTGTAAGCCTTCGTAAAGCAAGTTCAACTAACAGATTCTAACTACAATATGCAGGATGCACATAGGCAAAGGAAAGTGCATGTACATGCTATGCTCAGTTATCAGAACACATCAGTACTGCAAAAACAAAGAAATCAACGTCTACATTAACAACAGTGCTATTAACACACCTATTTACTAACTTCTTTCTTTTTCCATTTCAGTAAAGACC
Source organism: Ambystoma mexicanum (assembly GCF_040938575.1). Taxonomy (NCBI): domain Eukaryota; kingdom Metazoa; phylum Chordata; class Amphibia; order Caudata; family Ambystomatidae; genus Ambystoma; species Ambystoma mexicanum. The sequence goes on along the minus strand of NC_090934.1, from coordinate 612,624,881 downwards.
AATCTCCTGAAAAGCAGCAGTGTCTGAAGTACGAACAAGAATTCAGAAGAAACCTACTCTTTCCGTGCAAAAGGTAAGTGCAATACTACCTTAATGTTCTAACTGTTTCTCAAACACAGAAGAATTCTAGTATTGTAGAACAAACAATTGTATTAGCCCTGTAACATTAGATTCAGTATTAGTGGTTCCCCTAACCAGCTGTATACTGTGTATTGTCATCTGAACCCCAGTATAGTAACTCAAAAATACAGGAATAGCCTTCTGAACCTGATGTAGCTGCCCATTGCTCAATCACACACCTCCACATACATCCTTACCATCGTACTCAGACACTCATGCACAAAGCACACATACACTGCACAAAAGCCCAACCCACATTTATTTTTTTCTCCAACAGACCTCAAACAATGCCTACCAAAACACAATTCCATAGAAAGCAACGCAAAAGTAAACAAAATCAAAATAAAACTCTCCAAAATAAGCATCTACCTCTAGCAGAATTTGTACAAAAGATCAAACAAAACAGCTAATACAGTCATTAGGCGAAACAAAACAAGCTTCCAGTACAGAGACTTTGCCTCCTCTTTCAAAATGTAAAATGAAACAGAAAGTGATTAAGAAGACTTCAGCTACCACTACTGCTAACACTGCACCTAAAAATCTTTGTGTAATGGCAAGTAAGCCACAGACTCCTTCAAGACCTTATTAAAACAGGAGGGAAATCATGCACAACATTTAAAACCCACCGTAGAAAATTAATCCTAGAAGCTATCATAGACAGTGCAATCCTTCTCAAAAAGAAGTTATTTATTTTAGTTTTAAACAGAATGAAACCACTAACAAAACTAAGTATTAAACTACATAAAAGACTTCTCAATAAATAGAATATCAACAGAAATATCTTCTCAAACATCTGTGGAGGTGTATGGAGTCACACCACGAGCACAGAACCATATTTCAATGAAGAAACATACAAACAAAAGCAAACAAACCCAATTGCCATACATAGCAGTGGACGAGGGTATGAAAAACATCATAATACCATTATTGAACAAGAAACGCTGCTCACAAAAATATCCCCAGAAAACTCAGTATCACCTCTCCATTCCACTGAACCAATAGGCCCAGTCTACAAACGGGCGTGCACATCAATGTGTAACATTGTCAAAAAATCTTTCAAATCTTTACGCCAGTTCCTCAATCAGTATATGAAAGGCAAAGACAAATTCAAAATGAAATCCCTTCACAAACAACACATAGTGATCTTCATGCACACACTTTACAATTTCAAAGACACAAATGTGGGAAATATTGTCGTTGCAAATATAAAAACAAAGGAAAATACTACACCAAATGCCACTTTCGTTTCCCTAGACCAGTTACAACAAAAGGTCAAGTAAACAACTCTTCAGTTAGACATTGGGGGTCTTCCGAGTTTGGAGGTAGCCATGGTGCTACTAGCACCATGGCTGCCTCCAAACCCGGGTCCGGGGTCTCTGAATGGGGACCTACCGGGTCATTCCAAACTTGGAGGACCCGGTAAATCCCCATTCAGAAAACCATTCCCCATTCCCATTTGAGCCCAAATAGGGCTCAATGGGAATGGAGAAGGAGATAATAATGGGCCCGCAAATTGCGGGCCCGTTATTAGCTCCATGGTCCCTTAACGGGTCCCGCTAAAACAGGCTGGTAAAACCAGCCGGTCCTGGTGGGACCCGCTAAGGGACCTTGTAGCGGGGTGGTAGGGGGTTAACGGCACTGGCATCCTTACCGGTGCTGTTAACCCCCTACCACCAGGGTCAGAATGACCCCCATAGTGTCAAAGGTAAATCACCTAAGAACACATATTACAGAAAAAGAACAGAATAATCAAAAAACATCAATGATTATAATGCACTCATTGCCCTCCTATGTAATACAAACATAGATGTGCAGTACATTGCAGATAATTCCACTGCAGTTGCACGATATGTCACAGCCTACTTAACCAAAGCAGAGAAAACAGAGCTTCAAGACCTCTGGGATGACATATTATCTGACAAAACACTGTCACAGAAATTGTACATTTTAGGCATAAAAATGCTTTCTAACGGAGAATGTGGCTGCTATGAACCTGCAGACCGTTTAACCGGTACTGCCATGTATGGGAAATCAGAAAAAAAGTATGGCTAAGTCTTGGTCCTGCTAAATCTAGAAAAAAGAGTTCTCAAATTATATGAGGACATAGAAACAATAGCCAAAAATGATCCCAACAGCCAGGATATTTTGAAAAACAATTTACTAGACACATACTACCGAAACAGGAGTATCACTTTTTGAAACCATGTGTCTATACCACGTAGCCCAAAACCTCACATACAACAAACAATAATACTAAAGCAGATGAAAAGAAAGGTAGATACAAAGTGGCAAGTTGTGAAGGCAGTTTAGTGAAACTTACCAAACTCAGCCCCTAAGGGGGCTCAAATGGGAATGGGGAATGGTTCCTGCAAGGCGGACTTACCGGGTCCTCCTATGTCGGGATGACCCAGTAAGTCCCCATTGCAGGAACCTGGAAAAGGAGCCCGGTTTGGAGGCAGCCATGGAGCTAACAGCTCCATGGCTACCTCCAAACTCGTAATGAGGTCCAATGTGTCAGTATGAACAATCTACAGAAGACTTTGCTGTACTGAAACCACAACTGAACAATGAGCACTGTAGCATTTTCCGAGAAGTAACAAAACAAATTGAACATGGTGTGCAAAATGAAAATAAAAACTGTACCTGCCAAGACTACAAACCTATACTGCTATACGTTAGTGGTCAAGATGGTTCAGGCAAAACATTCTTAATCAAAATCATCAGCAAGTTCCTCCAACAATTGACAAACAACAAACTGTCAGCTGTTGTAACTTCCCCACAGGTTTAGCATAGGCGGTGTCACTTTACACCAATTACTACTCCTTATAGTAGAACACCAAAACAAATTTGACTATCACAAACTTTCCACAGAAGCTGCAATGGAACTATGCAGAGTTTTCAAACAAATTAATATTCTACTAATAGATGAGGTGAGCATGGTCTCCAACCTAATATTGTCTTTGATTCACCTCAGATTACAAGAGGTCCTCAAAACAGAGTACGAAGAGCCCTTTGGAGGAAAACACATTATTGTTTTCGGAGAGCTTCTTCAATTAACACCAATGAACGGTGAACCTATTTTTAAAACCTTAAGGCACAAACTATGCCATAAAACTGTTGGCAGCATAGGAAACTTCAATCTTTGGCAACATTTCCAATACAGAGAATTAACTGAAAACATGCGCCAGTCTGCAGACCTCACATACACCAACATTTTGAAAAGTATTAGAGTTGGTGTAATATCTCAAGAAGCACAATTGAATTAAAAACCAGGCACATCCATGCACTCTATGGTCATAACTCATGTGCTACTGATGCATGGAACAATTAGCACACAAAAATGAAAACTGTATGTCCTTGATGCCAACTCTTGCAAGCTGTGCACAATTCAATGAACCAATGTTGAAAAAAGAAATGCAACCAATAATTGAAATTTGCTCCACAGACTAACTGGGCGAACATGGTATGACACTACCCATGTGTCAACACGCCACCACAAGACCACATAACTTAGAAAACTCTATCTCCAACACAGATGGTTTGGAGAAAATATTAAAATTATTTGTAAAGTGTAGAGTAATGCTTAAACGTAACCTTGACGTGGAGCAAGGAATAGTTAATGGAGCACTTGGTACAGTTGTTGGCTTTCAAACATACCCACGTGACAACAACATTCAGTTTGTCAATATTCTCTTTGACAAACTATCAGAAGTTAAAAGGATAGCACGCTCAACAGCCCGCTTCCTTCTTTTCAAAGATATATATGTACGCAGAGAACAATTTTCAACAAAGTATATGGCCCGCTCAGAATTTTTTTGGGAAGTTGGGTGAGGGTTCATGGAGGGGGCAAAGTGATAGGGGGGTCCCCATTTTTTTTTCTATAGACTGAATGGACACAAACTTTGCATGCAGCTACAGGCCTAACTGCAGGACGGATTTTCATCAAACTTGCAGCAGAACCGGCAGCTTGTTTCCGAAAGTGTGCTTTTGTAACTTTGGTGAAAATCCTTCCAGTACTTTTTTTAGAAACAACTAAAATGGACGTCTCAAAAAAATTGTGATATCTGGCTCTGCTCCGCGATCCCATTTCCCTGTTCACTCCGCAGTCAATCGTCTCATTGGCCTGGATTGTGGCATGCTGTTGGTGAATATGGGATGTGCCCGGTGGTTGGCTGGAGGGTAGCGTGATGTGCATCACAATTTTGGGAAATGCCAACATGTTGTATCAGAGGATAGTGCAGCGCTGAAAGGGTCTGGAAAACATGGTTTGTGGCATCTGGTCTTTGGAAGAGGGGATGGAAAGGGTGGGGGAGTAAAAAGTGGTTAATATGATATATTTGTTTTTGTGGAAGAAGACAGTGTTGTGCGATAGGTGTCCGCGAATACTGCAGCAATTTGCGGGTAGCCCCTCAGGTGACAAACTCCTGTGATGACTGCAGGGAGGTTCAATTGGGGATGGGGAGTGCATTGCAGATGATATCAAGATATTCCCATTGTGCTGTGGGTTTGGGTAGGGGTGCTGGTGGCTGTGTTACATTTGTGGGTTGTGGTAAGTTGCCACATGTTCCCTTGCATGGCTGCATTGCATTGCCATGGTTGTGGCCAAGGCCTAGCCTCTTGGGCGCATGGCCAGAGGCCATAGACCTCCGCATACACCCAAGAGACTAGGCCTTGACCACAACCACCAAACCGCAATGCAGCCATGCATGGGAACAGTGTGATAGTGGCATGTGGATTGCACAAATATGTATACAGAGTGCATTTTCTTTTCTTTCGCTCATTTGGGTACGTTATTATAACCATACATTGCTCCATCGCACACACTTTTAAATATGCATCTCTCCTAGGGTAGTTACCTTTACAGATTGGTTATGAAGGACTTTTTAGACTTGCTAGAGCACTAGAGGTGACCTGCAATGTATACACTTCCATATTTTGTAGTCCATTGCCATTGTTGCCCATTATGGAGTGACATGCAACCATTTGCATTTGCAATGGTTTGCCCCTGATCACACCCTTTCCTTAGCGAGTGCAGTACGATACTGCAACATTAAAGGATTTCCTTAGCATTACACATTTACAATATTGACAATGTACGCAGGTATTCACATATACTTGATACTTGGGTAGCTGCACAGGTGACTACCTTCTGTGGTGAGTGCAGGGAGTTCCATTGGGCATGGGGAGTGGATTGCAAAGGATCTGAGGATATTTGCATTTGGTTCACTATGCTGTGTTGTGTGTAGCAAGCCCCTAGTGCCTTGTGTGCATGGCTGGAAGCCTTGGTCCGAGGAGTCTGCCCACTGGTTGCAAGTAGGTTTCATACTGTTGACTTGTGTGTGTGGTTTGTGCACAGTGTACACAATGTCGGATGCATAGGTGTGATGATTGTTAGCACGTCCTACAGTTTTCTGTCCATGCCTGGAGATGATGGAGTAAATAGTCCTGCAGAGTGTCTATTGGGTGAAGTGTTGCAATACTGTGTGTATAGAAGTGGATAGGGTTCCAGTGGATGGTTTATGTGTTTGGGTTGTGCTGATTGGCCAGATGACTGAGAAATGCACAGTATTATGATGTATTGGTTTCAGCATTTAATACAGTATTGGGTGCAGGGCCAATGCTCTGAAGATTGTGTGCTTTAGTCACAAGAAGCACATTAGTATGTGAACAGAAGTAGGTAGGTGTGCCGGAGGCTGTGGTATATGTGCGGGTTCTGTTAACTTGCTAGATATTTCTATGCATGCATGTATTATGTTGCGCAGGTTCGGTTGGGGTGCCGATGGCTGTGTTACATTTGTGAGTTGTGGTAACTGAGCAGATGTTCGCATGCATGGCAGCATTACGATGGGGTGGTTGTGGACAAGGCCTAGCCACTTGGGTGCATGGACAGAGGGCGTAGGCCTCTTCTTAAGAGGCGAGACATTGGCCACACCCACCCCAACATAATTCAACAATGCCTGCCAACACTGTGATACAGGTGATATATATGGATTCCACAAATATATTTATGGAGTGCATTTTTGTTTCCTTTGCTCGTTTGGGTAAGTTGTTATAACCATATGTTGCTCCATCGTACACTCTTTCAAATATGCATCTCTCATATGGGTGGTCACCATTACAGAATGGCTGTGAGGAAATTTTAGACGTGGTAGAGCACCAGAGACGACCTGAAATGTGTAGACTTGCATATGGTGCACTTCACTAGACGTGTTGCCCTATACGGGGTGACATGCACCAATTTGCATTTCGTGTGGTTTGCCCCTCATCACACCCCTTGTTTTGGGAGCTAAGTAAGATATCGCAACATAACTCGAGTTCCTTAGCATCAAACAAAATGGTTGCTTTATAGAAAGCTTTGGAAAGGAAACATATCCCATTACAAGAAAAGGAGCACTTCATAATGATATAACTTGCGCTATATAATTGGTCATAGACATATGTTAAGCGAAATCAGTATGCTGTTATTCTTTTCTCCCCCATCCAGCATGGAAGGTACAGCAATACTAGACACACTACTGTGGGCTAAAGATTTTACACTTCACTCAGAAAATTACAGTCTTAGTTGCCAGACAACCTGCTTCACTGCCGTTTCTATTCACTCAGAGTACACATTTCTTAAGGAACAACAGTCCTTGCTAATATCCCCCTCTGGCCTCTATTGTCTATCTGCTACCATTACAGTGCTCTGTATACACAGAACAACATCTTCAATTTTTGCATTTCCTGGGAGAGCTCCCCTACCGCCTATCTGCTTTAGCGTTCATTTTACACAGAAGTGTGAGCTCAGGGCACAAAAGCTTTTACGCAGGCAGGGGCTGAAGGCAAATTCGGCATGTTTAGAGGTCTGCAGAGAATGCCAGCAAATCACTGGACAAAACCATCTATGCCGGTAAGTCCCGCAAAATAGAGGACGGGTGGCCATTTCACTATTAGCTTTCTTTTGTGTACTGTTAGAGGTGCGCAAAGAATGCAGTCGGTGTTGCCATTCTGTGCTATTGTTATGTGTGCATCGCTCGCACTAACTTTACGTGTGGGCACGGTACAACATCACAAAACTCACCTCCATAGCTGACGTATACATGCCAACATTCTGTGACCAAAAATCTTTAGGAATCTTAAAGTTTCAAAAAAAGTAATTAGCATAATGATGACATCACAGAAAATTATGTTACATGAACTTTGACCTTATGACCACAGGAAATGACCTCAAGTGACTGTGCTGTGTACTAAAGAGTTCTTAAAAGATATAGGGCCTGATTTACAAAGTGCTTTTAATGGGATTTTCCCATTGAATACACTTTTGTAAATCACGCCTTAAGTATGTGTCAATCTTCTTTGTGTCTTTCTCTACTCTTCAAATTAAATGTTAGTTGTCAGCACACTACACTCTGCTATGCCATCTTGTTATTTTAATGGGAGTGTGCTGCACTGTAGAATACACTACCTGATGATTAACCCTTAGAATGATCAGTGTCAGTCCTCAGCGCCACACTGGCAAATGGCTTGCAAAGGCCATTAGGAATTTTATTAGAGATTGCTGCATTAGGATAAGCACCTTTTGTACAAATTATTTTAATAAGTGCCTTCATATATATGCTCAGAACCTCCTCCATTCACACACACCCCTCCCACTCCCCACCCTCGCTCTACCGGATCTTGGAAAAGGGTACAATACTTTGCCACAAGAAGGGTTGCCGTTTACAAACCTGTAATGAAGATTGGCGATCGATCAGCCATTGGCTGCTAGTTGAAAGGTGTGTGTCTGAGCTCATTATCTGTGGCTTATTGATCAATCAGTATCTGGGTGGTGTGTAAGTGGGGAAGGGGTTTCCATAAGAGACACTATGAGGCCAGTGATTTCTGTCTTTTTTATAAGGGGCTTTATGGAGGAATGTAAGGAGCAATGATTCCTTATCCCTCCTTGATCCAATAAAGAGTGGGATACTGCACAGTTGTGCAACATGTGGCACTCGAGGTGTTTTGCACTTCAGGTCCCATGATCCCTCACCATTGGCTTTGCTGGCAAAGGCTTATGGGATTAGTAGTACAAAACATTTGGCGAGCCCAGAGTTGCAGAGCACGGGATAGTGAATTACAAAGTGATATGGGCATCCTTGGAATATGAAATTTGAAGTTGGTAAGTGTACGGTGAGTCCTGTAGGTCACAATTAGGAACATGTATTGTGGTTTGCTGTAGCCACTCAATCAGTATGTGTGATCTTTGGCACCTCACTTCAATGCCGAATTCCTCAAATTGCCGCTAACTGGTTATACTTTGAACTAACCCATCGAGTTTTTAAGTGCTACTATAAAGCTCTCAATGTGAATACATTGCTTTCAAGTCTGCTGTATGCGCTATAAAGAACCCTTTTCTTTCCATAGACTAAAAGATTCCAATGCACGACTTCCAAAAAATGGGGATCCAGTGCAGGCCCACAGAATCGCAGCTCAACACATACACACCTTGTTCACTGTGGCAGATATAATTACAAAAACAAGATTAGTCACGTTTGTACAAAACCAGGTACCTTCCTGCACATTGGCTGGAGCCTTGAGGATAATGTGTGCTTGAGTTGTCCCTGGTGGGGGTGATGAGATGAGAGGGTGTCAGTGAGACTGCTCCCCTCTAATTGGGAGTCGCCTCTTCACGCCACCACTGTTAACTGCTGGGAACGTTCTTATTGTAATGAGTAAGATAAGACCTTCTTCCTGCACTGCTTCAAACAAAGCCATTCTCATATGCATTTCATTAAGAACATCATATTGAATGCGCAGGTATTACCGTCTATTAGACCCAGCAAAACTTACTGATAAAGTAGTGTTGCCACACAAAGAGGCACTAATTGTCTCAGATGTGTATTGTTTAGTACAGCAGTGCCCCGCAAACTGCCTTAATATCGACACCTGCAATGTTACTCATTTTTAGAATAACAGTGCCCCACAAATTGCCTTCCCATTGACCCCCTGCTTACATCTCCCTCACCCCTCTGAACAAGTTCATCCAAGTCTGCACACAGGCTGAGGTGCTAATGTCCCAGTGATGACTGATGTCCTCTGCACACGAGCGATCAGAGTTACGTCAGGTCAGCCACAGTTCATCATTTCAATCAAAAGAACTTCATACCCGCCTACCACCAGCCAAAATCCCACATAGACCCTTTAATTCTGCAGCTGCGAGCTCTTAAGCTGCTGGTTGTGCCTGTATCTTGCTACTAGTCATCAATGCCTGGGAGCCATAAAGCAATTTGACAGAGACACACTAAAAGCGGTAGGATCAAACACCCAAATCCTAGGTGCTAGGAGTGCCTAAAAAGTCTTACCCTATTGCCTAAATCGGTAGGCAAGTATGCATTGGTTGTTGACAGTTGTTGCTCAAGTCATGCACTCCAGATATTTTCATAATGTGCGTGCCCAGTGCAGCCCACCCTGTCATGTGAGGAGCTAGGTCCGTAAACCAGCAACATAAACATAATCTATAGCAGACATGCACGCACAGAGTGTATGGTCGCGGTGTTGTTGAACACAGTGGTTGCTCAGAGAACATTTGAATAATTTACAAACAATACTGTGTACTGCTGCGAGTGGTTTTATTTTGTATACAGTGTTTGCGAGATAGTGTAAGCTGCCTGCACCCATAGCTTTTTTCATTTTTGTGTATACATTCCAGCGTAGAATGCAGTGTGTGCTTTTCTGTACTGCTTTTGACATCTGGCAAAGTAGCAAAAGGATTAATGTGTGGTCCTTGGTGGTTTGTGTGGGAGAACACACTTTCTTTGTAAATTAGGAAAGGTAGCAGCTATTGTCTCTGTGATGGCATACATCATAAAGGACATAAATGTGTCCAATAAATTGTTTTTCAAAATGTCCTGGCTGTTGGGATCGTTTTTGGCTATTGTTTCTATGTCTTCGTACAATTTCAGAATTCTTTTTCTACTTTGCAGATCTGAGCTGTATTGGAGAGCTACCTTTCTAACAAATGGCACCAGTCTTGAGTATGCCAACACCTCTTCCCCAGGGGGTCACAACCACAACCACCATCTGGAGCGTCTTGATAGGGTATCATGCACTGAAATGGAGAAGAGGATGTAGAGGAAGAACAAGATGAGGTAGAGGAAGTGCCAACCTCCAAGCCCGGAGTGAATCATGGGTGTGGTGGTTTTTCACCACCATTGGGGGTGTGCAAAGGCTTGGGCAACCAAGGTGAAATGCACTGATAGCAGGGTCATACTCAGTCACAGAAAATCTGGGCTGTACTCCTATGGGACCACCTCCATGCACCACCACAACAGATCCAACAACTCCGAAGCTCTGAGAAAGGTTGTTCCTTTCTCAGGGAGAAGCAGGTTGATGGTCTCTACCCCATCTTCCTCGACTGCTCCTGCCACCAGACAGGCTACTCCTGTGGGGCAGAGAATCTCAGCGGTTTCCTTGCAGCCCACACAGACCGCTATTTACTCTTACCTTTCGAGGGTCACAGTACTATGTTTGCACTGCGAAAAATCGATCTGCATGGGGGAGCAATTTTGAAGTGCTCACAAGGCCATGGTCAAGGAGCACGAGGAACACTGTGACCTAACTTAAATGTAAGGCCCACCCACATCTTCTCCTGTCCACTTTACACCTTCCCCACCATCTCTGTGGTTGATAGCCCCTTCCCTCCTCTCCCTTTCCCTCCTTACCTTGCCTCTCCTGTAAAACAAAATCCAAAAGAAATACTAAATCACAAGATACAAAATAAATGTTTCCTTTAGGCTCCAATTTTCACAGTTGAAAAATCACAGGACCCTTTTCAGCCTACATAGTGCATGGACAGTGCGGTAGTCCATGGACACCTGGAAAATTCCAGGCCTGGGTTGGGGAAATGAAAATAATTTAAATTTTTTTGTTAAAAAATGGTGGCTCTTAAACAAACCGTTTTTACTATTTTTGGATTTGCCTTGTCTGCAGATATGGTAGCACAGCGCAGCCCTTCTACCTTTTCTACTTTCATGTTTGAAACACTCCATCATTGGCTGCATTCAAACAGTCACACTTCCATCCAACAATCACATCCAAAAACTCTACATCTAACCCTGTCATCTCAGTTCAACACTTCAGATGTACTCTGGAACTCTCAGAGTACATGTCTCCTGTTACTCACAGCCACCTACATCAGAAACAACTGTATATATTTCCAAGATTTGTATTTTCAGATTAAATCACATTTGCATCTATCAAGACATAGTACAGGTATGCTTATATATTTTTTTAAAGTCATTTTTCAACTCTTTTACAAATGTATGTATACAGGGTTCCTACCACTTACCCGGTAATAAGCTTCTCAATGTGCATATTCTCTTTTTTAACCACTGTAGGTAATGCCATGTATTACAGCATTCAGCACCTGCTGACAACAAGTGGCAGTTACTTACAATGTTGTGCAATCAAAAGCATTTCCCTTTAGGTGCACGTTCATTAAACTTAAGAAATGCATATATGCATTTACAGCAGCATTGTGTGTTACTTTTTTGTAAAAGAAAGAAAAAGCAGATGTAAAAGATGTGTACATTATTAAATGCCACTTACTGAGTGGATGTTTAAGGCATTCTGGGACTTTTAGTCCATGTTTTCTAATGCAAAAAGTGCAAATGCATCGCCCGGAATGGATCATGTTGGCAAGTATGCATGTACTACCAACATATTCAACATCCACACCCCAAGTGCCACTTAAAAATGTTCTACAAATCATGTTCATCTGCTTTTCTTTTCTTTTACAAAAAGGTTACACACAGTGCTGTTATAAAGGCACATATGGTTTTCTTTTTTATTTTCATGAAAATGCACCAAATAAAAAGCATTTTTTAAACGGTCAACATTTTCCAATGTTCATTCCATACTTTCCAACCTCACTCATTACATCCCTTACACTGCCACCATTTTCCACCTGCTTCACATATCTGTATACCGCCAAAGCATCTATATACAACACTTCACCTTAAATATAAAGTACTCTTCTTTTGCAAACTCTACTATAAGACACCAACACTGCTTCAACAACAATCTGCCATTGCCTTACCATTAGGCCGCAATTGCCCTATTCTTTAAAAACACTGCAACACATTACAAACACATTACACCACAAACACAGCACTTCTTTTTTTTAAATCATCAGACAAAAATAACCTAGAAATGCACCTTTTTCTCACACCAATTGTTGCCCTGTTTCTTTCTAATGTGCCAAACAGCACTACTCAAACTCCAATTATTCTAGCAACATAGTTAACACACTTTAGTACAACACCCATAACACAACTTCATTAACTCCTTTTCCCAACAACTCCTCCTACCTTCATCAATAACAACCTTTCTTACTAAAAGTACTTCACCATTACCACATACACCCACTTGCTTTATTTTAAAATTACAGGAATGAAGAAGATTGCTGAAGACAGCTACCAAAAAGAACACTCTTCTAATCCTAAAAAGTAATATAGCATATATTTCTTTAATTGTAACAATGTACTTTCACTATATATTAGCCTATAGCATTCTTTTCGAATCAACACTTATTTCACTCTTACTCATTATATTGCAACATCCACACTCTTTCTATTCCCATGTAAACACCACCATTATAACACCTACTGATTTCCTCAAGATATCATAAGGCCCCTACTTATTCAATCACACTGTCTCTCCCTTATTCACTAGCCCAAGCCCATCACACCTGTACAGACTCTTACTCTTACAACTTTTCCAAACACACCTAGCATCCCACTACACAATCACACATCACTCTATTTATCTCTAAAATCACACCCACACAACTATGCATAATACATGCATATATATTCCACAACTTTAAACCCAAACTTCTTTTTTCCAACAAACTGAAAAGAATGCCTACTAAAATACAACTCTGTAGAAAACAAAGAACAAATAGAGCAGATACAAATAAAGTAAGCCATATAGTCATCCATCTGTAAAACAATGTGTAGAAAATATTAAAACAAAACAGCTAAACACCTCATTCAACAAAATCAAACCAGCCACCACAAAATAAGTAAGGCCCCTCTTGAAAAAACTAAAAGTAATAAAAGATGTACAATCAAAAGCAGACCTACTAAAGAACCTAACACAATATCTACCAATGTTAACATAGCCACAGTAAAGCATTCTCCAAATATATTTTACAAACAATTTTCCACCTTAGAGTTCTTCACAATCTTATAAAGACAGATACAATGTCACAATCTACCCTTAAAAACTATTGCAGATTACTAATCCTCAACACTCTAATTAACAGTATGTTTGTACTAAAGAGAAAGTTGTTTATATTGATTTTAAACAGAATAAAACCACTAACTAAATGAATCAATCAATTACAAAAAGTACTTCGAAACATGTGCAATGTCAATATAGATACCTTTTCAAGCTTCTTTGAAGGTGAATGGTTTCACACAAGCAGCACATAACTATAGTTCAATGAAGAGGCTTATAAACAATAACAAAAAACAACTGCTATAGACAGTAATGGCAGAGCGTATGAAATGGTAGGAGACACCATTATGGCAAAAGAAACCCTTGTAAAGAAAACATCCCCAACAAACGTTCAACCATATTTTCCTTTCACTACAAACAAACGGTCCAGTATACAAATGCACATGCAGCTCAATATGTAAAGTATGCCAATAATCCTTCAAATCTTTATGACAATTCCTCAATCACTATGTGAAACTAAAAGACAACAGTAGAATGAAAACTTTACAAACCATAGACTCCTGCACAGTGCGCAGCCACACTGGACTGCAAGGACATTCATTAACGTGCATTTCAGGAAATATTGCGCATAGACTGTACTATGCAAAATGTCCTGCTCTAGAACTCCAACATTTAAATAACATTCTCTTACATGGAACATGCAAATAACTCCTTACATTAATAGAACACATCCAAAGTAAATATTTTGGACTTGAAGTTGAATTAGAAAATTCAGCAACTTCACAAAACCTTAGTGAAAACCTCACAAACACCAATCACCTAACAAACATCTCCTAACGAACTCATACAAAATAGAAATAGCTAAGTTACAAACCACATCTGCTGGAATACCAGACCAAGTATGTGTCTCTGTTGTCGCAGAACCTTTTATAAAAAGAGCACAAAAATGGTGGCCTACAAAACAAAGTACAATGAAGATTCCCAATGGTTCTAATTAGCTTTGTATCTAATAACAGAACATAAATACAAAATAACTGACCCCTCAATAGTTTGCACATATTGCAATGAAATGCTTGCCAATAACCAAATGCCATCACATTTTGAAAGCTGGCTTAATTTTATTTTGGGCTTGCAAAAATGTTTTACATTTAGGTGCCGATACAGAGCAACAGGGGAGAAAATAGATTTCTGTGAGTTTCATTGTTTGTTCTTGGTGGTTGTTACTTTTCTATTTCTGTAGCTCTCTGTGATAAGTTGTGGTGAAAACATGTCATCCATTTTAGTAGTTTTATTATTATATAGTCCTCATTTTTGGTATTCATTTTGAAAGTATAAAAGTTACAATTCTTGGCAGTTTCCTCCTTTTCATTGTAGAACTCTCACTCTGTACATGGCAGGGGTGTGGCTGATGTGAAACTAAGTTTTACTATTCACATATTTGAAGGTTTATTTGCAGTGTTGTGTGTATTAGTTATATGAACCACTGCTATCAGATTGTGTTCATGATAATTTTTGTATCTGCTGTGATTGTGTGGCAAGCATTTTTTAAATGTCATTTTTAATTTTCCCTAACATGGTCCTACACAATTAGATTTGTGAATCAATGGCATTTATATGCAGGCATTTTGTTTTTGTATTCATGTTAGCGAGTTTGAAGGATCATTTGATTGTAGTTGTTGTAATTTTAATGCACTTTCAGCTATGCAGTACTTTTATCTGTGTTGAGGTTTCTGTGAGATAATACAATTTATGGTGTTTTGTAAGTTAATTTTAGTCATTTTCAATGTTTGTATTTTGTTGTAGCTGCATCATTGTCATCGTCCCAGTGGACTTGCACCATATATTGTACAGTTCACCCCTGTGAAAGTCCAACCTATTTTGAAAACATAGTGGTACTGCTGGAAATTATAGCAGCACATGTGTAGACAGTTTCTGAAAAGCCTCTCTCTAGCATTTGTGATGATTCTTGAAATGGAGTTCTCTAGTACTGCTGCTGCTTTAAGTCTCTGGCTGTTGGTGGCAGCACCTTTAATGTATGGAGGTTAATTCCGTGAAACCACTGCTCACACCTAACTGTTTTATGGAGGTAAAGCCAAATCCACTCAATCCAGCTCAGATTTCAAGTTTGATTATCCCACCCAATATTCTCTTGTTCTCCAAGTTTGCTTAACCTTCCCCATTTTCCGTCCTGATACCACCCAGTATAACGTCCTTTGGTATTGTCAAAGAGTTTATATATCCCTATTTGTTTATTGCATTGTTAGTTGTTATAGATTTTTTTAATATTATTGTATGTTTTTTTTTATTTATAATTCAAGTTGGATTTTTCTCCCAATGACCCAATGATTATATGCAGAGAACAAGAATGTTGTATGCATAAATTATGTATGTCATGGTTTATAGTGATAATACCGAATACAAAAATCTTGAAAACAAAAATCTCGAAAAAAAAGGCCGAAAAAAAATATCGAATTTTTTTTTATGACGTTTTTTTTTCGAAATGGTGGGGTTCCCCCCCAACCCCCCTTTTTTCTATTTCTTTTTTATTTTAACCCTTTTTTTACTTACCTGACCCCAAAAACACATAAATAAATAAATAAATAATTCAATATTTTTTTTTTTCGAGATTTTGTTTTCGAGATTTTTGTCATTCGGTATTATTTTTTCGGCCTTTTGACTGACCACCGTATGTCATATGATGCACTGTGCACAACATATGAGCGTCGTAAAAACGTGTGTATTAAATAGTGTTTCTTAAAGTGTGAGTGTTCCATAACTAATTATGTTTTCTGTTTTTACAGATAGAAGGATATACATTTTTTTTAAACATAGATGAATCCCATGGCTACGGTGTAGCCCAATGGGGTGCTGAATATCGGACGCTGTGAATCGAGGCAACAACTGGGGAGGGTCATAGCCACGGGTTTGTTGGAAAATACCCATGGCTATAGGCCTCAATGTGCAAAAAAGGATGCTTTTTGTAACCGAAAGAGTCCTTTCTAAGAGTTATCTATTATGTATATAAGTATAAAAAAATCTATGTGACTTACCCCACAGAGTTTTATATTGTCACCGCAGTTAGAAAAAAAGGCAATGAACTCTAACTGCGGCTATTTCAGTTATTTTAGAAAACATTTTTGGATGTTATCGTATTGTATTTGTGTACTTAAATGTGATAAGTAATCATTAGAAGGACTGTTTTGGAGTACATCAAGTGTAGTATTTTAGCACATTTGGAATGTTCTTTTTATTATCAGGGAGTTTACATAACTCTTTTAACTACCAGTGTATCATTACTGTCTCTTTTGTCATTCACATTCCATTCTCAGTTTCTAAAAAAAGAACAGTCTTGTAGCCACAGCTACACAAAATGGTGCATCATTGGTGTATTTATGATCGCAGCTAGGAGTAGCAACAACTGGGGAGTTTTCCTGCAGTTATCCCAAACCCTCCCACACCATAGGTTTTTACCTGCGGGTATAATGTGCAGCTGTGGCCAGGGATCAGCCACCGGCACGTTGTGTGTTGTATAGCCATGGCTATAAAAATGTATTTAAAAAAAATATCCATGTTTGTGGGTAGTTGTCTTGGAAAGATGTTCTTATGATGTATTGAGTGTAGTATTGTTAAACAGTTATCGTATCAGTTGTAATACCTTTTATTTATTAATAATACATATCAGTGTACATAGTTGAAAAGGTAAATATATATCAAACAGTTTGTTGAAAACAGGTTTATTTGGGGGATGTGGTTGTGGGTTTTCTTTTTCTTTTAGTTTGAACACATGGTCCATCTTCTTCTTTAGACCAATTTTCTGGATTCTTGCTGTCCATGATTTGTCTTAAATTTTCAATGTCCTTTTTCATTAATTATATTTCTTTTTGAAACATTAATTAATAGTTGTTTAATTCTATTAATGCATTCATGATTAGTTTTGTGGGTATTTCTTGTGGTGCTTCTTGTTTAATTATTTGTGATACTTGAATGGCTACATCTGTTGGAAAACATTTGAAATATCTGTAAACCATTGAAGCTATAGTACACTTTAAAAATAGTTGTGTTGGTTGTATAGGCATTTAATAGTAGTTAGATAAACATTATTTTTTTTTTACTGATATTTGTTCCTTACAAAATTATTGTTAGTTGCATTTTACATAAATATAAAGAATGGACTTATACAATGCTCAATGTAGCGTATTTTCTTCTGGTATATTTTCTTGATCATCTTTTGTAATTTCTTCCTCTGTAGGATTAGTGTCCTCCAGCTATTCCATGTAGTTTTCCATTTTACTGTTGTTTTCAAAATACTGCTTGTCACCTCAGATATAATAATAAGCAATGGAGGACTAGTACACAAGGAGAGAAGGTGGAATACATTTTATTTACTTTCTGAGTGGTTGTTTATTGTGTATGTGGTGGGCAGCTGCCAATAGGATGCCACATAACTCAGATGCTGTTCAACTGTTGAACCTATGAGATAATTAACTTTTTTGAGTGATGCTTATATATGCCAATAAACTGTAGATTATATTGTATCATTATATTAAGAGTTTTTCTATATTTACATTTTTATTGTTTGAGAGTGAGGTGTAGTTTAAGGAGACGGTGCTATTTTTGAGATATATTTATTGTTTCATTTGATATTTGAAATCTTGACCCAATTTCAGAAGAAGAAAATTTCATTGTTTGGGAGAATTTTGAGAATGGGGTTCATAGTGATGTTGAGGACATAGTTTATGTTTTGTCAAAGCATAGGTTACAAAGGTTTTTGGTTCAATAATATTATTTTAGACCGTGTGGTTGAAATGAAAGGTTTATACTGCAATTGTGGAGAAATATTTTTGACAGGGAGAACAGTTATTTTTTTCTCTTTGTGAAAAGAAAATTAATCATCTAAAGAAAGAGCACAGAGAAATGTTCCAAGATTGTTGTAATTGTAACAGAGTTAAAGTGTATTTATCTGATTGAAAATATACATTTTGGTTATATATTGGTATAAGAAACCAAAGGCTCTTTTAAGAGCCACCCAGAGAACATTTTAATTATATTAGAAAAGGAAAATACATTATATGCCTTTTTTTAAAATTGCCGCGGTTACGACAGCATCCAATGAAATTTTGTGCCCTGTCAGAGGGATTATAGCTGCCGGTACCACTGAGCCAATACTACATCATGTATTTTTGGTGGTTGCAGCTGCAGCTATAACTTTCTCATAAGTCACAAGTATACTGATACTATTTCTTGTGCATTGATCATGATATTTCATTAATTTTACACAAGTCAAATCTACACATGTTTTTGATTCTATGCTCTCATAGGTACCTTTTTGTTGTTTGAATTTTCACACCTTGTTAATGTGTCTTTTTGAATCTTTAAACATGTTATGGGTAACCGTGGATACTGGCGGTTGACTCACTCTACGGCTATGCTTTAATCGGACGTCATAATTCCAGACAGCTTTTGGTAGCCATGGGTGTTAACCCACTAATTGTACCTGCGGTTAAAGCTGTTTGTATTTTGGTGCAGTGATCATATTATTTTATGGATGTTTTAGTACAGATTTTTACATACATTTCTGTTTGGATAGTCTCACCTCAAGACATGTGTGATTTAAATTTGAAACCTTTTCAATATGTGCTTTTCAGTGTATTTCAAAAATGTACATGCACCCATGGCTATCAGAGGGTTGTCTCAGTGTACCCATGTTTATAACCACGCTTATGTAATTTGTCAAATAAATAAAAAAAATATTTAATTGTGGTTCCACATGTTGGGGATTATTGACTGTTATAGGTTAGCATTAAACGGTGTTGGGCATTTTACTTGTTTGCTTTGTACAGTCCTCTTTTTGTGCTAATGATTTCTAAAAGCTATGAAAGTGACTTTTTGTTTTCCAACTTAAGTTTTATGAACATTTTCTTGAAGGTTAGAGCACAACATAGTTTCTAGCTTCCTGTAACAAACCCCTGTTCCATCCCGCCTCCCCTCACACCCTACCCCTCCAACAACTGCATATCAGCTCATGTAAATCAAAGTTTGTTATGTCTGTTAACACCTTGGTCAGGATATACCACTCAGCCCTCCTTTTCCACTCACTCCTCCCCATGTGTACAACCTTCAACCCTCAATCAGGATCCCTGATTGGGTCTAATTAACAGGCTTATTATATCCCCATTTCATGATAAACATACCCCAGTCTTGATGGAACTTCCCCATTGAATCATTAACCATTGCCGTCAACTTTTCCATCAGAAATACATCCCACAGCTTGGTCATCCATTCAGTTTTTGTGGGTGTTACCTTGCTTTTCCACTTCTGGACCACGCCAACCTGCCCCTCGAAGCATAGCTTCCCACATTTTGGGAAGTCTAGTAGTTTCCTCTTCCTCCTCAGGAACTCCCAGTAAAAGTACCAGCAGGTCCAGTGCCAATGTGGCCCCCACATCCCCATTTATCCAACTAAGAAGTTCTGTCCAGTAGATCTAAATCCTTCGACACAACCTCCACATGTGATACAGGGAACCATCTCCTCCACACGCTCTTGGACACTGTGGGGATACTCCCTTATACATTTTCGATAACCAAAGGGGATCCAAGAGCCACCCATGAAGCATCTTGAAATTGTGTTCAATCGCTGCTGTAGAGAGATTGCCATGGAATATGATGGTATATACTTTCTCCCATGTCTCCTCCGAAATCACCTTCTCTGTTTGACTAGACCAGCACTCTTTATATCTTTGCCTCCTGTCTGTGTCGAAAGTGACCTTTTTGTGAACTTTTGGCATTCTGATACCAGAATCCGCAGTGTGCACATGTTCTCTGTTTGGCTATTGTGAAGATATATTCATTATCTGAAGCAGCTGAAGTTGAGTGAGTGCGTGGTTTTCTATATTTCATGTATAATGTAAATTGCTGTTCATATAATATAAATTAATTATGTTTAGGTTTCTGATTTAGTCAAGTTTATAACTAATATTTGGAAAGTAGGGTTTTCCATATTTTACTTCATTGTTTTCAGGAGAGTGAACAAACAGTAGCATATGTTATGTTATGGTTATGTTTGAGAATATATATATTTCAAATTAAAGGTTGTTTCTCACTGATATTGGAAGATGTGAAACAAATGGGGATGCATAAGAAAACCTAGTGTCAGCCAAGCAGCATAACTTTAATCTTGGCAAATATTGCAAGTGTAAATGTGCTTTGTAGTTGGATATCAATGTGTTCCTGTGACCCTATATTTGTGACTTTCTACCGTGTTAGAGTTGTGGAAGTGTTTGAATGTGGCTTTACATTTGGAAGTTTTATGAGGTACTGAACATGATGAATGTTAACTTGGTTCTGATGTTTGTCAATGTTCTTTTGCTTATTTGTGGAGATTTCTGGATTCTGCCAGCTTACAGGGACAGTTCATTTCAATTGGTAAATTTGTGGTGAACATGTTGTCTCTTGAGAAGTGGTTTGGGAATTGTACTCTGAAGTTATGGCTAGAGTATGGCAGGTATTATTAAAGTCTTTTGGCACTTCAAGCAACATACACCAAATAAATAGTTTCTGAGAAATTATAAAGGAAAGTGAAGGAGGTGAATTCATAGTGGCTAAGGCTTTATAGTTTGCATTTCAGCTTTTCTGCAGTAATCCATCAAATGTGTTTGCTCCTTTTTATATAGGTGCAACCTTGTAAATCACATGATTTAATCATATATTTGTCTTCAAAATCTTCAATTTCAAATAGGAGATATGCCAACTGAACAACTTAATGGAACGCAGAATGTTTTTAGGGAAAGTAATAAAAGAAAGGATATATCAAAATTGTTAACAGTAAAAAAGATTTTTAGAAGAAAAAATAGCAAATCTGCTATTAATTTGAAACAGAGGAATAATGATATATATTGGAAAATGTACCAGTGTCAAGTTTTTACTGTGGATTGTGAAACAGAAATCTTGATTTCTTGTAAAGCATTTTTTGCAAAATATATTTTTTCATTTTTATATTGAATATACTTAACAAATTACTTAAGGTGACTACACCATTTCATAGAAATATAGAGACAGTTTATGTACTAACACATGACAACTTCTGTGACATGTTTGGCGGAGAGTGGAAACACAGTCTCATATAGAAAGATTTTTGAATGAGGAGAATTACATTCAACGAAAGAATGTGCCCCTTGCTATTGATGTGAGTGGACGTAGCTATGAAGTATAAAATGTTGTGATTTATAAAAAGGAAACAATCCTAAGGTCTGATAATAAAGAAATGGAAAGTTTAGGTCAATCTAGAATAAATCCTAAAAAGCAATGTGAGGTTTGGACATGCAATTATGTGTGCAATATTGAAATGTTTTCTTGTAAATTCTTTAAAAGATGTTTGCATGTTTTGCACAAATATAATAATATTAAAAGACACTTCAAGATGCTGCAAAGAATAGATGACTGTGAAGTTTGTTAAAAAAAAAGGACTTCTCGGTCACTCTCTAGCTTGTATTGAAAAAAGTAGATGTAAGAGTCAGATTCAGACTGTGGAGGCAGAGTGGAGGCAGAATGACTGTGTGCTGCCTGGAGAGCTGCAGTCGGTCTACCATTGCTGTTCTAACTATGCTTCCTGTGTGCCTTCATAATTCCCCTGGTTGGCGGAGTGGAGGCAGAGTGACTTTGTGACCGTGTGCAGGGTGCATGGGGAACGGTCCTGTCACTATCTTGCCTCACAACCTGAAAATCAGATTCAGGACATGGAAGCAGACGCTGCTGCTGGAAAATGATGGAGGAAACAGATGATAAACCGACGGGGGAGGGGAGAGCTGTCTGCGAGGCATTGGTAACAGCTGCGGTACTATCTACAGACCAGAATGCGGAAACACAGCCGCTTCAGCTGCAATGCCTCCAGTGGCCATTGGCAGGGATATGAATGATCCCAGCCACACAGTGCAGAATCTAGAGAAAACATTGAAGACATCACAAGACACTGAGGTGATCAATGAAGGGGGAATGTAGGGTGTCATGATCCCCCCGACAATTCCACCTATGGGGTCTTTGCTACCCTTCTACCGCCCTCCACCGTTTAGTGTAGACATTTAAATGGTGGCCAGCACAGTAGCTTACATGGAGAGTGTAGCTGTGGGGTGTGTGATGGATGGGGGCGAGGCCTTTGCTTCAGCTCCAACCTTTGACCAAACTTTGAAATTGTCTGCCGTGAGGGCGGCCCACTGCAATTCTATGCCCTTGAATGAGGTGGGAGGGGCCTCTTTGCTATCAGAAGCCTCTAGTGAGGCCCAAGGGAGACCACAGATCCAGGACCCTGCGCGTAGGGCTCCCGTTATAGAATGGACAATTCAGTCACATAATGCTTCTGGAGAGGCTTTGTCACAGGAACCCACCAAGGCTCCATTGGAAATCACCCAGCCTAACACCAGCCGGGCTTCATGCATACTGCCCCTGCAGCCACATACTGTGAGCGAAAAGCTGCAGGGGGACACAACAAGGGGGGACAGGGGTGTTGGCCAAATCAACGGACTGGCTCCCAAGAGGGGCAGGGGGGGAGCATTTTCTAAATCTAATGCCAACACACAATGGAAACAGCCACTCCTCCTGAGCAACCAGTTAAACAACATATGGAAGTCAAGGGGGCTAGCTCACAATTGTGATCCGGAGGAAAGCGTGTTCTCATGTAGACAATTCATGAACATTACTCCAAATGCTTTTTCTAACAAATACAGACAACAGAAGAAATCCCTGACTATCTGCAACTACAAAGTACATTGGGAGTTGAACAAATCATCCAACCAGAATCCCCAGTACTTCCAGTTCAAAACCATCTAAAAGGAATTCAAGGAATACATCACACCATCTACTGCTCGCAGGGATCAATTAGTGGTGGGAGAAAGGGAACTGAAATTGTAAACTATTCATCCCGGTGCCACCCAAAGGTGCCTACATTGAACCCTAGTAATCCACCCCTATGGGCTAACAGGTGGAATCTATCGGGTTTCTATACAAGATCGATACTGGAGCCGATAGACTCCCTGTGGGATGGAGACAAAGTGAACACAGTTCAGGCATCAGCCCACAGACCTGGCTGATAAGATATAGGTGCCTGTGAAAGAGTCTAATATCTGCACAATGGATACTCAAACAGATATGACAGGTCTAGCACCTGGCCTAGGAGAAGGAAGCAGCCACTGTCAATGTGAGTTGGACTTTCAGATAATTATGACCTTGACGTCCATAATGAATCCATTCATGAACTTATAGGAACAGATCGGCAAACACCTAAATGATCAGACAACCATGTTAGCTATTGTACATTCAAAGGCAATATTTGTGGAAGGTTTCATCACAGGGGTCCAAAATAGCTTGGAGACCAGCACAGCGAAAGTGGTCGACCTTCTACATACTATCCTGGACCTGATCATTAAAGAGAAGGAGAAGAGGAGAGCATCAACGTTACTCGATACACAGGTCACCTAGCAGACTGACAGTGATCTGTCAACCTCATACTCGCCTTTGCCAAAGCATGCTGACCTCCGAAGCCGGTTGGCCGCTCAAGTGAATGGGTCAGATTTGGCTGAGAAAAGCAAAGAGGGGCTGCAACTTTCAACTTCGACGAGGGCCCCGGTCTTGCACCAAGTGTGCCCCCCTCAACATTTTTTTACAAACAATGACAACAGGAAGGCTACTCTAGGAGTTGAAACAAGCCTGGTACCAGCATCCAACTCGCCTCAAGAAACTGTCAAACAGTAATTCTATAGTGCCTCCTTAGTATTTATATTGGCCTAAACCCAATCACTTTACATGGAAAACCGCATTGCAAAGGTCCGATTTTTGGGTTAACTTTGCCGCCATTTTAGGATTCAGCTGCCATTTTTTTTCTACTCATGTGTTCTTCATTCTAAAATTGTGGACTATGTTTTCTGCATGCAACTAAGCCTCCTGACCTTTGAGTTCTCTTAATGTTTAGGCTGTCCAAGAGCTGACTGTTTAGACAGGGTAAAGAGACCTTGCGCTCCACATGAACTGTCATCTAAGTATTGTCTGTACACACAATCCTCAACCTTGAATAAACATTGGGACAATATAAAGCAATCCTTGAGCATGGACACATGCCGAATGCAATTGTGAGGAGACAACAAACAGTGCTTGCTGCAGGATTTGAGAACATACATCGTCATTGTGTCTTCTTGGAAATGCAAACCTATGTAATCCTTTGCATATTATTGTATAAGCTGTATGTGAACTAGGCACGAACTCTAGACCACAAATTATTAACATGTATAGAGGCTGGACAATATTACTCAGAATAGTATAAAAGCACAAATGTTTCTAATGTCCAGCATTCTCTCTCCTATCTTTGACGGGCTGGTACACATTGCGGGGTGTTGAGAGCCAGATAGCTATCTGTGTTTCTTTGTAACTGTACAGAATAAAGATCTGTGAATCTTTTTAGCCTGTGATTGGTGTATTTCCTTTTGTGGTACTCAGCCTCCATATTTCTTTGTTTTACAAAATGTCCAGCCAGGAAATCGAAGAGGTATGAACTGACAAGGATCCAGCCGGCAATCCGGCAAAGGAGACATTCCCATCGCAGAAAAAAATATGTCCCATCTTTGCTAAGAAACAACCATCGACAAGGGGAAGTTGTACATCAGATGTCTCAGAGGACACTAAAATCCCGGAACAAAAATTAACAAGGATTAGGCTAAAGCCTCGGAGAAGAGTTTTACAGCAAAAACAAAGAATATGAAAACTTCTGCAAAACCAAGATCAAGTGGAACCAGAGCATTTGTAAGAAGACTTACAAAATAACAAACAAAAAACCCACCATGGGTGGAAAAGCTAACACCAGAGACCAACAAGCCTATCCCGTAAACTGAACTGAACCAATTACCAAGGATCCAGGAATTTCCTGAGGAGAGAGAGGACATCGATGGAACGGCCTTTATTGACCTTTGTAACCTGTCGACATGCTAGATATCGGATCATGACAATATATAGGACTGTGCTGAGGGACAAGTCCAGAGGACCAGGTTCCGAATGAGTCAGGGAAAGTCGACGACACAGCCGATAACTCAATTTGGGACAGGAAGACGAAGGGCCCGCCTGGCCTGCAATTGAAAACCAAAGAATGGATAAAGATCAAGGACCCTCCCATACAATTATATCGAAAATAATGAATTTCTGGATCAGCTGGAACAAGTATGAGCTGACTGTGGACTCTGAGGAAACAATTATTGGCAGGCCAGTGAGTGTTCTTTCGGGCCTGCAGGGCACAAAAATAGAATATGATATTTATAACGCACTTAATACCCAGAGGTTTCTAAGCACGGACCCGGGGATCGAACCTGTGTTGCTGCGTGTCGTCTTGCTTCCAAGGTGAGCACGTTGCCCCTGAGCTATCCTCCCAAGTCCTCAAGGCCCAGTAAAGAATTTGGGAGACAAAAGTCCACCATGCAGGACCTCCCACAGGGGAAAGTGAACTCATCAAAAACAACACCGCTCCAGCAATCTGCACTACTAAAAGAGCAAAAGATCAGTAATGGCTTGGGCAAAGGCCAACGGCGAGTAAGGTAGCAATCTCAATGGACAGATGGAAGACGGGGCCAGAACTTAATGGCAACTCTCTTCCATCTACCCTCGACTCTTACCCAATTTTTCCACTCAAGTTCCAGCAAACAAAGTAAATAAGAGAGGAAGGGAGTTTTGAGAAATAGTCTCAGCCGAGGAAATCTTATAATGAAAGAAAAAAACAAAAGGTGTCATTCCATCAGCGGAACCCTGCATGCCAAGATGGACTGTTGCTTGAGCAGATGGAGTCAGCAGAGGATGGCGTGATATTGAACAGGGCCAAAGTGGTTCGCTTATTCCACTACGTTCCAAGTCTGTGACTCCTTACTTCTGATGGCCTGGTAACTTCTGAATTCTTCGATGAACTGCGAATGGACAAAGTGGCCCTTTATCCATCAAAACCCCTGACCAGACAGCTTTTATTGGATAAAGCTAATCGTTTGAGATCACCGGGGTTTGATCTGTTGGAATTTAACCCTCCTCGTAGACAACCCAGACTGGCAAATTCAAGTCAAAGATCAACCAAAACTAAGACGCGAAAGTGGCAATAGTAGAAGAGCAGCTCAGGTCCACAGAAAGATCTCTATATCGAGATCTCCAAGACCTAGAAGTGCCACACACTACTCAAATCAACAGAATCATGTGAATCAGACTTACAACGATAAATCGCGAACCTCGCAGCAGGTCTGCTCTCCCTCCGCCACATACTGGTGGACCAGCTCAATCAAACAGTCCTGCCGGACCACAACCCTCAAGAGGCGGGCCTCCATATCTGTGGGGTCTGTGGAGGTGGAAGGTGCTGTCGAAGGGTGGCCCAATGCTGGACTGCCCTCAGATGTTGTGGACAGATGTGGACTGGCCAATAATTTGGCATGTTCTAGCAGAGGGCATACATGTGTGCCCTGTTTGGAGTGCAGGGGGGTGGGCTGGGGACTGGGTTTATGCGGACATACAACATAGATATTGTTCTCCATGTCACAGAATTCCTCTGCGTGGCCCTCCACATCGCTGAGGGGGGCAATAGCTGCTACCTCCCGAATGGAACTTGTGGTATTTGACTGGGTTCTATCACCCTCTGCCTCTGCAGGTGTAGTCAACTCCATTGTGGCTGTATCGTTGCCTGGAGTGGTCTCCTCCTCAGCTGCCCTGGCCTGTACAGCTGGCCTTTTTTGGACTCTGGGCGTTGTTGTTGCCCTAGAGGTGGAAGGTCCACTGGCTTCTTGTGTGGCACTGGTACCCTTAGTGGATGTAGTGGCCTTTGGGGGCAGACTCCTGGCCATCACTTTCTGCTTCTGTGCTTGTGGGGGTACAAGAGATGCAGGGCATCATTGATGGTGGTACGTGCAAGACGGATGATTTGGTGTTCAGTATTTCACATTTCATGCATTGCTTTCTTGTAGGTGTGACACTCAGGGTACTTGCAATGTGGGGGTGCCATTTGGCATATGCCGTGCACTCTCATTTCTGGAGTGTTGTGTTCTAGGTGGCATACCGTTGTATTGTGGTTTGCGTGATGTGTGTCATGTGATTGATCCCTGTGTGTTGTATGTCTGTTGGTAATGGTATTGGCACACAGCATGCATTTCATTGTGCCAGGGTTTGGGCCACCCTCTGGACATAGATGTGCATATGTGTGTATGATGGCCCATGCATTGGCTTGGTTCACTTTCACATCTGTTGTGCTGCATCATGCTTTATTTTACTGAGGTTTATGGGGTCACTCACCTCCATCTCCCGATGTCGCCGCACCCGTGTCCATTTCACCAAAGCCCTCTATCGACTCCATATTTATCATGGTGCTGCAGGTCTCCTCCCATCGCATCAATTTGGTGGGTGAGTGGTCCCCGCCTCCTGTGGCCATTGCCTCCCTGCGGTTTGATGCTAGTATATTTCACTCCCGGAGACCTATATCGTCCCACCTCTTTTTGCAGTATTTCAGCATGCAGGGGGTGGTGCCAAACGCTGTCACCTTATGTGCCACCTCCTTCCATATTTATTGTTTTCTCAGTTGGGCTTCGCGCTTCAAGTTATGCGCAAACACCTCATCCGCATGGGCTGCCAGCATATCCACAAGCATTTTGAGCTCCTCGTCAGAGAAGCGTTTCTTTCGCAAGCGGGGGTGGACTTCCGGGTTGCCTTTGACATGATAGGATGATTGGGCCTGCTCTCCAGTCTGTAGCACTGCTGAGTTAAGATGGCCGCCAGCGCATTTCCTGCTCCGGCGCAATGACGTTACTTAAGGGTCCAGTATTACGAGCCTGGTATTTGCATGATGGTATTGCCGGGTCTGTTATTAAGGGGTTGCTCCTGGGCAGAGGCAGTTTTGGCGGGTCCCGTGATGGCGCTATCAGGGTGTTTGGGGGGCCTTTAGCGGCATGGCGGTGCAGCCATTACCGGCATGTCGGTTTGTGCATGCTCGCGCTCTCATAATCAGCCGATATTAGCGGCGTCAAGGGTGCACGGACCCTGCCGGTAATGACTGTGATTTTCCCGCGATTCTCATAATGAGGCCCATTGAGTCTTTTTCACACAACCCCTATATTCAAACATTGGTGGGCAACTTAACTACTGGCAAGACAAAGCAGACCAAGACACAGGTCTTTATGAACCTATATTGGAACGCGGCCCTCCAGAATGTAGGGCATATCCTGATTAAGTGGCTGACTTGATAGATAAACAATGCCTCAAAAGGAAGGAACCATGGTTCATTTTATGTAGGGACCTGCATTGTGTATGCTTTGATGCCAACAGGATTCTATGTGATGTTGATTGAATGAAATCAAAGTCTGAAGAAATGCAGGGTTTATGCTGGCAACAAATATTGGATTTTAGAGACCTACTAATGTTAAATGGCTGCACTGAGAGAGGCATCCCGGACAAGGTGACTAGAAATGACTCAAGAAAGGGCCAAATCCTGGATTACATTTGCATGTCAAAAAACATGGCAGCAGCTATATGAACATTGTCAGTATTTAGGAAGAAATCCAGCAACCACAACTTGTTAAGCCTACCCTGGCTATTGGCCTATTTCTAAGGGGGCGAATTTATGCATAATCCCTTAGAAACAACAGCTGTCCGAAAATGAATTTCGAATCCCACAATATAAAGTTAACCAACTCACAAGGAAGCTGGAATTGGTAACTGATCATCTGAAATTTAAAAAATGATGTCACATGAGAGAAAGTGCCTGCACAATGTTGGCCAGGCTTTAATACTAGCAATATACATCTTGCTGAACACTTGTGGACACCTCTTGATTCGTTTGGCTTATGTGAAAAGCCTTTCATCATTGAAAAGTGCCCGCTGACACTTTTTTGCTCTCAAGGCAGTACCAGAATGGTAAAATTGCATTATGCCTACAGTGGGGGAGGACCTACAGCTATCCATGGGCCAACATATCCTCTTCATCATGGACTTGCACACCTATATCTAGAGCATTGGACTATATGGCCGTAACAACACACTTAATGGTGTTTCCTTCATCTACATGTTAGTAATAGAAGGAAGTAGATGGTTTATGCAGTTTGACATGGGGGAATGTTATGCATTCAGGATTTGTATGATATAAACCACTGGAGTTTACATCTGGAAGAATATGGAGGAAGTGGAGGCAGGATATTTAAGGCAGTGGTCTGCAGACATTGGCTCTGCAGACCTTTAGGACTAACACTCACATCAACCATAGCCAGCACAGCCAATTACGTGGTATTTGGAGAGCCACATATTGCAGAACCAAGATCTAAAGCCCTCCGATTTTCCCTTGATCTTAGTTGCATTACACAATGGATCAAATGTCCTTGCTTACTTATGAATTGGCCAGAAAATGTTCATCCCATGCTTTGCACACATCCTTCCGCTCATGGTCAGATGTTGTCAGCTATTGTCACTGAGTGAAACAAATCTGTGCTGTGGACCAAAACATCAACTCACGTTTCATCCAGTCTTAGCATAACAAAGATGTGCTGTACCAATTGCAGGTGTGCCACAGGTTGCCACCGCACACCCTGAAGACCTCAGTTGCCATTCCTCTTTCCATCTTTGCAGCGCATGGTCCAGCGCTCATATCCCTGCCTGCAGCCTCACTCTAGCGGTGCTTCATCCGACGGTGATCTGCTCCCAAAGGTACTCACGACTTTGTTTTCCATGTATCTAGAACTGAAACAGCTGCCTTCATTTTAAACTTTGGGGAAAAAAAAGAATGAAATGAAAAAAACGAAAATCCGAACAACAAAAAGTCAGTCATTTTTTTCTTCTCCAAATGATGCAAAATGTTTCTGCCATCAGGATAATCAACACGGAATCTGCTGATTAGCATTAATATGATGCAGTGGCATGGTTTTAGCTGCATTCCGAGATTGTTTGTGTGCATTCTGGTGCAATCCTTTGATGCCTTTGAAGATGGCATTGTGTGAGACGTATGGCCATTTGCAGTGCCTTCATTGTGCTTCCCATTGGCCAGCTGGTCACAGAAAACCACCATCACGTGACCGGCAGGCTTCAGCCGGCACCCTTCTCAAAGACCTACCTGTAAGGCTCCTGTCAGCTTCCTTGTCTGCTTTCTCAGGCTGCAAGAGTTCTCTGCAATAGCCACACCCTCACTGAAGCTACTACCCCTGGTCTATTGGACTGCCATGATGCGCTCACTATATTCTTTTTGGGTTAGTTCCCTCCTGGATCTACCTGTAGTTCCTTCTCGGAGGGTACTCTAAACTCTACCTGTTATGTACTCATTTTGAAACTATATATATATATATATGTATTTGTGCATTTGGGTGAAAGTCAAACTTAGCTGTATTTGTGCATTTGGGTGAAAGTCAAACTTAGCTGTATTTGTGCATTCTAACTTTAGCCATTGATTAACCTGCTAGCCCAGTGACTGCTCATTACTGCTTTACTTGCATACTCCTCCCTCTTCCTCCTCCGTTTACCACTCATGGCGCTTTCTGTTTCTCCCATCTATTCCAACTGCTTCTCTATCAAGTATCCTTCCCTTCTCACTAAGCCTGGAAAAAATAAATTTAAAAAGGATATCTTGGCCTCCAACCCTGGTCTCCCTATCGCTGATACCTATACCAGCGCCTCTTCCAGACAGACTCACACTGACATCCTCTTTGTTGTTCCCTCACCGGATCTATGCACTCCACATTTGATCTCTGTGCTTTGTCCTGTCTCCTCCTCTCCCATTAATGGTGGCACTCGCTGGGATGTCCTCATGGCTTCTTTCGACTCCTCCAGAGTCATCCTTAATGTCTACCTAAATATCACTGTCATGGTCCAAGGTCCTCAGACCAATCTCCTCCTCTTCGATAGGCGTTTCCCTCACCTCATCAACTTCCTCCCATCTCCAGCTGTCCCTCCTCTCACTCCTTGGCTACCTTGACCACTTCTTCCTCTTCCTCTGCCACTCTTTAGGCTACCTCTGCCACTCCGCAGGGCATACCTCTGATTTGTACCCCTCCCCAGAAGATCTTTAAGGCCGGCAACCTTCTTCATCTTGCCACTCTCAACTCTCGCTCTGCTGTCAAACACTCCTCTGACATCTGCCATCTCCTTGAAGAACTGGACCTTGATGTCCTCGGTCTTACAGAGACATGGTTCACGGCCAGCTCTGTCACAAGCTTTCACACTCTACTCCCTGATGGCTACAAAATCCTCTCTGCACCCAGATCCTCTCGACCTGGAGGGGGCGTAGCCCTGATCTTTCCTGGATGGATTCCTTCCACTATCATTCCCACTCAGCTTTACTCCTCCTTTGAAAGCCTTGTCTGCAGGCCCTCAATCTCTCTTTGCCACTCTCTTACTGTTGCTACTCTCTACCGGGACCCTGGTAATATCACCTCTTTTCTCTCTGAGTGGGCTGACCTCTCCTCCTCCCTCCTGGCCTCAACCACTCAACTCCTCCTCCTTGGTGACCTCAACATCCACCTCGATTCTCCGTGTCCCTCATTCCTGCTCTTTCGCAACCTCTGTGATTCCCTCTCCCTCTCTATCCTCCCCACTGGCCCGACACACTCTGCAGGTCAAACACTTGTCTTGATCTCCCCTGGCCCCCCCTCTATACCCCTCTGACCACGCCTCTCTCCTGGAGTGACGACTGCCTTCTCTCATGCCATCTCTCACTCTCTTCCCCCCAAGCCAACCCCACCCCACCCCAACACTGCCACTTACTTTCTCAGATATCCGACCTATGAAGCGTGTATCTGCTGAGGCTTTTGCTGCCACCTTCTCTCCTCCTCCTCCTCCCCTGGCTGACTCACATCCCAACACAACCCTGTCCCTTCTCTACTCTTCTATCTCTGACACTCTTGATGCTCTTGCCCTGTCATGAGGATCCGCTTGAAGTCCAAAGCCAAGTGCAATTCCTGGTATGACTCCGACCTAGCTACACTTAAACGTAAGTGTAGGGCCGGCTCAGAGGAAATGGAGGGCTTCCTGCTCATCCTCTGACAAACTGCCTGTCGTATGCTCCAAAGGCAATACCGACTCTCTGTCCGCAGTAAAAAGAAAGCCCACATTCAAGCCCACGTCTCTGCAGATTCTAACAACTCTGCTGAACTCTTTAAGATCTGCAAGGAGCTTGCCAACCCTGCAGCAGTCTCCACCCCTCCTCTTGCCTCCCAGGCCCTCTGTGTAATGCTCACCTGACTCCCACGGAGGCGCTGGCCTGGTTCACGCTGCTGTGACCTCTTCTAAGGTGATGCGCAGGGTTCGGAAGACGGACTGGACCGGGCCCCCAAATCTGGCTTGTCTGGCTCGCAGAAGTATCCTTCTGTAGGCGAAAATAGGGGATTAACTGTCTGCGGGGTAATGCAATCAGCCTCCCACTTACCCCTCTCACCCTCCTCGAAACCCTTCTGTGATTCCTCGTAGCGTCTCACCTTAGGGTCTGGAAGGACGAGCTCTCCATCCTGCTTCTGATGCATGGGCGCGTTCGTATCCAGTTACTTCACTGGATTTTCGGATTGGTGAGAACCAAACTTGCTTGGCTTCCAGGTAAGTTTTTTGATAAGAGGTTCCCCTTGTGTCCATGCATTAATGTACTAATGCTAGTGTCTTTTTCCCCATAGGGGCCGGGGTACGGAATGCCGGGGAACAGGCACCGACCCGAGATGAGAGGTAAAATCCTTGTAGAAATCAGGTAAGTCTTTAATGAGCGTTTTTTGGTAATGTCTTTTCATTCGCTCATTAACGCTGATGTCTCTTTTTCCCCTTAGGGGCCGGGGTCCGGAAATGCCAGGATGCGGCGCGGACCCGAAATGAAGGGGGAATGAATCAGCAGGTAAGTCTTAACATGGAGATTTAGCTTTCCTTATTCCCTTCTCTCTCTCACCTTTTGTTCTGGTCTTTTTCTCCCTAGGCGCTGGGGCATGACTGCGAATCCGGATGATCGCTGCTGAACATGGAGGCACCCTGTAAAGGTGAGTGGAATGCGGCGCTGCAGCGATCGACGCAATGAGCTTTTAAATAAAAGTCTTCCTTTTCAGGATTGTCGGCGAGATGTATCCGGGATGCGGATTTAGCAGGTAAGGACTTTAGCTTCTTCTGTTCTCTTCTTCTCTTCCTTTGCAGGTGATCCAGGATGCTGGCAGGTGTGGCAGAAGTCAGGATGCAGGAGCAGACACGGTGAGCATCCAGCTGCTAGATGCAGAACAACACGAAGCAAGTGTGGCTGTGCGGGTGGGGTTTAAATAGCCTTGGAAGAAGTTCCAGGTATGTATCCTTCCTCCAATCAGGTATGTATCCTTCCCCGACCACGCCCAGATGGTAAATTAGTCCCACAGGTAAAGTAGTTCCTTTCAGGCCTCAAGGAGGCCGGGATCCTGCACCATGGTCTGCATCAGGTAAGTGCACCGAATCACTTCCATAATAAGCCTGGCGCCTATGGCGCCAGGACTGATGTCTTTTATGAGCCTGGCACCATAGGCGCCAGGACACTGTCCAAAGGGCCCCTCTATGGGGTTGCTGGGTCCTTCCTTGGGGACTGGATGTCCGCTTTCGGGGACGCAGGGCTTGAACTGGCTCCTCGGGAGCAGGCATCATGACAGCACTCCCCCCCAAGGCCCCTCCCAAGGTTGTTCCCTCCGGGGGTTTTGGTTTGTCTGGGAAGAGTCGGTGGAATTTCCTGACTAATCGAGGTGCATGCACATGGTCGCTGGGTTCCCACGACCTCTCCTGAGGTCCGTACCCCTTCCAGTCAATTAGGTAGAACAGTTTTGACCTAAACATTTTTGAGTCTAAAATGTTCTTCACTTCGAATTCGGGCTCCCCATCTATTAGAATAGGTTCTGGAGGTTTGAGTAGTCGGGTTCCGGGTACCACTGGTTTCAGAAGTGACACATGAAAAACAGGTTGAATTTGCATACTAGCTGGTAAATCAAGTTTAACAGCCACTGGGTTAATTATTGGCGTAATAGAATAAGGTCCCAGATATTTTGGGTTAAAAGTTCGAGGCCCTTTGAGTGGTAAATGTCTGGTAGCTAACCACACTTGATCCCCAATCTGATACGGAGGTGCTTCACTCCGATGTAGATCAGCATTCTCCTTGTATTTTCTCTTGGCTTGTTGTAAATGCGTAGTTGCCTCTTTGAAGGCTTGGGTAATTGTAGAATGCAGATGTTCTACTGCAGGCATTCCGAGGTTGTGAGGTGAATCAAGGTTTGAGGTTCGAGGGTGATGCCCAAACAAAGTATAAAAAGGACTGTGGCCAGTTCCAGAGTGTACCGAATTATTATATGCGTATTCGGCTATCCAAAGAATGTCTTTCCAGTTGCTTTCAGATTGCTGTAACATACACCGTAAGTATTGCTGAAGGGTCTGATTTGTCCTCTCGGTCTGACCATCGGTCTGAGGGTGGTGACTGGTCGATAATCTTACTTCGATCTGCGCCATTTGACAACATTTGCGCCAGAAGTGGGAAATGAATTGGCTTCCCCGGTCAGAGATTAGTATAGATGGGAATCCATGTAGCCGAACAACATTTTCGAGGAATTCTTTGGCTAGGACAGAAGCTGAAGGTAAACCTTTCAAAGGAATAAAGTGGGCCATTTTGGAAAACAAATCCACAATTACCAGAATAGCATTGTACCCCGAACAAGGAGGCAGGTCCGTAATAAAATCCATTGATAGGGTGTGCCAGGGTGCTGGCGATATGTCTAGAGGTTGAAGGAGACAGGCTGGTCTTTTCTTTTGACTTTTATTTTGGTTGCAAACACCACAGGACGTCACAAAAGATTTAACATATTTTCGCCAAGAGGGCCACCAAAATTGTCGATTCACCTTTTCCTCTGTCTTGGCAATACCGGGGTGTCCCTCTATTAATGCATCATGATAACCGGAAATAACTAGTTCATGTAATTCCTTATGTGGCAGGAATAAGCGTCCTTGGAAATAAGGTAAACCATTATCTATGGTAAAGTCTGATCCCTTTTGTATCCAATCCTGTAAGGTTGTAGGGTCCAGGAGTTGTTTCACTCTGGCTTGAATGTCTTCAAGCGTCTGTAACTAAGTCATGCTTAGAATCCTCCGTTCGGGAATTATTGGTACTGGTTCTGAGTTCGTATCAGATTCTCCCATTCCAATTCGGGATAAGGCGTCTGCTTTGCCATTCTTGCAGCCAGGTCGATAGGTAATCACAAAATCAAATTCAGCGAAAAACAAAGCCCATCGGAGCTGCCGTGATGACCGAGCCTTGGCGGTTTTCAAATACTGTAAATTCCGGTGATCAGTGATCACTGTGATGGTATGTCGAGCGCCAAGCAGATAATGCCGCCAGGCTTTAAAAACGGACTT
The DNA here is from genome assembly GCF_040938575.1 of Ambystoma mexicanum. NCBI lineage: Eukaryota > Metazoa > Chordata > Amphibia > Caudata > Ambystomatidae > Ambystoma > Ambystoma mexicanum. The sequence goes on along the minus strand of NC_090934.1, from coordinate 612,589,212 downwards.
AATGACTAACAGTTCTTTGTCCGTGACTGCATAATTAACCTCGGGTGCCGAGAATTTTCTGGACCAAAATGCTAGGGGATGCAGTTGGTTGGTTTTGGGATCTCTTTGGGACAGGACAGCTCCCATGGCTAGGCTGGATGCGTCAGTCTCGACGACATAAGGGAGATCTGGACGCGGGTGTTTCAATATAGGTGCGGAGGTAAACTTAGCTTTTAAATCCTGAAAGGCCTGCTCGGCTTCTTCAGACCATTCAAAACGTTTATTTTTCCTCAAGAGTGCAGTAATGGGTTGTACCACGCGTGAAAATTCCGGGATAAACCTGCGATAGAAATTGGCAAAGCCGAGCTTGCTTTGAACCCCTTTTACAGAGCTAGGTGATGGCCATTTGAGGATGGCATCCACTTTTCTTGAGTCCATTCAGACTCCTTTGGGTGTAGGATGAAACCTAGAAACTTGACTTCTGTGGTATGGAAAACACATTCCTCCAATTTAGCAAATAGTTTGTGTTGGCGCAGTTTTTCAAGTACTGCCCTGACGTGTTTTCTGTGATCAGATTCCGAAGAGGAGTACACCAGAATGTCATCGATATATACGACAACACAAACATCGATGAGTTCCCGAAGGACATCATTCATGAAGTATTGGAAGGCAGCCGGCGCATTACACAATCCGAAAGGCATCACCTGGTACTCGAATAATCCGTATTTAGTGCGGAAGGCAGTTTTCCATTCGTCGCCTTGTTTAACCCGTACCAGATGATAAGCCCCCGGAGATCTAACTTGGTGTATATGCAAGCGTCCTTCACCTGGTCAAGGAGTTCAGGGATCAGAGGCAGAAGATAACGGTTTTTAACCGTTATCTGGTTCAATGCGCGGTAATCGATACAAGTTCTAAGGTCGCCTTCTTTTTTGGGCACGAAGAACAAAGCCGAGGATGCCGGGGACTTTGACGGGCGAATAAAACCATTAGCTAGGTATTGATCAAAATATTGTCTCAAATGCAGATTCTCAGGTTCGGTAAGGGAATAAATCCTGCTACAAGGGGGTTGTGCACCGGGCACCAGATCGATTTGGCAATCGTACGATCTTTGAGGACGTAACGTGTTGGCCTGTTCCTTTTGGAAGACGTCCTGAAAGTCTTGGTATTCCGGAGGTAGTTGCATGGAGGCAGAGGTTACAGATGCTAGATTAATCTTCAGGTTTTCTGGGTAGCAGGTTTACAATCCGGGAAGGTTATTCTCTTAGCTCGCCAATCAATTCGAGGATTATGTGTCTCTAACCAAGGGATTCCAAGAATAACCTGAAACTGTGGAGCCTTGATTACATCAAACACAACACCCTCCCGATGGCCGTTGGGACCAATAAGAGTCACCTCAGTAGTGGAATGTGTTACCGGTCCAGAGGCAATTTCAGTTCCATCGACTGTGGTGATGACATCTTTGCTGGTTTTAGGACGGAGAGGGAGGTTAATCCTAGAGACCAATTCACGATCCACATAGTTTCCAATAGCCCCACTATCGATGTATGCCTTTATTGCATGCAACCGCTTAGGCTGTTCTGGATCTACGAGAACCATTGGCACAATGAAATGCGAGGTCTGAGAGTTAGTTTTCAAGCTCGGCAAGCGGACCCCTACACTTGTCGGGCAGAGTTGTTTCCCGAAAAAGAGTCTTCATGGTTTTTATCAGCGGCTCCTACCGCCTTTCGGGGCGGTTTTGCCGGGCAATCTCGTAGAAAGTGTCCAGAATTCCCACAATAAAGACATAATTTTAACTGCCGCCTCCTTTCACGTTCCTTTTGAGTTAAGGGTCCTTTAACCCCTCCAATTTGCACAGGCTCAGAGACATCAACTCCCTTGGGATTAGCATGGGTCTTGACCAACACCCGGGTCTCAAACCTGGACCGATCTGCTTTTCTGTTTTGAAGTCTGTGATCCAATTGGACCACTAAGTCTATATACTCTGTGCATTCTTGGGGAGGATTTACAACTTGGGCCAAGACATCTTTAAATTCTCCGCGTAGGCCTCGATAAAACAACGTGACTCTTTTATCCTCTGGCCATCCCGTTTCCACAATTAGTCTATTAAAGGTTGCAATATAGGATAGGAGGTCCTGATTGCCCTGTCGCAGGGATAGAGGTTCGTCATCCAGAGCCTGCCCCTGAGAGTGTCGAGCAAATAACCTTTCCGTGCTTGCTTGAAACCTTTGAAAATCACGGAGAATCGGGTCATCTTGAGTAACCAGTGGAACTGACCAATCGGCAGCGCAGCCGCTGAGATATGACAATACAAAGGCTACCTTGGTCTGATCATTAGGGAAGGCCCCAGGTCTGCATAGGAAGTGCAAACGACCCTGATTCATGAATACGGCGAATCGTTTGGGGTCCCCAGCAAAGCGTTCGGGTGGGGCCAGCGGCATGTTTCCAGGTAGATTAATCTGCACAGGGTTACTGGAAACCACAGGAGCGGGGTTCCCTCCGGAACCGGGTAGAGGTGTTTGCCCAGCTTGACCTTGCAAAAGCTGTCTGGCCAGGTCATCAGTTCTTTCCTTTGATATTATTAATTCCCTCCTGAGGGCATTCGTCTCTTGACGAGCGGCATGTACTTCGGCCCGTAATTCCCTCAGTAATTGGGCCAACTGATCAGTCTCAGAACTTTCCATAGCGCCTGGGTGGGAATTTGTAGGAAGGCTTCGCGTTCTGTAATGCTCACCTGACTCCCACGGAGGCGCTGGCCTGGTTCGCGCTGCTGTGACCTCTTCTAAGGTGATGCGCAGGGTTCGGAAGACGGACTGGACAGGGCCCCCAAATCTGGCTTGTCTGGCTCGCAGAAGTATCCTTCTGTAGGTGAAAATAGGGGATTAACTGTGTGCGGGGTAATGCAATCAGCCTCCCACTTTCCCCTCTCACCCTCCTCGAAACCCTTCTGTGATTCCTCGTAGCGTCTCCCCTTAGAGTCTGGAAGGACGAGCTCTCCATCCTGCTTCTGATGCAGGGGCGCGTTGGTATCCAGTTACTTCACTGGATTTTCGGATTGGTGAGAACCAAACTTGCTTGGCTTCCAGGTAAGTTTTTTGATAAGAGGTTCCCCTTGTGTCCATGCATTAATGTACTAATGCTAGTGTCTTTTTCCCCATAGGGGCCGGGGTACGGAATGCCGGGGAACAGGCACCGACCCGAGATGAGAGGTGAAATCCTTGTAGAAATCAGGTAAGTCTTTAATGAGCGTTTTTTGGTAATGTCTTTTCATTTGCTCATTAACGCTGATGTCTCTTTTTCCGCTTAGGGGCCGGGGTCCGGAAATGCCAGGATGCGGCGCGGACCCGAAATGAAGAGGGAATGAATCAACAGGTAAGTCTTAACATGGAGATTTAGCTTTCCTTATTCCCTTCTCTATCTCACCTTTTGTTCTGGTCTTTTTCTCCCTAGGTGCTGGGGCGTGACTGCGAATCCGGATGATCGCTGCTGAACATGGAGGCGCCCTGTAATGGTGAGTGGAATGCGGCGCTGCAGCGATCGACGCAATGAGCTTTTAAATAAAAGTCTTCCTTTTCAGGATTGTCGGCGAGATGTCTCCGGGATGCGAATTCAGCAGGTAAGGACTTTTCCTTCTTCTGTTCTCTTCTTCTCTTCCTTTGCAGGTGATCCAGGATGCTGGCAGGCGTGGCAGAAGTCAGGATGCAGGAGCAGACACGGTGAGCGTCCAGCTGCTAGATGCAGAACAACGCGAAGCACGTGTGGCTGTGCGGGTGGGGTTTAAATAGCCTTGGAAAAAGTTCCAGGTATGTATCCTTCCTCCAATCAGGTATGTATCCTTCCCCGACCACGCCCGGATGATAAATTAGTCCCACAGGTAAAGTAGTTCCTTTCAGGCTTCAAGGAGGCCGGGATCCTGCAGCATGGTCTGCATCAGGTAAGTGCACCCAAGCACCTCCATAATGAGCCTGGCACATATGGCGCCAGGACTGATGTCTTTTATGAGCCTGGCGCCATAGGCGCCAGGACACTGTCCAAAGGGCCCCCATATGGGGTTGCTGGGTCCTTCCTTGGGGACTGGATGTCCGCTTTCGGGGACGCAGGGCTTGAACCGGCTCCCCGGGAGCGGGCATCATGACACTCTGCAATGCCCTTGCCTCACACTTTATCTCAAAAACCCAGGTCGTCCTGTCCACCCTCTCCTCTCCTACCCCCCTACTCCCTCTCAGTCTGTGCTTTTAGACCCCCCTTTAACCACCCCCTCACCGTCCTTCTCTTCCTTTCCTATTTTCTCCCCTGACAAGCTTACTAGACAAGTCCGATCTATGAAAGCCGTGTCAAAACAGGTTCATCCCTGCTCCTCTAAAACCATCAAGGACCACATTGAAAACCCTCGCTCCAGCCCTGGCCGATTTTTGCAACCACTCCTTTGCCTCTGGATCCTTCCCCTCCCCTCTGAAGCACTCCTTGTGCATCCCCTTCTCAAGAAACCCATAGCTGACCCTTTCTGCCTGTCTAACTATCGCCCAATTTCCATTACCCCCTTTCTGGGCAAACTCCTTGAAAAGCTGGTGATCTCTCAGTTTACCCTTCATTCAGATTCCGTTGGCTATCTCCATGACTATCAGTCTGGCTTCAGAGCGGCCAGAAGCACGAAAACTGCTCTCCTGAACATCCGTGAAGATCTGCTCTCCAACCTGGACTCTAACATTCTCTCTGTCCTCATCCTTCTTGATCTCTCTTCTGCCTTCGACACAGTCAACCACACCATCCTGCTCAACTGTCTCCGTGATAACCTGGGTATCACTAATCAGGCTCTGGCCTGGCTGACCTCTTTCCTCTCTGATCGACCCTCCCAGGTCCAACTGGGGTCCTTCCTATCATCTATCTTCCTCTCTACCTGTGGGGTTCCCCAGGGGTCTAACCTCTCACCCTGGCTCTTCAACCAATACCTGGCAACTCTCGCCCACTGCATTGCCATTTTCTGCTCAAATTTCCAGTGCTACGCTGATGACACTCAACTCATTTTCCAGCTGCCCTCGCCCACCTCTTCTCCCTCTCTCATCTCTGACTGCCTAACTGCTATTCAAGATTGGTGTGCCGCCAATGATCTTTGTCTGAATGCCAGCAAGACCGAGATCCTCCTCATCGGAACACCATCTCCATCCTTTTCCCTTACTCTCTGGCCGGCCTCCCTTGGCCCTCCTCCCACCCCTACCTGCGAGGCTAAGAACCTCCGGGTCATCTTTGATTCCACACTTTCCTTCTCTGCCCATATCTCTGAGATCTCTAAAAGTCAAACTTCCTACTGCACTTACTCAGAGGTACTCTGCCTTTCCTCTCCTTCCCTCAGAAGCTCACTGTCTCCCAAGCTCTGGTTCTCTCTAAATTTGACTACTGTAACAGCCTCTTTCTAAATCTACCTGCTTCTACTCTCCGACCTCTGAAACTTATCCAGAACAGGACTGCGAGACTTGTCCTTGGCCTCAAGCCCTGGGATTATATCTCTCTAGCTCTGAAATCTATCCATTGGCTCCCTGTGGATGCAAGGATTAAATTCAAAACCCTCTGCATTGTCCACAAGGCTTTTTGGGGCCTGGGTTCAAAATACCTTCAGCTATCCCTCTGCAAATATCACCCCTCTCGAGCTCTTTGCTCCTCTACCTCTAACTCCCTCCGGGTCAATCGTTTTTCAAAGAAACGAGCTGGGGGTAGATCTCTATCTTCGGCTGGGGCCTCCCTCTGGAACAGCCTCCCTGCCACTCTAAAACTTGAGGAGAACCATCTCCGGTTCCGGAAGCACCTCAAGACCTTCCTCTTGGCTTCTACCTTCGCTCCCCCTCTCCCCTGCTGATCTGCTCTCTCTTGGCACTGTCCACCTGGCCAGCCTCTGTCCCCGGGGCCCAGGTACCTGCTCACTCTACCACCCTCCTGTACTGCCTCCTGGCCACCCCTTGCACTGGGGACTGTATTTGTACCCATTCAACCCACCCCCATTTTCTCCTTTTTCTGCACTTATCAGACTTACTCAGTCTGCTGCCTTAAACACAGCACTTGCCACTTGCTTGGCTGAACTACCACTGTTTATTGCCTCCATTTTCTTTTTAATTAATATTTATTATTTATCTCCTCTGCACTTTCCACTCTCCCCCTTCCATGCACGTTTCCCCCTTTTCCCTTTCCCATGCACTTGCGCGTTCTCAATGTCACTGGGCCTAGTAAGATTGTTTTTGTTGTTCTCCCATGTTCCCCTCCATTGCCTAGTCGCGCTCTGAAACACCTGTTACGTGCGTGATACAAATAAAATATCATATATCATATCATGTTGCACAGGATCGGCACAATACTATCACAGATTACTGGAGCATTATCTGCACCATTGGATCCTCCAGCAGAGGTGCTACCTCCCTTGACTCTGTACACAAGGAGGCCATCTCTGATGGACCTGCCTTCTCTTCCACTCCTCTTCTGTAGGTCAAACCCAATGCCTCAATTACTCCCACCAATTTAGAAGAACTGCAGAGCGGTGTTGCCACTGCCCATGAACCAACATACAGCATGAGGTTCTACCCGTCCTCATCAATGAGGGTTGGGGATGTCCCTCCTCCTACAAGGAGAAATACATCTTATCCTCCTCCTGTCATTCTACCTTATTACCTTTGCTTCATTATAAGTACACCGTTACACACCGCAAGAATGAGAAACGCAATAGAGAGAACCAAAAATACAGTGATAACGATTATCACACCCAAGGATCACACCCAAGGAATGAGGCATGATACAACATGAAACTAAAAAGAATGACAAACAACTCAACCAAAACTCAACAATGATCATCCTGAGTAACAACAATGAACTGCACACCACACTCCCTTGGAGCCTGACAATGGGAACAAGACCAGAAACAACTAAAATAATTAAAAATCTCGTAATACTCATTGGTAGGGGACTCACACTAGAATCAAATGTAAACTCAACTGTACAAAATATTTCTATCAGCTGTGATCATTCAGATGCATCCTCTCCTATCTAATCTTCCCACAACAAAAATTTACCGTCAACACACTGATACTGGCCAGAAAAGACTATGTAAATAGCCTTTAATTTGGAATGCCTAAAACCTGAACACATCTAAAACACAGAAGCACAGCTCCTTCTAAAAATAAACCAGAGGGAACACATTACCCCTACCCTGAGGAGACTTTCGCTTCCAGAGAAGAAAAAAATCAATTTCAATTCACTCTGCATCACTCACAGAGCAGAGCATGGACAGGGAGAGGGATTACTGCAATCAAAAACCCTCCTTTACCACCAAAGAAGAACATTGAGATCAAGCACTGACATACTTATGGAATGAAGACTCTACAAAAAAAAAAGTACAAGGGTACAGCCTTCTCCATCCTAATAGCATAACTAAGGAACTCGATCCAGAAAGAAATCAAGGTGACAGAAGTTCATCTAACCTTTTTGGAAAATGATAGAAACCTAACTATTCAATACACCAGGCTACAGATTTATTTAGAACCCTAAAAATAGAAAAGCATAATCAATACCACTACCATATGAACAAACAGTTTGTGAACAAATGGCACAACACAATAAAAAAAAGGAACAGAATTACCTTCAGGTCTGTTCAGAAAACAGAACAAAGTGACCAAAAAATGAACAACACCAAACAAGACTGATTGTTATGTGTGTAAGGAGACAACACACATATTTCTCCTTGGTAGTGGTAGGACACTCCCTGATTCACTGGAGAGGTTCACTGGCTGGGGGTCGCTAAGTATGTAGCTTGTCTTAACTTGCTCATGTCAGGATGAATAAAAGACAAGTTCACCATATCCCTATTGTGTGTGTTGTCTCCTTACACACATAGCAATCACCCAAGCTTGTACTCCTTAGCCTCCACCCCTCACACATCCCGCGCCTCCCCCGGAACCTCTTATGCCACTGCTGAAGAATATGAAACTCTGATGTGGGACAATAACACTATTGTAACCTAATATACACAAACATAAACCAATGCTGCTGATCTATAAAAATACCCTAACCAATCAAATCTCACCTTTCAAGCACCTGACTCAACAAATGCTCACCTACTGACTGACTTAATATACTACTATAAGAAATACCCCAGTGCACCACAAGTCACTCAAAATGCTACATCTCTAATACACGCTTCTAATCCACACCCACAACCCACAAACTCACCTGCCCCCTCAAGCCACTCATCTGGAAACATAGATCTCTGTGGAAGACACACATTTCAAAGCGAACTTACACACATAGGTGCAAGTTCTTCCTGGTTCTACCAACAGTTGAGCACAACACTAAGTCTTCACATGCCAGTCCCCTAATCAACTCCCTTTTCTTTCAAATTCACTACAGCACCTGGAGGCCATGGAGATGGCAGCACTGCATGGTACAGATCGAAATAACATAAAATAACGCAACCGCATGTAGAGAGATAAAATACAAACAAACGTGCAGGGTGAAACAAGGTGAGGTTACATTTTGTTTAGGTTTTGCTTGTACTGTGATGAGGAACAAAAACTTGTTTTAGTTTTAAAGTTTATCATGAGGACAAGGGCACAAGGAAAGGGAAAATGAGCACAAGAAAAAGCGAAGATTTTATTTCCTTTTTTTTATTTTGGGAAAATGAAAATACAACACTACACAAACATTAAGCAGACATATGGAAACAAAAATAAACAGCAAAATATTTAAAATAGACAAAAAGCTACCACAAAAAATAACTCCTAGCTCTTACAATTTTTTAGAAAACTGCTCAAAACTATCATAATACACTAAACACTCTCGAAGTGTAAACTTGCACTCTGTAGCACCTTCCCTCACAGCCTAGCAACACCCACACATAAACCGGAAATGAAGTGGGCCTTTTGTAGAGCCTCAAAAATCCTTGATGAGATTCGATATTTCTAATTAGCTGAACATACTTGTTAGATTAGCCTTAGAGGGATGTGACTGGCAGAACGAATCCAGCAAATAAGCAAGATAATTCTCCCAGAAGGAGCAGGGATCAATGTGAGGGACCAGAATACCCACATAAAGTTTGACCTGGGATTCTATAAGGCCAAAAACCTGTTGTAGACTAACGGGATAGGACAAAGTGCACTAAAAAGATTTAAGAGGTCTGCAGGTAATATTAGATGTGTAAATCATTCTTAAGTATGATGGTGTAAATCCTATAATGTTCTCTGAAGCCTGGTTCACTCACTAAATCACCGAAATACATGATAATGACACTTACACTGGAAATGACTGTGCTGATGGCCCTCTGTCCCGCTTTCAAACATCTACGGAAATGGATAACCACATAACAGCTATGCAGATTGAGTTCCCAGGAGTAGTGCAAAG